>NC_137820.1:37208686-37281186 GCF_963921795.1 Nannobrachium achirus
CAAAAGGCCCTTTTGGAAATGTCGGCCTCTGCCTCTCTAAAATTCTCTGCACGTCCCTGGCAGAGGGGATGAGTGGAAGAGGATGGACAGAGAAGAGATGATGTGATTCATGGAAGATAATTTATTGTCGTTGTCGGGTGAAAACCTTGTATGTCCAAAACCGTTTTTGCATTTATCGTTTTAGAAATGATTTAAACGAATGAAAACAGCCGATCTACAAGCACACAACGCCTCGCACCGCGAGGCATTGTGTGCTTGTAGATCTGCTGTTTTCACTACTTTTGTGCGACGGCCTTGTATGAAGCAGGGATTTACTTTGTGAAAGAGCGTACAATCAATCAATCAATCAACTTTTATTTACAGACTTCAAGGTCAAGGTACACATCTGAAACTTGGAGATACGAGGTTTCCACCCGACAACAACGATATGTATACGAGGGAGGGAGGGGGAGCAGCGCCGGAGGGGGTGGGTGGGCGTTCCTCTCGAAAAATCACTCGGACGCTCGAGGCAAATCTGAAGCACTCGAGATGCGAGGCATCATCACAGGCCTCCTCTTATGCCCTCCGTGTGATTAGCTCTTCCTCAGTAGGCTAATTAAAAGTATACTGTATAGCGCAGTCCATTTCCTTCCTCCTCCTCGCGTGCGGGCGGCAGAGACTTCTCTCGTAAACCAGGGGTCTTCAACAGGGGGTCCGGGACCCCCAGGGGGTCCTCAGAGTTACTACAGGGGGTCCTCCAAATCTTTGTGAGATAGAAGCTTTTTTTTCCTCCTTTAACCACTTGAACCCTATAGCGTCCATATTCAGAGAACTTTAGCCGAAATTAGCAGATCTACAAGCTCACAACTCCTCGTGCTGCGAGGCGTTGTGAGGGGAAAAAGTACAAGTTCAACTACAGAGTGAAAGGTCAAGTTTATTAAGTATTGACGGTTCAAGTGGTTAAATATCTGAAAACACAAATTGACATGAATCCAAATTACACTGATGATTGTGCTCTCAAACAATGAAACTATATGGTATAGATACAGATACCTTTATTATCCCAAGGGGGAAAATCTATGGGTTGTGGCCTTGTGGGGGTCCCTGCTTCATTTCTCTCTCGACTAAGGGGTCCTTGGCCTGAAAACGTTGAAGACCCCTGTCGTAAACGCTATTCCGTTTTTTTTATGAGGTCGTTCTTACGGGGGAGTGTGTGTGTGTGTGTGTGTGTGTGTGTGCCGTTTGCCATTTGCTTTTCAGGTTGACCTTTTCGTACGCGGGGGTAAATCGCCGGGACCATCGGTCCATCAGTCTTTTTTTTTTCCTTCTTTTTTTCCCCTTTTAAAAAAAAGCTTGAATCATCACCCACCGCGGTCTAAAGGGCTGAATCTTATTATGTGTCACCTTCCCTCCAGAAGCCACTCTCTCACTCTGAGTCCCCCTCAGGAGTGACAGCTCGCCACAAAGGAGCTATTGAAACTTGTCACTAACTGTGTGTGTGTGTGTGTGTGTGTGTGTGTGTGTGTGTGTGTGTGTGTGTGTGTGTGTGTGTGTGTGTGTGTGTGTGTGTGTGTGTGTGACGGTGTGCTCCTCTATCTCTTTCTGTCTGTCTGGCACTTCTCTCTCAAACTCTATCTCTGTCCTCTCGAGTGGTGTGAAGTAACTAAGTACATTTACTCAAGTGCTGTACTTAAAGCAGGGGTCTTTAACGCTTTCAGGCCGAGGACCCCTTAGTTGAGAGCGAGATGAAGCAGGGACCCCCACAACCTGTTCAGAGATTCCATATAGTTTCATTGTTTGACAGCACGACCATCAGTGTATTTTGGATTCATGTCAATTTGTGTTTTCAGACATTTAACCACTTGAACCATCGATACTTAATAAACCTGACCTTTCACTCTGTACTTAGTCTGCCCTTTTTCCCTTTTTAGCCAAAAATAGCAGATCTACAAGCTCACAACACCTCGCGCTGCGAGGTGTTGTGAGCTTGTAGATCTGTTATTTTTGGATAAAGTTCTCAGAATATAGGCACTAGGGTTCAAGTGGTTAATATAAAAAAGGAGGAAAAAAAGTTTCTATCACTCAAAGATTTGGAGGACCCCCTGTAGTAACTCTGTGGACGCCCTAGGGGTCCCGGACCCCCTGTTGAAGACCCCTGACTTAAAGGGATATTTCACTTTCAAAACACGTTTTGGTCATTTTATCGTCTGATCAGGCTTTTGTGAACATCCCAGACACTTTTTAAGTTGCTCTATTCAGTATTTAGATATTTCATATTAATTTGATCAGACACACGAAAAAGCACAGTCTGCTCATGTATTCGGAGGGTGTCAGAAGTCAGCAGAAAAAAAGGTGGTGGTTTTCATTGAATCTGTCTTGGTTAAAATTGAGTTTGAAGTTATAATGGGTTTGTATAGGAAGGTCCTGGAAGGTGGGAAATTAATGATCAACTATCTAAATACTGAATGAAGAAATTCAAAAACTGTCCTGGGTGCCCAAGAGCCTGATTAGACGATAAAATCTCAAAAGGTTTTTTGAAAATGAAATATCCATTTAACCATGATAAATTAATCAAAAACACACGTTCTTGGTTCTGGTGACTCATACAGTCCTCCTCATATGTGAGCTGGCCGTGTTTTTTCAATTACTTTGTCATTGTCGGGTGGAAACCTTGTATGTCCAAAACCGTTAGTTTTTATCATAAAAAAATGAACTCCTCCTCAGTAGCATGTAGCAAACTTTGGAGGGAACCAGCTACTAGATAGTTCGATTAGTCTTTCGCCCCTATACCCAGGTCGGACGACCGATTTGCACGTCAGGACCGCTGCGGGCCTCCACCAGAGTTTCCTCTAGCTTTGCCCTGCCCAGGCATAGTTCACCATCTTTCGAGGCGTTGTGTGCTTGTAGATCAGCTGTTTTCACTTCTTTTGTGCGACGGCCTTGTATGATGAAGCAGAGCTTAACTTAATGAAAAAACATACAAATTTGAAACTTGGAGATACGAGGTTTCTGCCCGACAGTGACGATATATAATATGTTAATGCTGATTTATTTTGTACTTTTACGTAAGTACATTTGGAATATGGGACACACACCAAACGCACACACCAAAATATGGTCGCCAGCGGATAAACTCTTTTGGTGCACGGCTGACTAAAAAACACAGCGAGCGCATTCTGTCCCAAAGACAGCGACGCGCCTGTCAGTCACTTCCAGAACCCTCCCCATTCCGCCTTCGACTCACCTGATTGGACAGAGGGGAAACACCGGAGCTCCAGCATAAACGCTAGGTCGGTATCCTCCACTGACATGAAAACGCCCACTCCCCATTAAAATGCATTGGTGGAATGCATTTCTTTCACCATAGTAAAAACAACATTCGTGGTCTGGAGAGGACACTTTTTACAGACCGATAAAAGGTCAGGAGCCCCCTTTGATGTCTATGTGTGCATGTACCTGGTCCCTGGCATCTAGTTTGCGTTATAACTTGTGCAAAAACTCCTCCTAATAGGGACGACGGGTCAACCAAGAGGAGAGCGGTTGGTTAATGCCACTTGGAGCCCATGCAAAGTGTGCCGGGGAGAAGAGACTAAAGCACATTATTACACCATACCTTCATGGCTCATTGGCATTTATGCCGGCGGAGTGAAATCATTATAAGCAATAAGGTGTGTAATGGATTCTTTCCAACCAGTCAGTCTGCCCGTGCCTGTCTGATTTCTTAATTGTCGGGTATGAGTTTGCGCGCGTGTGTGTGCGTACGTGTGTGCGTGCATGCAGAGACATGAGGGAACAGTTTGTGTGGTCTGCGGTGGATGCACGATGCGTATGCGTGTGTTGCAACCAGTTGAAGGTAAAACTGTGCCATCTTTTGACGAGTTTCTCAAGTTATTCCTGATGGTCCAGGCCGGCACGCCCCAGTTCCCAGAGTTTATTCTTTTTATTTAATAATCGCGATTGTGCACATTCACTCCCATGTTAAATTTAGCAGGAAAATGCCCATATCGCTGTTTCCTGTGCGGTCGGAAATCTCCAAGTGAAAATGTGCTAACTAAATTAGCTCATAGCTTTGGAACAGATCAGCGGTTTAACGTGTGGTCTTTCGCCGCGTTGTTACCAGTTGAAGGATAAAACCGTGCCGTCTTCTTTATGGATTTGGCAGGGTGGGAGCTAGGGGTGGGCGATTTGGAAAAATACAATATCACGATATTTTCCCAAGCTGTATCACGATACACAATCTTATCGTGATTCTTTTTCATGTTGGTTTTCATGGTTATTTTTCAAGTTATTTAACAGTACAACCACCTACAGTACATGGTAACAAAAAACTAAAAGAAAAAGGAGTAAAAGAACATTTAGACCAGCGGTCCTCAAATTGGGGTCCAGGGACTCTTTGGGTTCCTTTAGGGAGGTCTAAAATTGAGAAAGATGCCTGCAACAGAGCAGAAAGCCCACAGCACTCCAATTTAGATAAAGTATTTTTCGGTGCACGGCTCAAAAGAACGAGACAATGAGACAATGAAGAAGTTGCCAGCACTCAAGGAATCTCCTTTTAAAAGATTTTATTTACCTCACTGGTCAATGGAAAACGTACACGTTTCGGCCTAAGTCTTCATCAGCGTCATTTCTAAAATTTACCCTTACAAGTATGTAACTCTGACAGTGTACAAATGAAACCAAATGGACCCATCTGACAGTGTACAAATGAAACCAAATGGACCCTTATGGGTCCATTTAGTTGCATTTTGTACACTGTCAGAGTTAAGGGGAGACCTTGACATTTTAAAGTTTGAGCCCTACTTATTTAGACGAAAATGCAAAATGGATTCTGCAATGAATCTCTGTATTAACAATTCAACAGGCTTCTTTTTATAAGGCGATCGTATCACGATATATACGAGATCTCTGAAAAGGCGTATCGGTGAGACATTGTATCGTCTCAACAATATTTATCACCATATCGGCCACTCCTAGTGGGAGCTCAGCGAGGAAGCTGACGTGCACGCGGCAATGACCCAATAACCCCCCCTCCCTCCCCTAGTGGATATGTCTTCTGCACGTGCGCCGATAGCTCCCGGCAGGGCAGTGGGCTTCTGGCGTCAGAGGTATAGCGATTGGCTTCTCTCTCTCTCTCTCTCTCTCTCTCTCTCTCTGTCTCTCTCGCTGTCTCTCTCTCTCCCTCTCTCTCTCTCTCCACTAATGCCGGGCGGGTGCACAGACGCAGCCGTTTAATCAGGTTCCCTCCGTCCGCCAGCTGTGTCCACACTGGTAAACAGCCACTTGTCTCTCTCTCCCGTCCTGCACCGGAGAGCCTCGCCCAGTTGTGTCAAGTAACTAAGTATATTTACTCAAGTAATGGACTTAAGTAGGATGTTGAGGTATTTGTACTTTACTTGAGTATTTCCAACACTTTTACTTCTACTCCACTACATCTCGGATCGAAATATTGTACTTTTACTCCACTGCATGTATTTTTTTTGAAAACTTTATTGACTAGTTATTGCAGATATAAATTATAATATTATAAAACATACATTTACCCACTTTAGCCTTATTTTATACCGTGGCTAAATAGCCAATCACCATCGTTTTGAACTTTCACCTAAAGTGACATGCCGACAACATAGGGACTTGATGAAACGTTTAAATGATCGGTGTGTTGCGCCCCCTGGCCTAGCGGTCCAGGCGCATACCACATAGGCTCTGATACCTGACAGCGTGTTGCGGGTTCGAGCCCCGATCTCGACAACCTTTGCTGCGCGACACTCCCCATTTCTCTCTCCTCATTTCCTGTCAGTCTACTGTCCTAACTAATGAAAAAATCACACCCGTGTGAACTGAGCGGTGGTTTACTGTACTCTACTGTACCTAACTGTACTGTACTGTACATATTCTGTGTTCTATATCTATGAATTCTATGTGTTCTAGATCTATGAATTATGTCGCCCCCCCCCCCCCCCAGGCTAGTCTCAACAGCACCCTCTACCCCCCTCCCCACTTCCCCCCTGTGTGTGTGTGCGTGTGTGTGTGCCTGGCCTGGCCTGTCCTGAAAACAGCGCCCCTCCCTTAACATGTGTGGTCATAAAAGGTACTGTAGGGCAGGCTACATACAGACAGACAGACAGACAGACACGGACGGACGGACGGAGACAGACATACCCACACACACGGCCACGTATAGGAGCGTTGTGACCACCGCTCAAAAAAAAGAAAAGAAAAAAAATATTGGTATGTTTGAGTACACGCGCACGCACACACACACACACACACACACACACACACACACACACACACACACACACACACACACACTCGCGTGCCCGTGCTTGTACTTATTTTGCGTGCTCTTGCAGTTTTCATATTTAATATTTGGGGCTGGTGTTGTTGTTGTTAGTCTTCTTGCTCGTCCTGCTCAAGTGTCCAGCTGGCAGACGGCAGATAGTGGGAGCTTTGAGAGCGGCAGCGAGGCGGCAAACAGAGCAACACAAACAGGCCATCAGTCCTAATGAGGAGGAGCAGTGAGCCGAGAGAGGGAGGGGGGAGGTCTAGGATTCCTGATTCCACCCTGTCATACACACATCACATCGTTTCGTCACTGTCGGGCACAAACCTCGTATGTTCAAGTTTCAAATAATGCTTTTTGGTAAATTAAAGCCCCGCTTCGTTGTGCAAAAAGTGTCGCGCAAAAGTAGCGAAAATAAACAAACAAACAAACTTCAGCTGGGTCACCACCCACCATGACAACCAGGCATACCTAATGAACTGGCGGGTGTGGCCACATAAAAACCAAATTTTAACTCTTTCTGTACACTTTTTGGAAAAGATCTTCCTCCTAGTATAATCATAATACCTGATAATCATGTTTTCTTGGGGGGAAAAAATCATGGCACCCCAATTGTTTTTAAAATACCGGTAACAGCAAAAACATTAAGGTTTTGGACATACAGTACAAGGTTTCCTCCCGACGACGACGATATACTCTCTCTGTCTCTCACGCACGTGAGAAGACGGGTGATCCAGGTACTCTTTGAGTCATAGATGCTCTCTCTCTCTTGTGTGCGCACGCATGTGCACGTACACACACACAGACAGACATGTGATCCAAGTACTCTTTGGGTCGTGGGTAGATAGGATTCCTGATTCTCCTGACATACAGTACATCACATTTACTCTCTCTCTCTCACACGCGCAGCGCACACGCTCACGTGCACACACGCTGTGTATGTGTGTTTGTGCGTGTCTGTGAGGAAACATGTGACCAGGTGCTTTGGGTCATGGGTCTGCATAAAGGTTTATAGCGTAGACTAGTACAGCTGGGGCCTTGTTTTCCTCCTCCACCCATTGATACCTGTGTGTGCGTTTGTGCGCCAGGGACGTGCAGAGAATGTTAGAGAGGCATTTCTAAAAGGGCCTTTTGGTGGAAATATTGAAAATAGCCGACCTCCAAGCTCACAGCGCGTCGCAGCGCGACGCGTTGTGAGCTTGGAGGTCGGCTATTTTTGGTGCTTGATACCACACCGAACTAAGCATAATCAACTGTGTAACGGCATGGATTTCTACACAGAGAGGGCAATTCTTTCAACATAAGATGCTGCAGTCAAGTTCAGGAGAGTTTGGACAAGGCAATTCTCTTGAATGCTGCCTTCAGGTATGGCATGGAAAGAGGGCATTTGCATTTCTTTTACCAGAGTAAAAACTGTATTCATGGTCTGGAGAGGGCACTTTTTACAGACGGGTTCAAGCCCCCTTTGATGTCTATGTGTGCACGTGCCTGTTGTGCGCGCCTGGTTGGCCGGAATCCGACTTTTGCACAAAGTAGTGCATTGCAAGTTGTTTTCTCCATTAGATTTCTTTTCACTTTTTTCAACGTGTATTACTTGGGATGGTAAAAAGATGAGGCAGAGAAATAAAAAGTATTTTGACAAGTAATACAAGTTGAAAAAAGTGAAAAGAAACCACTTTAATCTAATGGAGAAAACAACTAGAATCAATGTACTGTTGATGAACAGGAAGTAGTGGTAGGGTGTGACTAAAATGGATCTGGCGCCCTCTATCTTGCAATGCACTACTTTGTGCAAAAGGAGAATGGCTTTCCAAAAGTCAATCAGAAATAATTCTAAAGTAAATAAAAGTGCCAGGCATGGACGGCAGGGTAATTGTTAGTATGGAAGATGTAATGTGCCACGCTGGTGGGCTGTCACACCGCCACCATCGCACACCAGCATCCCTGAGCACTCCTCAAACAACAATTATACCGCAGCGACAAGACAAGAAGATACGCCGCCTCCAGCGAGCTCACACCATGCTCTCACAGAGAGAGAGTAGTGACACAGGAGAGAATTTCTTTTTTTTTTTTGAGAGAGAGAGTGTTTGTGTGGAAAAAAAAAGAATCACTTACCACCATACTTCAAAAAAATAGCAGATCTACAAACTCATGTTGCGGCACTCGGTGCCACGCTATGAGCTTTTACATCTGTTATTTTTTTAATAGCTAAAGTATAAAATAATGGTTCAAGTCTCTCACAATGAGAGGGAGTGACACGGGTGGAAAAAAAAAGAGGACAAAAAAGGAGTTTATGTGAAGAAGAAAAAAACACAACACAACAAATAGCAGACCTTTGTATTTTTCTCACCTTAAGAAATGACTCCTTTTTATGCTACCGCTCGTTTGACTAGTTTGGCAAGGCCGGACGTTAAAGAACAAGGCTTTTTTCCCCTTTTTGGGGGGAAAATAGCAGATCTACTGCTTGTAGATTGGCTATTTTGCAAATAGCCTGCCTTCGAAGTCAAAGTGCAGCAACTACTGTATGTTGTTGGACACACCGGCTAATTTGTGTGTCCCTAAGGTCAAATTAGCCTTTGTGATTTTGGGGGACGAACAATTACTTCAAGAACAGATATACAATTAGTGTAATTATCATTTGTACGCCGATATCTCATGGGGCTGACCAGCTGAAACACTGTTAAACCCATTTATCAGTGATATTTGTTCTCGTAGTCACTGCACTTTGGCTTAGAAGCGTCCAGTCGCTTCTTTTGGGTTTGATTTCATAAAGACCCTGGTTGCTTATTTCTCTGGCAAAATCTGGCAACACTGCATGGCGCCCCGGCCGCCATAACCCCAGTTTGTCATGTTTCCTCGCCGCAGATTTGCGTGTCGGCTGCAATTGAACATTAACCTCTCTCTCAACTCTCCCCAGCCTGCCTGCCCCCTCTCCTCTCCTCTCCGGCCCCCCCTCCCTCTCTCCCTCCCCTGAGCCGCTGGGGAGACAAGCACACTAATTTAATGGCCGCTCCGCTTTTATCAGCGTGTAACACTGACGCGAACACTGCACCGATATATGAAGACACCCACCCTGTCACCCCTACCCCTCTCCTCCTCCCAGGGGCGTCACAAGGGGGGGGAAGTGGGACTGAGTTACTAGGGCCCAAGCTGGAGGGGCCTTAATTATTTGATACTTTTAGCTATTGAAAAATAGCAGATATACAAGCTCGCAGCGCGGCACCGAGTGCTGCGCTGCGAGCTTGTAGATCTGCTATTTTTGAAAAGTCGTGAAAATGTGTGAAAATCTTTGAATATATGTATTTTTTCAAGCAAACATTTTTAACTTGAATTTTGCTTCTGAGGGGTCCCTGGAACATAATATTTTGAGATGGGGGTCCGTGGCCAAATACATATCATTTTGGGGGTCCACTGAGCACCACTGCCACAGAAACATAGGGTTTTTAAAAAAATAGCAGCTCTACAAGCTCGCAGCGCGGCACTCGGTGCCGCACTGTGAGCTTGTACATCTGCTATTTTTCAACAGTTAAAGCACAAAACAATGCATAATATTACGTTCCCAGTCTAAACGGAGAACATTCATGGTGGGGCCCCGCAATGAATCCTTGTACCCACTACCCAGGGCCCAGAATGTGGTGTGACACCCCTGCCTCCTCCTCCCGAACCTCTCTCATCTCCCATCGCTGTCACCCGCTGGCATCTGTCAGAAGCTAGCGGCCCCGGCCTGCATGCGTCTTTTAAGCAATTTAGACCGGGTGTACGCATTACTGCGTATTATTATTTTATGCTTTAACTATTGAAAAATAGCAGATATACAAGCTCACAGCGCGGCACCGAGTGCCGCGCTGCGAGCTTGTAGATCTGCTATTTTAGAAAAATCGATTTTGACCCGATTCTATAAGTGTCTTTTGAATCCTTCTAAGGCTTTTTGAAAAACCTATGTTTCTATGTCAGTGGTGCTCAAACTTTTTCATGTCAAGGACCCCCGAAATGATATGTATTTGGCCACGGACCCCCATCTCAAAATATTTAGTTCCAGGGACCACCCAGAAGCAAAATTTGAGTTACAAATGTTGCACACATTTTCACGACTTTTACAAAAATAGCAGATCTACAAGCTCGCAGTGCGGCACTCGGTGCCGCGCTGTGAGCTTGTATATCTGCAATTTTTCAGTAGTTAAAGCATTCAATAAGCCTAAATGGGTTAAAAGTGCTGAATATGAATGGGTCCTCCGCTCCACATGGGGGTGGTGGGGCGGGGGGGGGGGGGGGGGGGGGGGGGGGGGGGGTGATATTCTATTATGTTTCGCGGGACAGGGTGTCTGTAGTTCTTTATTTATTCTATCGGTTTGTTTTTTATAATGAGCGGGGAGAGAGGACTCGCGCGTCAAACCGTCGCGCGGCTCCCGAAACCTGCCGCATCAGCAGCCCATAGGGGACCGTGTTTTTTTTGTGTGTGTGATCTCATCAGACTCTGCATCTCACATTCAAGTCCCCCCCCCACCTCTGTCCTCCATCAATCCACTCGTTCTCACACACACACGCACACGCACACGCACACGCACACACACACACACACACACACACACACACACACACACACACACACACACACATTCTCTCTCCCGCTCTCCAGCTATCCGTCTCCGTCACACGCAGACACACTCATACTCTCCTGCTCGGTGTGTGTGTGTGTGTGTGTGTGTGCATGCCAGGCACGTGCACACATAGACATCAAAGGGGGCTTGAGCCCCTGCCCTTTTATGCGTCTGTAAAAAAGTGCCCTCTCCAGACCATGAGTTTTTGCTATGGTGAAAGAAATGCAAATGCTCCCTTTCCATGCCATACCTGTCCAAACTCTCCTGAACTTGAATGCCTCATCTTATCTTTCCCCCAGAAAGCCTGGTGAGGCGAGGTTACATCTCCAGTATTGCCTTTTTTATGCTTAGTTTAGTGTGGTATCAAGTACTGGAAATAGCCGACCTCCAAGTGAGCTTGGAGGTCGGCTATTTTCGATATTTTCACCAAAAGGCCCTTTTAGACATTCCATCCCCTGCCTCTCTAACATTCTCTGCACGTCCCTTTGAGTGTGTGTGTGTGTGTGTGTGTGTGTGTGGGGGGGGGGGGGGGGGGGGGGTGTAGGGGAGAGTGGTCCTGATGTGAAAAGGATGGTGGATCGTGTCAATAGAACGGCCCCAACACACCGCAAGCCATCTGACGAGAAGTGTGTCCCACTGTGTGTGGGGGGTGGCGGGCGGGGGTGGGATTACCTCGTCAGCACTTCACGAGCCGCGTGCGACACGGACGTGCGCGGCGCGCGCGCACACGCATCTCTTCTTAAGTGTACAAATGTGTGTGTGTGTGTGTCTGCACACACGGTGCACACCTGCCATTTTTCAATTATCTTTGGCTTTTCCTCTTGCTGTGAGTGCTGCCGCTCCTGTCCAGACCTGCCCTGGCTGGGGGGATGGAGGAGGAGGAGGAGGAGGAGGGTGAGGACCACGATTCTGTAGCTGTCAGCTAGAAGTGTGTGTGTGTGTGTGTGTGTGTGTGTGTGTGTGTGTGTGTGTGTGTGTGTGTGTGTGTGTGTGTGTGTGTGTGTGTGTGTGTGTGTGTGTGTGTGTGTGTGTGTGTGTGTGCAAGCTTGTGTACGCACTCGCAAACAGGGGCGTCACAAGGGGGGGGGGGGGGGGGAGTGGGACTGAGTTTCTAGGGCCCAAGGTGGAGGGGCCCTATAGTAACTTTAGCTATTGAAAAATAGCAGATCTACAAGCTCACAGCGCGGCACCGAGTGCCGCGCTGCGAGCTTGTAGATCTGTTATTTTTGGAAAGTCTTTGAATATGGATTTTTTAAGCAAACATTTGTAACTCAAATTTTGCGTCTGGGTGGTCCCTGGAACTAAACATTTTGAGACGGGGGTCCGTGGCCAAATGCATATCATCTTGGGGGTCCTTTGACATGAAAAAGTTTGAGCACCACTGACATGGAGACATAGGTTTCTTGCACACATTTTCACGATTTTACAAAAAATAGCAGATCTACAAGCTCACAGCGCGGCACTCGGTGCCGCGCTGTGAGCTTGTATATCTGCTATTTTTCAATAGTTAACATTCATGCATGGGGGGGCCCGGAGTGAATCCTTGTACCCAGGGCCCAGAATTTGGTGTGACGCCCCTGCTCACAAACACACGCACGCATACCCACCATTGCCCGGCTTTTTCAGGCCCGTACTTGTAGCGTACTAAAAGAAAATGTTCCCCTTCATCTGTCCCCTTTATTTCCCTGGTACACAGATAAAGCTGTGCATGGAGAAATAACAGCATGGGAACCCAATGGTTTACCCTTACGAGAGGGGAAAGAAATGCAGAGAGAGAGAGAGAGAGAGGGAGAGGAATTAGCTTAAATATTTCCGCCTGAGGTAAGCTCAACCTCTCTTATCGCGGAAAGTCCGTTTTAATTTAACGACGGCGAGCTAACTTCTTCCCGGGGAGTGGGTGTTTTTCCAGATGTGCCGTACTTTCCCTCGGTGCCCGCGCCGCCGTGTTTCATTATTATTTATCTGGGGCCTCTTCGGGAGTCTTCATTAGCTGCAAGCTGACATATCGTGGCGACACACCGGCTTAAATTTAGCAGCTTCTTCTTATTTATTCAGAATTGGCCGTGCGTCATCGACGGTGCTTCCCCCCCTCCCGCTCACCGCAGCGCAGTGTGGAGACGTGTTGAGAAAATACTACTCACATTGTGTTTTGTTTTTTTTACTATCAACTACTACATGCTGTTTCAATTCAATTCAATTTTATGAGTGTCAAATCATAACAGGTTATCTCAAGACACTTTACATAGGCTGTTTAGGAGTGAGAGTCCAGATTTCCAAACGTCTTCTTCAGTAAAAGAAAAGTATTGGCATCGAAATGGTACTTAAAGTACCAAAAGTAAAAGTAGTCAGTGTTATGCAGAATGTCCAACCGTTTGAAAATAGCCAAAGGATATACCGTATAGGGCTGAAGTGGTTGATGTATTGTTTTGTAATAATGATAAAGTAACTTACGGTTGTAGCTTAAGTTTGTTTTAATAATTCTAGTGGAGGTGAGATGTAGTGGAGTAGAAGTAAAAGTAAATTGAACATACAGTAGAGCAGTGGTTCTCAACCTGTGGGTCGGGACCCCCAGAGGGGTCCCCAAATTATGTTGGGGGGTCCCCAGATGTTTAACCTAATGTGAAGCATTGTTTTCTCACTCAACAGTAAAAAAACAACAACATAACGTTTAAGTGTATAGAGGGTATCTGCACATTTCTAAAGTGATAATTTAAGAACTTTTTAATACCTCTAAAATGACGAATTAAACATTGGCCAAATTGTCAAATATTAGAGGCAGAAATTATTGTGAGAATAGCAGATCTACATGCTCACAATGCCTCGCAGCGCGAGGCGTTGTGAGCATGTAGATCGTCTGTTTTCACAATAGAACCGTGTTATACAAAATGTAATGCCTCAACTCTTAGTGCTCGTCAGGGTGGGGAGTCCCCAGTTAAAATATGATTATTTTGGGGGTTGTGGCCTAAAAAGGTTGAGCGCCACTGCAGTAGAGTACCTGAGTAGTTGTAGTTACAGTACTTTCCGCCACAGCAGTCTCGTGGAGGCGTGTTGAGAAGCAGAGACCTGGCGGAGAGGGACAATAAGAGGGTCTTTCTGACTAGAGAGAGAGAGAGAGACGGACATCCCCGAGTTCCACCTGTCCGTCCGCGTTGCCGTCAAACCAGATGTCTCTCTCTGTCTTCACGTCTCTTTGAAGCTCCTCTAGGCAGACACGGAACAAGTTCCCTTTGAAACAGAACGTCAGGAGCTGGCCGTGGTGTGTGTCTGTGTGTGTGTGCGTGCGTGTGTGTGTGTGTGTGTGTGTGTGTGTGTGTGTGTGTGTGTGTGTGTGTGTGTGTGTGTGTGTGTGTGTGTGTGTGTGTGTGTGTGTGTGTGTGTGTGTGTGTGTGTGTGTGTGTGTGTGTGTGTGTGTGTGTGTGTGTGTGTGTGTGTGTGGGCAGGGTGCGCGTGGCGCTTGCACGAATAGTCGAGGGCTTCCTTTTGAAGTCGGGGAAGTATAAAGTGGGAGTTGGGATTGTCTTTCTGTAAACCCAAATGAACGGCCCACAAGACGAGTGGGTACAGTACGCACTCGCTTTGTGCTTTGCCGCACGGAAGGAGAAAAAAAAAAGAGTTGCTTTGTCACAACGTTTGTGTTTGGCGGAGAGCTAATTTCAGCTGTCACAGAAAGACATTTAGGCCTAACTTAATCCACCTTTTGTGGATGATGTGGAGTGTTACAGTGGTGCTGCCTGTGGCCGCGAGCAAGCAGCAAAACGACGCGGATATGAATGAATATATCGTCGTTGTCGGGTGGAAACCTCGTATCTCCAAGTTTCAAATTTGTATGTTCTCTCGCAAAGTAAAGCCCTGATTCATCATACAAGGCCGTCGCACAAAAGTAGTGAAAACAGCTGATCTACAAGCACACAACGCCTCGCGGTGCGAGGCGCTGTGTGCTTGTAGATCGGCTGTTTTCACTAAATCATTTTTAAAATGCAAAAACGAACGGTTTTGGACATACAAGGTTTACACCTGACAACGACGATATTATTATTCCCCCCCCCCTGAAGAGATAATAATAGCCTACTACACGTCATCAGCCAGCACACAGAGGAGCACTCATGCTTATTGTATTATGGGAGTCTGGCACAGGGCAATTACACCTTGTAAAAATCCCCTGTTAACCACGTGAACCCTTTACCCTGGCCCTGAAATGGCCTGAATTGATAAATTATGACTGATGGTTTCATAAATATCTAACCAATGAAAAGCATGAACAACAACGTGTTGACTAAATAATGCACTGGATCTGCTGGAACACAGTTTAGCCCATTTTTTCTATTTCCTGAAAAGTAAGTCAGGTTTCCACCACCCGACTGCCCGCTGTGTTGCTTATTTACTGTACTCCCATATTTTACTTAAAAGTATCAATACTGCAATATAGAAATACGCTGTTACAAGTAAAAGGCATCCAAATGTACTTAAAGTACCAATAGTAAAAGTACTCAGAATTATGCATAATGTCCAAATGGCCGAAATGTATAGGGTTGAAGTGGGCTCATATGTATGTTTTGTAATGTCAAAACTCAGTGGAGTAAAAGTACCCTTTTTTTCTCTGAGATGTAGTGGATTAGAAGTAAAGGCACTAAAAATTGGAAATACTCCAATGAAATAAAAGTAGGCTACAGTACTTGGGTAAATGTACTTTACACCACTGCTTATTTGTGTCCATTTTGTGGGGAACACCACGGAGCAGTTCTACACCTAATTATTCTTCTCCGTGTTCCAGAGCCCATCAACTGCCATTATCATTTAGCGGCTCATTGGCTTTTGTGAGCGGCCCTGAGTCATGCCTACGGAACGTTCGCCAGCGCGCAAGCTAGCTCGTTTTGCTTTTTATGTTTTTGTGTGTGCGAGGGACTTGCGGCCTGGAAACACACCCACACACGCACGCGTGCATGCACACTCGCGCACATGCACGCACGCACGCACACCCACCCACACCCAGGCAAACGGAAACACACCACAGCAACGGCAACGGATGCACAGCGCCGGTCATCCAGAGGTCAACTATTAGTCAAACCTGGCTGGTTGTAGCTCGATAGTAGCTTGCCTGTTAGACGCCTCTTAATTGAAATGGTAAAAACAAAACCCCACACACACGCACACACACGCGCGCGCACACACACACACACACACACACACGCGCAGACTTGCCGGCCTCGAATAACCAAGGTGAGTTTATTGCACCGTTTCAGTTGTAATGGAATCATCAGGGCACAAATGGGGTCAGATACATTTAACTAGTGAAATGGGTTCTGGGGGGAGAGAGGGAGAGAAGGGAGCGAGGTGAGGGGGGGGGGGGGGGGGGGGAACGAAAAAAGACAAAATCAGGGAATAATCGGGCCAAAGGCGGGCGACGACACGTGACCGCTTTAATGCTAATCGTGATGTCGGGGGGCAGAAAGCTCTTATCTCCGTTATTTAAACGCAGTTTGTTCGTAAACATCATCACATAAAAGAGTCGTGCAAAATGTGTGAAAATAGCCGATCTACAAGCTGCACGTCGTGAGCTTGCAGATCGTCTATTTTCACCATTTTTGCAATCTTTTTTTAATCGCCAATAAAAAAAGGAACGGTTCATTCGGAAACATACAAGGTTTCCAACCGCGACGGCAACAAAACAGGTTGAAATTAAGCGAGCCCTGCGGGGTGAACGGCTAATCAGTGGTTCCTTCCCACTTAGTGCGGGCGAGGCCAGCGTGGGGGGCGGCAGGGTTTAACATAATAAAACGGCACATCGGGGGGTTTTCAATTTGACAGGTACGGCGGTGCTGCCCAGGCACGTGCACACATAGACATCAATGGGGGCTTGAGCCCCTGCCCTTTTATCTGTCTGTAAAAAAGTGCCCTCTCCAGACCATGAATGCAGTTTTTACTACGGTGAAAGAAATGCAAATGCACCTCTTTCCATGCCATACCTGAAGGCAGCATTCAAGAGAATTGCCTTGTCCAAACTCTCCTTGAATGCATCGCCTTATGTTGAAAGAATTGCCCTTTCTGTGTAGAAATCCATGCCATTACGCCACATCTCCAGCATGGCCTTTTTTATGCTTAGTTTAGTGTGGTATCAAGTACTGAAAATAGCCGACCTCCAAGCTGTGACGCGTTGTGGGCTTGGAGGTGTTGTGTGTGTTGTGTGAGCCGCAACGCACAGGCACACCTGCTGAAAGCATGTTGTTTGTGACACGCTAGCACACACGTACGCACGCACGCACGCACCCGCACGCACGCACACACGACACGTGCGCAAACACCTCCTGAAAGGCCACCCGCGGTGTCCACATTAACCACAGCCTGAGCAATCAGAGGTGGAGGGAGGGACCACCCGCCGTTAAGACAATACGTAGGAGCTCCAGCTCCACCTGTTGCTCAGAGGGAGGTTGGGGTGGTGGGGGTGGGGGGGGGGGGGGTGCTGTGTGATGATGTAATCCCTCCCCCTCAGTAAACAACAAGTCAACAAATATCCTTAGCCAAGTGTATTGTGCGCTCATGCGGTGAATGGGGGGATTGTGAGAAAGAGAGAGAGAGAGAGAGAGAGAGAGAGAGAGATATTAACCGAGTGCAATTGTGCTCAAGCAGAGAGAGGACAGAAACGGAGACAGACAAACGGAGAGCGAGAGACAGACAGAGACAGACAGAAAGATAGCTGCAGCTACATCAAGCTCTTCAGAAGGACGTCATGTTTTGATAAATTATTTGAGATCCAATTCTTCGGGCCATAATAATCTGCCCTCCAACCACGAAGGGTCGTCTCCTCTCTCTGTTTCTGATATCAAGTCAATTAAAGTTCAAATAACACGGCCCGTGTTAAATGTTGGAGCAAGGCGGAGAAATCATTTGATAACGGGCTAACAGCGGTGGTGATTTGTGCACTGTAGGGGATCTTTCATTAGTTTTATCCCAGTAAGTCTGGGGGGCTCGGGGATCTTGATGCCCTTCACATACAGCGCTCTCTGATCCCGGCCTTGTGATTGCCCCATTAGTGCTTGACTGATGGCTGACCTACAGATGACCATCAGATTGCGTGTGTGTGTGTGTGTGTGTGTGTGTGTGTGTGTGTGTGTGTGTGTGTGTGTGTGTGTGTGTGTGTGTGTGTGCGTGTGTGCGTGTGCGTGTTACTATACTTGCGAGGACCAAAATGTAGTACTCGCAAGTTGAATTTTCATTTCCAAGGGGTGGGTTAAAAAAATTGCTCTGGACACCATTGGTTTGACCAGACCAATGCTGGGCCCTGATTCGTCCAACCAATTATTTGGGGGACGGAAATGGATTCACAATTGAGCGGGGCCAGACCCATATTCGCCAGGGGCAAGTGTTTTTGCCCAGGCGGATTAGTCTGGTTCCAGGCTACAAGCTCACAACGTGATGTGGTGCGACGAGTTGTGAGCTTGTAGTTATTTTTTGGGGTTTTAGGCGTTAAAAAAAGTTATGTCCTCACTAGTATTGTAATAAAAACGTGTGTGTGTGTGTGTGTGTGTGTGTGTGTGTGTGTGTGTGTGTGTGTGTGTGTGTGTGTGTGTGTGTGTGTGTGTGTGTGTGTGTGTGTGTGTGTGTGTGTGTGTGTGTGTATGTGTCCTTATAGCCCTAGGAGGTTGTGTAAATGAATGAATTTCACAGGCATCTGACTGCATTCATTCATCACATGACCACTAGCGTTGTCCCTATACTCTGGGGGCGAATATTTATACGTTTGTGGAATGCCCTCCCGACCACTTGCCTCACAATCTACGGTTACTTTTAAAAACGGACTGAAACATACGGACATACCTTTTTAACAAAGCTTTTGCTTAACCCTTTCCCCTTAGGGCTTTTACTTAGTGGCCAAGCCATGGAGTGGCGGAGGCCACTTATTGATATTGCATTTTCTATTCCACCACTTTTCGCAACAGTGCAGTCGCTTTTCACGAAACTCGGCAATATGCCGAGTGAAAAGAATTGCTCTGAAAGACCCAAGAACACGTGGTACCCTTTTCACATTGGCCTATCATAGCGCCACCAGGAGGCCAAAAAAAACTACCTGACCTGCCGGAGACCTGTTCTCGGAAGAACAGTGCATCTAGTTTTTCCCACTTTTCTTTGCTTTTCCTGCTTTTTTCCGCTGCTTTTTTCCTTTCCTACTTTTTCCTGGCTTGGTCACTTTATCGCTAAAAGCCAAACAGAAATGTAATTGTCAATGACAAAAAACACAATTAAATCGTTAATCGCAATTATTTGAGTGACAATTAATCGTCATGTAAACTGTCATAATGGTGACAGCCCTGTGCCTCATCCATCACTGATCCAATCCTTCTCTCTCTCTCCTCCTTCTCTCCTCCCTCCAGAGATGGCCAGCTGGGTCTCCTTGCACCTCCTCCTCCTCCTCCTCGTCAGTCTGTCGGCCTCCGGCGCCGGCGCCCACGCCACCGTGGCCGAGTTCACCGCTGACAGCGCCATCAACAACGTGGTGCAGGACCCGGAGAGCGGGCGCGTCTACCTGGGGGCGGTCAACGCCGTGTACCAGCTCAGTGCCTCGCTCCGCCGGGAGAGGCGCACCGAGACGGGCCCCAAGATGGACTCCAGGACCTGCACGCCGCCCCCCTCGGCCTGCTCCAACACACGGCTCATGGACAACCACAACAAGCTGCTGCTGGTGCGTAAATCAGGGGTCTCCAACAGTTGGTCCCCGGGACCCCTAGGGGGTCCTCAGAGTTTTCGGCATAGAGGTTTAGTGTAGAGGGGAAAAAGAGAAGACAGAGTGAAAGGTCAAGTTTATTAAGTAGTGACGGTTCAAGTGGTTAATTATCTGAAAACACAAATTGACATAAATCCAAAATACACTGATGATTGTGCTGTCAAACGATGAAACTATATGGAATCTATGAACAGATTGTGGGGGTCCCTGCTTCATCTCTCTCTCAACTAAGGGGTCCTTGGACTGAAAACGTTGAAGACCCCTAGTGTAAATGATTTTTTTCTTTTTTCTTTTTTTTTTTTTTTTTTAAGATTTGCTTTTGTGCTTTTATGCCTTTATTGATAGGACAGTAGACTGACAGGAAATGGGGGGAGAGATGGGGAGTGACATGGGCAAAGGTCGTCCGGATCGGGAATCGAACCGGCGACGCCGCCAGGCATCCATCCCTATGTGGCAATGCCTAAGTGGTATGTGCCTGGACCAGTAGTCCAGCGGTGCCCCGTTTTTTTGTGTGTTTTATTGTTGTACCCCACTGGTTTCCAAACAGCGGCTCAGAATTCATTTGCAAGTGTGACTCGCGTCATGGCAACCACATTAATTCTGTCCTTGTCCCTTTTATGCCCATATATGGAGATCCCTGATGTCATCAATGTTAAGCCCATATCTGGGAATGCCCATATATGGACATATTGTGTCAGTCTCTGTTGTTTCAGTGCTACCTCGCTTCTCGCCCTTAGGGCGTCTTACCGGTGTTGGTACCATGGGAGAGATAACAGGCAAATGATTCTTCTACATTCTCTAATTGTGTAGACTTCTTGTAATCGAGTAATGCAGGCGTTTATTTAACAATAATGTAACACTTGAGAGCGTAAAATGAAAAAAACGCTCTCAAAAGATCTTTAAGGGTCCATTTCAGGCATGTGTGTGTGGGGGGCTGCCCTTTTTGCCTTGCCCAGGGCAAGTGCAGATTTTAAACTTGGAGATACAAGGTTTCTGACGATTTGAATTGTCCGAAAACGTAGGTAAGGATTTAGAAGGCATTTTTGGAATCATCTTCTGTCCTAAAACTCACGCCCGTCCCAACAGGTGCACCCGACCAACGGCTCGCTGGTGGTGTGCGGCAGCCGCTACCGCGGCATCTGCTCGCTGCTCAACCTCACCGACGTGACGCAGGAGCTGTACTACGCCGACAGCAAGGGCGAGCGCACGTACGTGGCCAGCATCGAGGACAACGTTAACGTGGTGGGCGTCATGTCCACGTTCAAGGACAAGGACGACAGGGACGGCCCCAGCCTGGACGTCTTCATGGTGGGGAAGGGCTACGGCAGCCAGGACAGCACCAAGCTCATCAGCACGCGCATCCTCCAGGACTACCGCGAGTGGGTGGTGTTCGAGAGCGTGGTGGAGGCGTCCACGGTGCAGACGGCGCCCTTCGTGCCCAAGTACCTGCACGACTTCCGCCACGCCTTCAAGGTCGGTGCTTTTCCCGTTCGTTTTGCCGTCTTGCCAAGAGTGAACGCGTCGAAGTGCACTTTTGTCCCTCCAGCAGTAGGCAGGCGCGTCACAATGGGGGGAAAAGTGGGGCTGAGTTACTAGGGCCCAAGGTGGAGGGGCCTGGAATTATTTTATACTTTAGCTATTGAAAAATAGAAGATATACAAGCTCACAGCGTGAAAATGTGTGCAAATCACTGACATAGAAGGATTTTAAATATTCAAAGAATTTTCACAATTTTTCAAAAATAGCAGTTGCGGTACTCGGTGCCATGCTATGATCTTGTATATCTGCTATTTTTCAATAGTTAAAGCACAAAATAATGCGTAATGCGTTCCCAGTCTAAATGGGCCCTCTCCCTATGAAGAACATTCATGGGGGACCCGCAGTGAATCCTTGTACCTAGGGCCCAGAATTTGGTGCGGCTCTATGCACAGCTGCCATATTGGAAAGCAATTGGGCCCCTTCCTTACTTCCCTCTCAGGTGTTAGGCTCTGGTCCATTACCCTTGGAGGGGGGGGGGGTTCCAAAACACCTCTGAAGGAAGTAAGGAGGAGGCCCAATCTCTTTCCAATATGGCTGCTGTGTGCATAGAGCCTATTAGGTTCCTTAACTCCATGACCAGCCACTAGGCCTGTGAACTGGACTATTGGTTGTGGTTTTAGTTATTTATGAGTCTTATTATGCAATAACAAAGGGTTATTATTATCCCCCTTTTTAATGCGTTTTATGTTTACTTTATTCATAGTATGTCTTCTCTCAGTTTTAACCTGTGCCTCCATCTATCTATCTATCTATCTATCTATCTATCTATCTATCTAGGAGGACAGCTTCGTCTACTTCCTGTTCTCGCGGACGCTCGACGGCACGGACAACAAGAACCTCACCTTTGTGTCGCGGCTCTGCGAGGACGACCCACACTACTTCTCGCACACGGAGCTGCAGCTGAAGTGCGGCGGCGGCAACGACAACCGCTACAACAAGGTGCAGGCGGCCTTCGTGGGCCAGCCGGGCAAGGAGCTGGCGCGCACCATGACCCTGTCCACGGCCTACGGCACGGTCATGCCCTTCGACAAGGTGAAGGAGTGTTTTAATTCAGTTTTAACCTGAATGAATCTAGTTTTAATCCTTCGACAAGGTGAACGAGTGAATGAACAGTGTTGTTTTTGACAGCAAATCTTGATTTAGTTTTAGTCATAGTCTTTTGAATAAAATGTAATTTAGTTCTAGTCATAATTTAGTCACCTGAAAAATCAACACTGGAATGAAACAGTGTTGTTCGTCGACTACCTTTTTTTCACGGACAGAAACAAAATAAGAACTAAATAAAAACTGAGCTATGATGACTAAAAGTAAGGCTAAATATACTGTCAAAACATAAAAACTAGACTAAAACGTTAGGGAGGGACAAGTGGAGAAGTGATCTAGTACTAACTAAAAGACAAGTAATTTTATGTTTGGTTGCGCTAGGGTGTTGCACTCTGAAAATAGCTCACAACGCGTCGCGCTGCAAGGTGTTGTGAGGTTATAGATCAGCTATTTTCAGCATGCAACCAAGTGTAAAATCAGCCATTACCAAGCCATTAAGGCCCCCTGTTTTTTGGAAGAAAAAATCAACTGTAGATTGATTAAATCTAGACTCAAATATTAAAACGACTAAAATGTGACTAAAACTAAATGACATTTCATTCAAAGGACTATGACTAAACTAAATAAAAAAATTCCTGTCAACATCAACACTGGAATGAATAGTTTATTTTGGTTTTCATTACATCGATAAATACTTCAGCTTAGTCTACACACACACACAGAGGTACTGCCGAAAAGGAAGCCGAAGCTTATTTATGCCCATTGCCTTGCCTACCCTTTTTGAAGAGTAAAGCGTCTCTCAGACGGGAGGCGGTTGGCCCGTCCTAGTAATACATTTTCAATGAGCGGCGGGCCACGCGGAGAAGTTGAGGGGTGGAGCGGCAAGCGGGCACGGCCCTGTGAAATTCTTGTGCGCGTGCTCGTTCATGCACGCGCTCGCGGGCGGCAAGAGCTGGATTGGGGTCATCTTTGTATATCGCCCACTAGGGCATTAACGAAAAAGTCGACAAGTTGACTCAGTCGACTTCATTACACAAGTCAACTCCCACCAGAGAAAGTCGAAAGTCGAAGTTGAAAAAAAAAAACTTTCTATTGTGAAAATAGACGATCTACATGCTCACAACGCCTCGCGTTGCGAGGCGTTGTGAGCATGTAGATCGGCTATTTTCACAATTTCTGCCTCTATATAATTTATTTGACAATTTGGCCAATGTTTAATTTGTCATTTTAGAGGTATTAAAAAAGTCCTTAAATTGGCACTTTAGAAATGTGCAGATACCGTCTATACATTTAAACTTTATGTTAGTTTGTTTACAGTTGAGTGAGAAAACAGTGTTTCACATTAAGTTAATCATCTGGGGACCCCCCCAAAATAATTGGGGGGTCGTGTGTGATGTGATGACGTCATCAAACGATAAAGTCGACTTCAACTCAACTTTTTACTGAGTCGAGTCGACTTGCAAAAATCACAAGTCGTTAATGCCCTATCGCCCACCGTTTACCTCGTGGAGCGATTGTGTTTGTGTCTCCACCTCGGTGCGATCCCTGCGGATACAACCGAGAACCCCCGCGTCGACCACCGTCCGTCTGATAGACGCTTAACAAAACCCAAAAAGAGTTTCAGAACTTACTTTGACACAATGGTAAAAAAAAAAGGTCTTAAAAGAAATACGCACGTTTATGCGTTTTCATGTCTATCTCTGCTATATGTGTTTTTGACTGATTTAAGCATACATTACATTTATATATTTTTTATTAATTAACAATAATAATGAACCGGAATTCATAATTTTGGGTCTCTTCATAATATTGCTTTATGTCTATTAAATGCCCTAGTTTTAAAGGTATTCTTGAACTTTCACAAGGTGCTGTTCGTGGCGGCGAGCTCGGACGAGAACCCCGCCGACTCGGCCCTCTGCATGTACCCACTCAACGCCATCAACGAGCGCCTGGGCGACATCATCCGGGCCTGCTACAGCAACTCGGGGCAGATCTCGGGCAAGACGGCCGTGGACAACCCCTACTCCTCCAAGACGGACGAGTTCTGCAAGTCCAAGATCGACGTGAGTTGCGGGTTCCCTCCGCTTTCCACTTTAGATAAAACATTTAATCTGAATCTGCTTTATAAAAAAGTGTCTGAAATTTGTTTTCGTGCATATTGTTATTTCCATAGCAGATGGCAGAGAAAATAGCAGATTTCAAAATTTCCGAAATGTCTAGGGCTGAAGTGGTTAATGTTTAATGTTTTGTAATAATCAAAATCTACAAACAGTACTTAAGTAAACTAGAAGCTGGGGCCGCTTTGCGGCACTCGCGTCTAGAGGTCGGGCCGCTATGCGGCCCTCTCAGTTACGTTGCACTGCGTAGTTATATACATGCAGTGAGATAAGGACGGTGTTGGTTTGAGCATTGAGTATGAATGACGCATGGGCGGGGCCCATCGGCTTCGGCTTCACTTAGTAGTTGGGATGTACTTAGTTACTTTGCACCACTGGGTGCAACATCCATTTAAAGTAGGCTGACACTGGTATAATCCTCAACTATAGGTCCACGAGGAAGGGCAAAATATAAAAATAAAGCTATCTGACACGAAAGTGTGCAATTTAGTTTTTTTGAGGAATTCCCCTTGCACCTTAATCCCCAGTGGTGCAAAGTAACTAGGTACATCCCAACTACTAATTGAAGCCGAAGCCGATGGGCCCGCATGCATCATTCATACTCATTGGAAGGTCCACGTGGCTGTGTGCACATAAATCAAGGCACATATTTCATGAATCCGACGTTGGTCTTTACTCTTTACTTTAGGTGCAGAGCTACACTTAAGTGTTTGGTGAATGGGCCCAATGTATTAATAATTTACCTTGATCTCCATATGACCACCAAATTGTACCATATGCGAATTAGGTTTATGATTTGATGATGAAACTATCAGAGTGCCATGCAAACGTACTAGGGGTGTAACGATACATTTTAACAGCAATGTGATACGCATCACCATACATGGTTGATGATGCGATACACAGAAGATATAGGTTCATTCATGGCGATACGATACATTAAATGATTTGGAATTCGATACAGTAACTGTATTGCAAAAATGTGATTATCTACCAAATACATGGACATTGTATTTGAACTGTAATGGAAAAAGCAATTAAACCCTTTTCTCTTTTTTCATCTTAACTCATTCGCTGCATTTTAAAAACTAGCCCTTACCCGTTCAAAGATATGAGCTCCAAAATGATGTGCAGTGTGTGGGTTATGGGATGATTGTGCACTGTGCATACAGTATATGAGGGATGGAAAGTAACTTTAACTGGTGCTTGCATGATAATATGTAGGAGCATCAATGTAAGAAATACCCGTTTCGTTTAATGGCTACAGAGATCTGCATGATTTTGTACAAAATCTGTAACAGGGCCAGACAACACCGCCCCCCCCCCCCCCACACACACACACACACACACACACACACGCACACACACACACACACACACACACACACACACACACACACACACTGGTTAAACATGTTGCCTCATGCTAGATGCAGAATAGATATGCCTCAAGCTAGATGCAGAATAGATATAGATACACCATAAAAATGCTAATATACAGCATATGATTTGTGAAAGTGACAAACGGGCTTCACAGTTATGTTAGGTGTGTTCATATGCTAATGGTGATGCGATTTCAGATCAATTGCTCCAGCCACTGAGGAGAAACGCCTCAAGCTAGATGCAGAATAGATAATAGATACACCATAAAAATGCTAATATACAGCATACGATTTGTGAAAGTGACAAACGGGCTTCACAGTTATGTCAGGTGTGTTCATATGCTAATGGTGATGCGATTTCAGATCAATTGCTCCAGCCACTGAGGAGAAACGCTGTTTCAGGGTAGATGCAGAATAGATAATAGATACACCATAAAAATGCTAATATACAGCATACGATTTGTGAAAGTGACAAACGGGCTTCACAGTTATGTCAGGTGTGTTCATATGCTAATGGTGATGCGATTTCAGATCAATTGCTCCAGCCACTGAGGAGAAACGCTGTTTCAGACAGACAGACAGACAGACAGACAGACAGACAGACAGACAGACAGACAGACAGACAGACAGACAGACAGACAGACAGACAGACAGACAGACAGACAGACAGACAGACAGACAGACAGACAGACAGACAGACAGACAGACAGACAGACAGACAGACAGACAGACAGACAGACAGACAGACAGACAGACAGACAGACAGACAGACAGACAGACAGACAGACAGACAGACAGACAGACAGACAGACAGACAGACACTCACTCACTCACTCACTCACTCACTCACTCACTCAGTCAGACATTCGCAAAATTATAGTATAGATGGCTGCCAAAGTGCTAGGATGCCACAAGTCTCCATAGACTTCCATGTAATTCATAGTGCACGGATCATGCACGCCCATGCATAGATCATGCATCTGACACAAAAGTGTGCAATTTCGTTTTTTTTTAGGAATTCCCCATTGGTCAATAATGCTAAGACACATCACTGTCATTTTTTTACATCCTAGTTTTTTCATTGCTCTGTTGGACAACACTGCAGATCTTGTTATTGCTTACCCCCAGGGACGTGCAGAGAATGTTAGAGAGGCAGGGGCTGACATTTCTAAAAGTCATGAAAACATCGAAAATAGCAGACCTCCAAGCATCCCAAGTTCCCAACTACTACTACATCCCAACGCGCCACGCGTTGTGAGCTTGGAGGTCGGCTATTTTCGGTGCTTAATACCATACTGAACTAAGATGTCTGGAGATGTGGCGTAACGGCATGGATTTCTACACAGAGGGCAATTCTTTCAACATAAGATGCTGCATTCAAGTTCAGGAGAGTTTGGACAAGGCAATTTCTCTTGAATGCTGCCTTCAGGTATGGCATGGAAAGAGGGCATTTGCATTTCTTTCACCATAGTAAAAACTGCATTCATGATCTGGAGAGGGCACTTTTTACAGACGGGTGAAAGGGCAGGTGCTCAAGCCCCCTTTGATATCTATGTGTGCACGTGCATGTTGCTATTGCTTACCCCCTATCCCCCCCCACAGAAGGACATGCTGGAGAACCAGTATAAGTGCGGTGCAGACTTCCTGTCCTCTCCGTTGGCCAGCAAGCCGGACTTCGCCCTGCGAGCGGAGGCGGTGGTCACTGTTAAGGGCCTGCTGACAGCTGTGGCCGTTGCCGTGGAGAACGACCACACCGTCGCCTTCCTGGGGAACAGCCAGGGAAATGTCTCCAAGGTCTGTCTCCTCTACTCTACTCTCCTCTCCTCTCCTCTCCTCTCCTCTACTCTACTCTACTCTACTCTACTCTACTCTACTCTACTCTACTCTACTCTACTCTACTCTACTCTACTCTACTCTACTCTCCCCTCCCCTCCCCTCCCCTCCCCAGGGGAGTCCATTTAGTCCATTGAAACAATTTGTTGAATTTAAGGGTTATAGGGATGATAACCTAATCTGCAGTGAAATAGATAAGTGATGTTTTTTACAATCTGATCCATGCTCAGCCCTGCACCAATCAAAGTCACTGGATGGGTTTAAAGATGGGGACTTGGGGGAGTTAAGATTTCAGAATCTCAACGAGAGACACTGGTGTCTACATGACAAGAAAGAGACACCGTTGTCTACTGTCTACATATTGACAAGAAAGAGACAGAGGAGAAAGTGGTACAGTCAGCTGATTTTAGTAAATTTAACCCCTACTGATTCCGGATGCATTTGGGTCCCCATACGGAATCAATGTGGGTCAATCATTTGTAATAACATTATTGTCTTTGGAATGTGACAAAACCCCAAAACTATTATTGAACTCAAGTCTCCATAACGCAAGTAAAATCAATAGAAAAAAAGTCATTTGGGGGGTGAACTACTCCTTTAAGGCCACTGTGGCCTCAGGACATGCCATTGGTTTGAGGGGCACAAGGCCAAACTGAGGGGCAACGGCAGCCATGGCCTTCATGAAATTCCTGCCCTGCCTAGTACGTATGCATGGCACTCTGATACAGTTTCATCATCAAATCATAAACCTAATTCGCATATGGTACAATTATGGTGGTCAGATCGAGGTCAAGGTAAATTATTAATACATTGGGCCTCATTCACCAAACACATAGTGCAGCTCTGCACCTAAAGTAAAGACCAACGTCGGAATCATGAAATATGTGCCTTGATTTATGTGTACACGGCCACTCATTCTTATATATTGGATGTGTGTGCCTGTGTGAATCGCTCGCATAAATCAACACTCCGCATAATTTAGCAACACATTGAATTTGTGATAAAATGTATACATCTATACATCATCAGCATTAGCAGCAAAAGAGAAATCCATTGCCTTGGTGAACAATGGGGAAATGTTCAGGACAAGTCATTTCATAATTGGTATTAGAAGATTAATATCAAAACTACCAGGTCTGCTGCAACATTAAGCCATGGTAATGTAAACTAAAAGAGGTGGTCACACTGGCAGAAAGGGCATGCTCTGCAAATTATCCTATTCCCTGCAAAACTATGCTTTGACTTCACAGATAAAATGATGATAATGATTAATTCCTCACCGGCATTTAAAGGGTTAAAATCATGGTGCCGTTGACGACGCTCATCGTCAATCTTACTGTAAGTACAGTAAATATATTATATACGGCTCCGTGGTCCACTGTGCATCGGTAAATCCCGCGACTTGTTTACAGCGCACGTTGGGCGTGCACGCGAAGTGAACCTCCTCCATAGTAAATCCATTGAGAGGCCCATAAAGAGACTTCATTTACTCAAAAAGAGACATTTTGATCCAAAGGGTGGCCTGTTTACAGTACAAACTGCACTCGGCTGGGCACGGCCATGACACCTTTCTGGGCCCACACTGTCATGTGACTAGATGACGTAAACGTTGAAGTCAAGTGATAATCCATCTGCGCAAAAACCCCGCCCGGCCCTTCAAAATAATAGCGACGGCCTACGGAGGAAACGGCGCGGCACCAAGGCACCAAGCATCCCTTCAAAGTAAGAGGCAGTAGAAGTGTTAATTGATGTCCATGGCTCAACTATGCACACGTCTAGGTCGTCCTAGTAAAGTGTTCTCTTATACCCTACTTATACCTAGAGCAGGGGTCTTCAACAGGGGGTCCGGGACCCCTAAGGGGTCCTCAGTGTTACAACAGGGGGCCACCAAATCTTTGTGTGATAGGATCATGTTTTTACATTAACCAGTTGAACTATATAGTCTATAGCATCCCTATTCGATGGGCCATTAGCCAAAAATAGCAGATCTACAAGCTTACAACGCCTCGCGCTGCGAGGCGTTGTAAGCTTGTAGATCGGTTATTTTTGGCAAAGAGGTTTGTTGAGGGAAAAGAAGAGCAGTATTTGACGGTTCAAGTGGTTAATGTCTGAAAATACACATTACTCCAACATGATGACAGTGCTGTCAAACAAGTCTAAGCTGCCTAAGAAATCTATGAACATTTTGAATCTGCAACACAATGTTATACAATATGCAGTGGGGGTCCCTGCTTCATCTCTCTCTCAGCTAAGGGGTCCTTGGCCTGAAAATGTTGAAGACCCCTGACCTAGAGAATATGTGGTTCTTAAACTTTTTCATGTTAAGGACCGCCTAGTTAATATGCATTTGCCCGCAGACCGCCATCTGAAAATGTCTTATGCCAGGGACAACCAGAAGAGATGATTTATGTTCCAAAAAATCATTTAATGGATAAAGTGGTTAAAATAAAATTATAGTGATTCTATATTAATTACTTTTGCTTGGGAACCCCTCCAAGGACCCCTTAGGGGTCCCTGGACCATAGCCCCCCGTAAAAACTATTTTGCTGCACTCAATTTAACTAACTGTACTTTATTCTGATTAACTTCTGGGGGAAAAAGTGTTTCAAAGAAAATAAAGGAGTAGTGAGTTAGACCCCAACTGTTGGTACAGTAGTAGTGTGATATGAGGACAGTGGAATGCATTATTATATCATATTGTATCAGTGGCAATATGAGGAGGCTTGGCACATGCTTCAATTCCAAAAGTACTTCAAGCATAAACACTACAGAAGAGGACCACCTCATTAAAATCCACAGACTCTTGTCAAGAGGTACATGTATGAAACGCATCCCCCTTGTGAAGTTCTGGGTGAGTTTTCTGGCGGAATTCCCAGAGCGTACACTAAAGCACAAGTAATGAAGTGTCTTCAACTATAACCCATATGCCCACCCACCCAGTGTTAATTTTGTCCACTAGAACTATGAGAGAGAGGGAAAAGAAGAAGAATAAATAATCACTGAAAAAAATAAAAAAAAAATAAAGATATGATGACTAAAACTACGTCTAAATATGTTCATCAACAAATAATAACGAGACAAATAATGTTTGGGAGGGTCTAGTTATTTTATGTTTGGTTGTGCTCGTGTGTTGCACTCTGAAAATAGGTAACAGCGATCGGCTATTTTCAGCATGCAAGTGTAAAATCAGCCATTATGATGCCATCAAAGCCTTCCAAAATATTTTTTGTCAACGAAATCAACTGTAAACTAAAATCTTATGATATTTAGTCGACTTAAAGTAGACTAAAACTAAAACATTTCAGATAACTAAAATATGACTAAATCCAAATGAAATTGTGTTCAAAAGACTATGACTAAAACTAAGTATTAAAACTAAGTACAAAATTTGCTGTCAAAATGAACACTGCTCTAGCCCTCAAATACCTGGAATGTGCCCGAGTTGCGTTGGATTTTAACCACTTTAACCATTATTGTGTGCTTTAACTATTGAAAAATAGCAGATATACAAGCTCACAGCGCGGCACCGAGTGCCGCGCTGCGAGCTCAAAACAGGCTGTCCAGATTTGCTGCCGTCGCTGACGTCATCGACGGCCGTTTTTGAAGATTTTTTTTTTTTTTCAAAAACTTTTTTTTTTTTTTTTTTCAAAAAGATTTTGGGGGGGGGGTGGCGCAGTTCAGGCCAAAGGTGGTACTGCAGCTGAAAATGCTCTGAGAGCCATTCAAAATGAGAGAGGCTCTCTATTCAGGAGTGGTAATTTAGCCTCAAACCTTTTGAAAAACGTTTTTGGGACATAAACAATATGACATAAATATTTTTTAAATGCATGGTGTATCACCTTTAAAGCAGCCAATAATTCTAGGCCTAAATGCTCTAGACCCTCCAGCTGACTGTGTGATCTCTCATCTCTCCCCACCAGGTGCACCTGACCGTGGGCTACCCAGACGTGTACGGCAGCACCTCCAGGGACCTGATGGGGGAGAAGGTTAACCGGAACCTTTTCTTTGACCTCAGCCACAGCCACATCTACATCACCACAGAGAAGAAGGTACGTATGTCTAACCTTTTCTTTGACCTCAGCCACAGCCACATCTACATCACCACAGAGAAGAAGGTACGTACGTCACCTCAGCCACAGCCACATCTACATCACCACAGAGAAGAAGGTACGTTTTCTTTGACCTCAGCCACAGCCAGTGTTGGGAAAGTTCACTTTAAAAACGAACTAGTTCAAGTTCAAGTTCAGAACTTCTAAAATGAACTAGTTCATTTCATAGTTCATAATTCTATATTTTGAACTAAGTTCATGGTTCCCCAAAATGAACTAACTTAGTTCTTTTTCGTTCTTTTTTTAACCATATTTGTTTTTATACTTTGGCTATTCAAAAAAAAAAAAAAAAAAAAAAGAAGAAAAAAAATATATAGCCTAGGTCTATATATATATTATATAAATGTTTAGACGTTGCTATTATTTGTCAAAACTATTGACACAGCCCATATAGAACCACACACAGCAATAATTTCATCCAACTTAACATTGAGGTGCCCACAATAGTTATGTGCCCACTGCCTAGTTCCCAGTCTTCCTGCACCCTTATTGTGAAGGGCTGAATGTAATAACCATGTTATTGTCTCATTGTGTGAAATATCATAATATTCAAAACAAATATTTGACTCCAATTGATTCCCCACACAGTATTGACTTGATATAGCAATAAAAAAAATATATTACACAGCAGTTGTGGGAAAACTAAGACATTGTTCAAAAAACACAATTCTGATTTTGGTCATTTTGGAAATAGGGCAAAAAATATATTTTTCTTCAATCCACTGTCTTGACACTCGAACCAAAATTGTTCTATAGACCATAATCTACAAATTGGAAGTGAAAAATAAACTTTAACACACATTTGAAATGAAAACAAAAAATTACATGTACAAGGAACCCCACTAGAAGGCATACGTTTCTAAACCTCGCGCACAGCATGTTTCCGCGTTGGTTAAAATAGCTGATCTACAAGCTCACGTTGTCTCGTGGATGCGACGCGTTGTGAGCTTGCAGATCAGCTATTTTCGCCATGCAACACACATAGGACAAAGTATATAGTCAGGCTTGCGAGACACGTAACGAGGAGGAGATTCACAGTGCAGCAGCAGAGTGCAGACCGCACCTTATATCAACGTTCACGAGGGGCTGCGTGCAGTGTGTGCTATTGGAGCATGTGAATGAAAAGAGAGAGGAGAGGACAGACGACCGCGGAGGCGCGGACCGCCGCATGAACGGCCGACGAACGCCGACGAACTCCGTTCACGGGCGTCAGAATGACCGCGTTCGACAATATCGTTCATCAAGCGAAAACAATTACGTTCAGTTCACGTTCGCCCAAAATATGAACGTGTTCATGAACGATCGTTCTTTGAACGCGTTCGGGTACAACACTGGCCACAGCCACATCTACATCACCACAGAGAAGAAGGTACGTATACGTCTAGCCACAGCCACATCTACATCACCACAGAGAAGAAGGTACGTATACGTCACCTCAGCCACAGCCACATCTACATCACCACAGAGAAGAAGGTACGTATACGTCACCTCAGCCACAGCCACATCTACATCACCACAGAGAAGAAGGTACGTACGTCACCACAGCCACAGCCACATCTACATCACCACAGAGAAGAAGGTACGTACGTCACCACAGCCACATCTACATCACCACAGAGAAGAAGGTGCGTATACGTCTAGCCCCGCCGCCGGGTTGCCCTTCCGAAACGCACCTCTCACACTGACTTGTGGCTTCCATTAAAATGGAATTCACAGAGTGAGATGTATAGCTGCCTGTCCATTAGCACCAACACGCGTTACGCTAGCTTGCTTGTGAAGCATCGCCCCCTGTCTGAAGAGAAAAGAAAACAGAGTTGGTATTCAATTGACTGCAGATTGACTGTAATTATATAATTGGTTAATTTGTTGGCAGCCAATTAAGTGGTCAGATGGGCGATCCGCATGCCTTTTCACTTCAGAGTCTATTTTAACGTTCCATCAATCCATCGTGCTCTGTGTTTTTTCTTTTTACCCGTTTAGACCTGGAACGCAATCTGTGTCACATTACATTTGAACCACTTTACCATTATTTTATGCAAAAGAATTGCAGATATACAAGCTCATTGCGAGCTTTTATTCTTTATATTATCATTAAAATCTTAGTGTGTTGCGGCCCACAGGCTTGGAACCGCTGGTCGATCGCCAAACTTATCCTTTTAGCCTAAATATCTGAACGTACCATGTGCCGTTTACATTTTTATTTTATTTTTTACTTTTATAGTGTGCAATCTGTAGATGTCTATATGAGAGAGGTTGCATATTGGTCAGCTTTCTACCACAAACCATGATGTTAGTGGAATTAATTGGCAGAGACGAACATGTTTATCACGAGAAGCCATTAAGCTATTAAAGCTATTGTGCATTAAGGCCTTAATGATTCCACTCAGTGTTATGTGCTTTAATTTAGTTGTTACCAGTGGCCTAATGAAAACAACAAAGCAACTTTCATAAATCTAATATGTCCAACACCATAAAAACAATAACTTTTTTAGGGCTAGCGCCTCCGAGATGTAAGTAAAAGTATTGGAAATTGGAAATACTCAAGTAAAGTTCAACTACCTCAAAATTGGACTTAAATACAATACAATACAAGTAAGCGTACTTTTAGTTACTTTCCACCACTGCGCTCCGCTAACACTTGCCATGCATCCCATGTCTATGATGCATTATAAACATACTGGTTGGGTATTACTTCCTCGTGCAAGTTGCTTCTGTTTAATGCATTTAGAACGGGTACACAGTATAGTGTATCATTATTTTATGCTTTAACTATTGAAAAATAGCAGATCTACGAGCTCACAGCGCGGCACTCGCGAGTGCCGCGCTGTGAGCTCGCGAGTGCCGCGCTCGTAGATCTGCTATTTTTGAAAAATTGTTTGAATCGTTATAAGATTTTTTTGAAAAACCTATGTTTCTATGTCAGCAATCTGGCCAGCCATCGTCAAAGAAAAGGTCCTTTTCACTCAACTGGAGCTCAGTTAGTCTGTTCTTGAGAGACTACTATGTCAGTGGCTCTCAAACCTTTTCATGTGAAGGACCCCCAAAATGATATGTATTTGGCCACGGACCCTCATCTCAAAATATTTAGTTCCAGGGACCCCCCAGAAGCAAAATTTTAACTACAAACGTTTGCTTTGAAAATACATATATATTCAAAAAAATGTCACAACTTTTTCAAAAATAGCAGATCTACAAGCTCGCACTGTGAGCTTGTATATCTGCTATTTTTCACCGGTTAAAGCATTCAATAATTCTAGGCCTAAATGGATTTTAATGCAGCTCTTAACGTGGCCCCTCGCTTGCTTATTTAACCATCTCTCTCTCCCTGTGGCTGTAGATCATGAAGGTTCCGGTGCAGAAGTGCCACCTCAAGACTGACTGCCAGTCTTGTGTGGCGCTGAGGGACCCCTACTGTGGCTGGTGTGTGCTGGAGGGCAGGTCAGCATTGTGTCTTGAACACACGCACACGCACACGCACACACACACACACACACACACACACACACACACACACACACAGAAACTCATAATTTATTCATGTTCACATAAGAGGGGCGGCAGTGGCTCAGGGGTAGAGTTGCCGTCTTAGAACACGGAGTGTTCCCGAAGGGTTCCCAGTTCGATCCCGGGCTCCCCCAGAGTTAGTGTCAAAGAGTCCTTGAGCAAGACTCTAGTTGCTCCTGGTAAGCAGGTTGGTGCCCTTCATGGTTTCCTCCGCCATCGGTGTATGAATCTATGTGTGAATGGGGGAATGTAATGCGCATCTCTGCAAAGCGCCTTGGATAAATGCACCGTTTACAAGGACACAAAATGTACGACACAAAATATTAAAAGACAAGCAAATCTTGGACAAATACCAGCGCCTTTGCTATGTTTGGCAGCAACCGATAGTAGAAGAGATTGCACAGAATTTTGCAAGCCGTTTAGCAGTTTTTTTTTTCTTGCATCCCAATTTGTTGGAAGCCTCTTAACTCATCTAGTGCCATTCGCGAGATGTCTCGCGAAATGTACTCGAGTATCTGTAGTGCCATTCACGGGATATCTCGGGAAAAGTAATAGATTACTGTAACGGCGAGTACATTACCGAGAAGAATCGCCGGCGGTCCGGAGACGAAATCCGTCGCTGATTTCGCATCATCACGGCTCCACGAGCACAAAATAGTCCCATCCATAACATTGAGGTGGACGGGGGATCTCATCTTTAATGTCCATTATCTCAAAACTACACTTTAGAAGCTAGGATGGAGGCAGATGCTCGCTTATGTTACACAGTTATAAAAGCTCCCGGTCGGCCATTACACAACTCCACGTGGACACGGATCGGTTCCGGCGCACGATCCGATGACGTCAGACCGGAAGTGATTGCGCGGTGGACTTCTGGCCTTCAAAATAAGACAACGCAAGTGAATGGGACCTGAAGGAGGCACTTTGGACATTATAATCCGTTAATGTCTGGGGCTCTGAATGAGTTAACACATCCTGTGTCTAACACGTTCAGGAACGAGTTAGACACACACAAACACACACACACACACACACACACACACACACACACATATATATATAAATAAATATATATATATAAATGCTTATAGATCGGCTAGTTTTGCTTTAAGACTTGGTTACAACGAAGTGAGTAGTGTTTAAGTGGTTAAAGGAGTAGTTTACCCCAAAATGACTTATTTTCTATCAATTACACACCCCATGAATGAAGCCCCTCCTACATCAAATATAACATAAATTGGACCATATTTTCACAAAACGCATATCATTGTGATTGAAACGAGACTTTAAACTAGCGACAGGAACCATAAAGTATTTATGACAATGTTTATTAACTCTCCTACTGCCAGATTATTTATTTATTTATTGGGTCTGGTGCCATCAAAAAGCGGCTTACCTTTGCGACGTTATAGTAGATAGACAGACATTTTTTTTATTTTTTTTTTTTATTGTGCAATAGTGCACTTTGGTCTGCCAGGCAGCAGAGGGCGGCGTCATGCGAGAATGAATGTGAATTTGCCTGTTATGTGTTGAAGAAGAAGAAGACCAGTCACTGGCCACAGAGCCTTACAGCCAGAGGAAATCAACAAGGAAGTGAATTGTTCTCCGTTGATCTAACGCATAATGGATTTTTTACACCATCACCGCGGAAAATGTGTTTACAGTAGACGGCCGCGCGACCCCTCATCAGCTTACTGTCATCAGACGAACGAACCGAACGAGCGCCGTATTGGCATCAAGGTTCTGTAAAAAATGGGGCGAACGTTAACGTTCAAAGCGTGGGGAGAGTTAAGCTAAGAAAATCAAATGTAAAAGTTCGGGGGAAATTAATGGAATCCTGTGGAGAACATGTTGCTTCTGGTGCCAGAACAGCGCAACTAGCGGCCAATCATAGGAACTTTCAGTTACGTGTTTGCCTCATTTTAAATCGGGACAACTACACCCTTGACGCAGACACACACACACACACACGCACGCACAGTCGCACACACACACACACACACAAACGCACACACACACACACGCGCGCGCTAACACATGCACCTGTATAAAAATGGCAGGGTATTTGGCTCAGTGTTTTATGGCCGCCTCTCTCTCCAGCATCCCTCAGTGTTTATGTGTCCCACCTCCCGGTGTGTCTCCAGAAAGGCCCCGAGAAATTAAAGCAGTTTGTCAGGCTCATGTGGAGAGACGGCGGCCGCTGCAATTTACTCTCATCAGACCCTTATTTATCAAACCCCCCAGAGGGGGCGACGGGGAGGGGGAGGGGCAGCACCGGAGCTCCATTACGCGTCATGTGTTTCTGACGGATGCAATCAGGAAATGGAAAAAAGGCCTGTCATCTGCCACCATCCAGGAGATGAGGGGAATTGAAATGCTTAACCAATTCAGAACGGGTATACAGTATTGTGTATTATTATTTTATGCTTTAACTAATGAAAAATAGCAGATATACAAGCTGAGCTTGTAGATCTGCTATTTTTTAAAAATCGTGAAAATTAGAATTTTGACCCGATTCTATAAGTGTCTTTTGAATCCTTCTAAGGTTTTTTGAAAAACCTATGTTTCTATATGTCAGCGATCTGGCTAGCCATCGTCAAAGAAAAGGTCCTTTTCACTTAACTGGAGTTCAGTTAGTCTGTTCTTGAGTGACTACTATGTCAGTGGTTCTCAAACCATTTCATGTGAAGGACCCTCAAAATGATATTTATTTGGCCACGGACCCCCATCTCAAAATATTTAGTTCCAGGGACCACCCAGAAGCAAAATTTTAGTTACAAACGTTCGCCTTGAATATACATATATTCAAAGATTTGCATACATTTTCAAGACTTTTTCAAAAATACCGCGCTGTGAGCTTGTATATCTGCTATTTTTCACTGGTTAAAGCATTCAATAATTCTAGGCCTAAATGGGTTAATAAGTGGCAACAACTGAAAAAAAGAATGAAAAAAAACAAAGAATATCGCTTCACAGTTTTAAGAACAGGATCACTGAAATGAGACACGGCTGTCAGAGCGACGGTGAAGTTGTCCGCTGATTCCAGCAAGTGAATTCTTTCAGATCAATACACTTATTATTTTTAATTGGTAAACCCCAGAGGAGACAAGGGCCTCTTCGCTCATATTCTTTAACGTTGTTGATGGGTTCACCAGTTTGACACGCAACGGCGGAGTCAGTGCAGAGGTCCCAGCCAGCCATAACGACAACAACAACATTGGCTTTCATTGTGTTTTATTTTGACAAATCGTATCTCGGTGTCTGTACAGTACAGATCCAGTCCCGTATACCTGGTGGTCTCCAAATTAAAGACAGAGTGATAGAGCATATTCGTGACAATAGATGCCCCCCAAAATAGAACAAAAGTGTGAGAGAGAGGATATTTATTTTAAAATCAAATATTGTTTTAAACATTTTTGTTTGTTTTTTCGTTGCGTTTTGGAAATCCAAAATCTGCAAAAAACTTTTTTCAGGCCAAGGAGAGAGAGAGAGAAAATTTGACAAAAAACAACCCTGGTCTGAAAATAATGAACACAGACAAATAACGGGGGGTAGTGTGCAAACGTGATTGACATAACGTGAGGACGATTTTTTTATTTACGTGCTCAGAAATTCGCACCAATATTCGTCCGAAAAAACGCTGCAAAGACCTTTAAACTTTTTTTTTTTTATTATTTTGAAACGTTCTCTCTCCTATGGTACCACATCAATACAGCATGGAATCGTGGACAAAATCTTATCCAACGATGACGAAAATCCATGTTTTGGGTCTGAGAGTCTCGATCTCATCAAACGGGCGATCTCATCCGTGGCTCAAATGCCGAATCAATAATGGGCATTGATATGAAAAAAGGTTAAAAACCCGCTGCATCAGATCTCATGCCTCTCTACCTTTTCTTCCTCCAGGTGCACCAGGAGGTCGGAGTGCCGGAGGGCGGAGGAGAAGAACGTGTGGTTGTGGAGCCCCAGGCAGGAGTGTGTGAAGATCGTCTCCTTTCATCCCTCCAACCTGTCCTGCAAGAAGACCCAGCAGGTGAGTTCATTTCATTTGTTTTTACTTTAAGTCAGGGATCTTCAACAGGGGGTCCTCAGAGTTACTACAGGGGGTCCTTCAAATCTTTGTGTGATAGGAACTTTTACTTTCTTACATTAAACACTTGAACCCCAGCGTCCATATTCTGAGAACTTTAGCCAAAAATAGCAGATCTACAGAGCTTGTAGATCGGCTATTTTCGATAAAGAGCTTTGGAGGGGGAAAAAGAGCAGACTAAGTACAGTGATAGGACACGTGTATGTATTCACGGTTCAAGTGGTTAAATATCTGAAAACATGAATCCAAAATACACTGTTGATCGTGCTGTCAAACAATGAAACTACATCTATGAACAGGTTGTGGGGGTCCCTGCTTCATCTCTCTCTCTCAACTAAGGGGTCCTTGGACTGAAAACGTTGAAGAGCCCTGCTTTAAGTAAAAGAGGTCACTTCATCCAGACCTCCATTCAGAAACACCCCCACTTAGATGGCAATGTTTCTGAATGGAGATGTGTAGCCGGTCACACCAAAGTATGGCTGGTGGCTGACAAACTCTTTTTGTGCTCAGCCGAGTGTTTTTTCGCAGTCAGGGGATTCTCCCAATAACCAATGACAACCACTTGTCACTTCCTGAGTCTTGGGACGGTCCGCCTTCGACTCACCCGATTGGACAGAGGGAGAAAACAGTGCTTCAAGCAAAGAAAACGCAAGGACTGTGCGGCACGCTGAAAGCTGCGCAAGACCATAAATCCATGCCTTTCCCATTGAAATGCATTGTCGGAATCCACTTGTCAGCTGGCAACCATACTTTGGTGTGACTGTGCCCTTACAGAGTATTTCTACATTGCAGTTTTGATACTTTTACTTAAGTAAAACATTTAAGTACTTTTTTTTCCCACCACTGCCTAAACCCAACATGAATCTTTCCTTATTTGTAAGCCTTTAAAGGAGTAGTTCACCCAAAACATGACTTGTTGTCTGTCAGTTACACGCCCCATGAATCAAGTAAAGTAACAACATTTAACTCAAGTACAGTACTTAAGTACTATATTTCTTAGTTACTTTACACCACTGCTTCTCAAACTCTGCAATACTTGTGGTAAAATGTGGCCCCCACAAGTATAGCAATACAAGTATGTTGCACGCACGCACGCACGCACGCACAGAGAGAGAGAGAGAGAGAGACGGAGTAGTAACACAAATAAAAAACATTTCCATGGTGAATCAGTTACCCTTGACTCTCAGACTCTCTACTCTGTATTGATCCAGAAAACTGTGAGCCGCCGTATAATAACCGACTGGTTGACTGTGCTCTCAGTCAGAAGACGGAAAGGCTCTCTCCATCTCTCTTGCACTCTCACAACTTTTCCCTCATTTCTTTTCCTCTCAGCGATTTAGAGAAAAATAGTGACTAGACTAGAGTGGAGCTGGTTTTCAAACTGCGGGTTGGGGCCCCCTCCTCAAACATGATTTTGGGAGGGTCCCCACATGGCAGTGAAGTGACATTTTTAACGCCTAAAAAAATAAGAGAGTTATTGTATCAAAAGTAATCAGCAAACTATAGAAACTGGTCAAATTGTCATTATCTGCTATTTTCACAATGTTTATCTGTGGAAACGAGTCAAACTAAAATTGAATACCCTTAAAGATCAACAACAAAATAGCCGATCTACAAGCTTGTAGATCGCCTATTTTTGGCAAATGGGTTTGGTGTAGAGGGGAAAAAGTACAAGTTCAACTACAGAGCGAAAGGTCAAGTTTATTAAGTATTGACGGTTCAAGTGGTTAAATATCTGAAATACAAATTCTCTCTCGACTAAGGGGTCCTTGGCCCGAAAACGTTGAAGACCCCTGGAGTAGAGGAACAGGAAAGGCAGCAGAGAGAGACAGAGAGAACATGCAGCGAATGGCCTCGGGTTCAAACCTCTACCAATTGAGCTACCGGGACCACCCCTTCTCCTCTCTGACTTTATGCTAATGTTACCGTCATACCTATCTGTCCTTGTCTCTTCCAACGCTACATTTAGCTCAACCCTTACAAGGCGCCGCTTGTATATCGCGTTCTCAACCTTGCGTCTCTCCTCTCCCCTGCTCGACTCGGCGTGGCAAAGTGAGATATTGAAATAATCAGCCAAGAGCCGAGTGCTGAGATAATTGAAATGCCGTCCAAGAAAAGTGCACGCCACATCCAAAAATAAATCCCTGGCACAGACGGCGGGCGGCTGCTGGATAAAAAAGGACACGTAAAGCTGAGGAGGAAATTTGTCTCAAAGGCTCCCGGAATAACTTTATTTAGATCGGAGTACAACTTCTTTTGAGGTCCTCGTCGGGGACAAACATGAACGTAGGGGGAGGGTGTTGCTGTCCGGCATAAACCTCTTATCTCCATATTTTAACTTATGTTATGTTTTAGTTAATTAATGCACTACCTGATCATACTACAGCGTTACACAAAAGCATCGAAAGTAGCAGAAACACTTGTAGATCTACTACTTTTGCTATTTTCGAATTTGAATCCTGATGTCCACATCCAGGAATGTGGACATCATGGATGTGGACATCAGGGATCTCCATATATGGGCATAAAAGGGGTTTGTTCCCCTGGCATCACAGGGATCTCTCCAATAGGGCATCATTAATATTGATGACATCAGGGAACTCCATATATGGGCATAAAAGGGATGCTATTAGTGTGACATCATCTCAGTGAAGCCAGAGCGTGATGTCAGAGCGGCAAACCCATTCTGGTAGAGTGGTTCCATTCTGCTATTAGTGTGACATCATCTCAGTGAAGCCAGAGCGTTCTGTCAGAGCGGCAAACCCATAGACCGTAAAAATGTGTACGTCTACACGGACGGACGCGGACAAGCTGTGACGTTTCTCATAGTAAACTGCGACCTTCGGTCACAATAAATATACAGTATTTATATATATATTTTTGGACATAATATGACGTCTCCACCAGACAGAGACGATATAGAAAGATCTCAGATCTCACTATGTCAGCTAAATGGAAGACGCCTGAGACATTGTCAAACAATTATCAGTGTGATGATCAGCCTGTATATAGGGTCAACATTCATACTGTAGTGTCAAAACGCCTACAACCCATGAGGATAAAAATAGAGAAATTGAGGAAAAACAGATCGATATCAGCTTGCGGTTCGGTGATAATTGAAACGCCAGCATCCTTATATGTCTCCCATTGCCCCGTTTTTTGGCTTTCAGGCAGGCACGTGCACACCTACAGTAGACATCAAAGGGGGCTTGAGCCCCTGCCCTTTTATCTGCCTGTAAAAATTGCCTTCTCCAGACCATGAATGCAGTTTTTACTGTAGTGAAAAAAAATGCAAAGGCCCTCTTTCCATGCCATACCTGAAGGCAGCATTCAAGAGAATTGCCTTGTCCAAACTCTCCTGAACTTGACTGCAGCATCTTATGTTGAAAGAATTGCTCTCACTGTGTAGAAATCCATGCCGTTACGCCACATCTCCAGTATTGACTTGATTACGCATAGTTCAGTGTGGTATCACTTACCGAAAATAGCAGACCTCCAAGCTCTTGGAGGTCGGCTATTTTCAATGTTTTCACCAAAAGGTCCTTTTAGAAATTTCAGCCCCTGCCTCTCTAACATTCTCTGCACGTCCCTGGTTTCAGGTCCAGATCAACATTCCCTCCCTCCCCTCCATCGCGGCCACAGACAGCCTGCGCTGTCGGTTCAGCTTCTTCAGCAGCGTCGGCAAGATGACGGAGCCGGGCCAGGTCTCCTGCCATCTCCCCAGACCAGATGTGATCCCACCCACACCCGAGGACCAGGGTAAGGTGTAATGTCTCATAGTTAGGGAAAGTTATAGCCGAATCTGGAAAATAAATGCTTATAATAAAATAGCTTTCTTCACAAAATGTGTACATAAAGGTATTTACTATCACCCCTAAATTTGTTCCAATCCAGATAATAATAATAATGTTCTCGGTGTTGCATATGAGGGCTGTGGACACTTCAGAAACCCGCTGACATCGTAAGGCAGGGTTTTAAAAAAGTTTTAATGTATGATTTGCATGTTTTGTTTAGATTCTTATTAATGTGAGAACAATGGCTTCCATTATAGCATGATAACTAGAAAAAATAGAAAGCTATTAGCTTGGGTTCCCCATCGATGATGTCACTGGTAGATTCCACATTATAATGGGCATTAGTGAGGCCCAATTATATGGAGATTAGGTTGAAAATGGGTGAAGAGCTTTATCATGCTTCTGTCATGATTAATAATAGTACTGTACGTGGCAACATGTGGTGATGGGTTTGTGTAACCTCCTGTTTTAGTGCTGAAAGGCTAAGTAGAATCTCTACCAATCCCAAAATAGCCACTAGAGACATGTAGAAAGCCTCTTCCAACCCTCTTCGCCGTTGTAAAATCACAGTAAATCATGGTCTCGCATGGCTTATTGCTTTTCTAAAAGCGTTACCAATTTGGCAATATGATCATCACAATCACAAACATATGCTAATTGCGGGCACGGTGGCACAGTCGGTAGCGCTGTCGCCTCACAGCTAGAAGGTCCTGGGTTCGAGTCCCACTGGGGACGCTGTGGGCGCTGGGGGCGTGTTTTCTCCTCCGTGTCATCAGTGCCCATACCCTAGGTGAGATTGGCAAATGGGCCTTTCTGTGTGGAGTTTGCATGTTCTCCCTGTGTCCCCTAGGGTAGGTAGGTACCTCACAAAAAACATGCAGTAATCCTGGTCTCTATACTGCCTCCCCCTGGCCAGCCAGGGCACCTGATGGAGGGGAAAGGAGCTGGTTGGAATAACGTGTTCCTTCCATGTGCTACGTCCAGTCGGGTAAACTCCCCCCTGTCAGGTGAAAAGAAGCAGCTTGGACTCCTCATGCATAGAAGGAAGTATGAGGTCAGTCCGCTGCTCTCCCCAGGTTGGTAGAGGGAGTGTAGTGCCCAGGATTACAATAGATAATTGGCAGCGGGTGAAAAGATGGGTTACAAAAATTGTGGGATAAAAATGTAGGGGAAAAGAAAACCCAAATGAAAGTAGGTTTAACAATTTTGCTACAGCAATAATTTGAAAGCAGCCCCTGCTACTGCCAGCACAAAGGGCACAAAGCAGGAAGGTGCTGTGGAAGGCATCGAGTGGCACCTCTGCCTAGTTTAGAAGTGATTTGTAAAAACCTTGCACAGGCAGGACGAAAAGGAACTCTCCTGTCACCTTGCCTATTATGAAAAGCAAAGTCGTGAATGATAATATGTCCATGGAACGGCACAGTGACTAATGCACATAAAACGTTGGCACAGTGATGGTGATATATGTGCGCAGATGCGGTCTTAGGCGTGTTGCTTATCAAGCATTTTACCACGGCACTCAGTCAGTCAGAATGAAGGACTGGAACGATTCGTTTTAGATTTATTTATTTGTTTATTTATTTAACGCACCGGTATCGGATTGCTACTCTGTATCAAACTATTTACAGGTTTAGGGCAGTGTTTCTCTAACTTTTTCATGTCAAGGACCCCCAAATTGACACTGCCCGCTGACCCCATTTGAAAAGATACAGCAGGAATATTCTAGGTGGTGATGGTTATGCTTTATGTACATGATATCGTCTAGTGGAGACATCTAGACTCTTACAAGCTATCAAATATCATCATGTATCATAAGGCACAGATATGAATATCATAAGATGGACAACATAATGTACTGTAAATATGTCACATATTATCATAATACTATAATATAATATCTTCCTCGACCCCGCCAAGTGAAGATTTTTACAGCCATAGCAGTGATTCGCAACCATCAAGGACTCCCAGTTTGACGTGCATTAGATTACGGACCCCCATTTAATGGCATTTCTATCTCTGGGACCCCACTAATGTCAATTTAACTCTTGAGAGTGCACAAATGAAACCAAATGGACCATAACGTGTCCATTTGGATCCATTTGGTACACTCTCTGAGTTACAGACCCATTAGGGTCCATTTGGTTCCTGACTATCGTTTAGTTGGGGACCCCCTGGAACTCCCTCAAGGACCCCTGGGGGTCCCCGGACCCCACTTTGAGAACCACTGGTTTAGGGCACCGCTACCATCACGGTAACGTGTGAAGACACAAAGTTAAAACAAGGGCAAGTTCACCCGTGTCGTTCTGCTGTGAGGAATACTTGTACATACAGTATCTGTCAAAAGGATGAAACACTAGCAAGGTTCAATAGTTTATTTTCGATTTGGCCCTTTGAGTGCGACTGTGTATAAAGTGTTTGGCTGTTTGCCATGTTTATGTTAATGGGACTAAGGACTACTATCTGTGCCAGGTAGACCTCTAGACCTACCGCTCTTATAAACAGAGCAGCTACCTTTAAAAACATTTTAAATATGAGGCTTTTTTTTGTGTGTGTACTATTAAATCGTTTTGAGGGAAAATGCTGCTATTTGTCCTTAAATGACTGCAAAGGTTTGCTGCTATTTGTTTCCAAAAGCTTCAAACCCTGTATATCAAACAGCACAATGTGACATAGCTCTGTTTACGCAACGCTGTACCCCCTCCAACTATATACAGTTCCTATTTTCAATGTTTTTTATTCATTTATTTTTTGATTCTTGCTTTGGCAATGCCAATGTATGTTTTTTCATGCCAATAAAGTCCCTTTGAATGGAATGTAATTGAATTTTATGGGGAGAAGACATACAGATATATATAAATCAAACCAATAATAAATGCATTCATACAATTTTCACATACTAGTACACAACTAAAACATAAAAAAAACAACCAAAAAACATGGGTACTGTACTGTAAATGGAACCTGTTAGAACGTGAGTAATTGATGCTTGGATCCAGCTGCTGTACCGAGGCAGCCTTTTTAATTGTTCTTCTCTGCACTGGAAAATCACTGCCAGCCTACATGAAACTAATTGAAATGCATCATGTTACGTTATGTAGGATCTTTCTTTCCAGCACACTCAGAGCATGCATCAGAATGTGTTAATGTTCTCATAAATAGAATGACAGGAGTCACGCACGCACGCTCGCACGCACGCACGCACGCACGCACACACGCACTATAGGGCATTCACGAATAGTGATTTTTAGTATTCTAATTATTTGACCTCAAAGTATTCGAATAGTCGAATATTCGACAGGACTGCATGGACAAACTGTCAAATAAGCAAGCAAGAGGAAAACATTGTGAAAATAGCCGATCTACATGCTCACAACGCCTCGCGAGTCACATAAAATGTAATACCTACAATTCCAAGTGCTTGTCAGGGTGGGGGTCCCCAGTTCAAATATGTTTATTTTGGGGGTCACATTCAAATTCATCCACCAGGGGCATTGACAACTCATTCTTATGACTTCCTATCTATAAACTATATATTTTTTTAAAGAGAAAACAAAACAAAAAAAAAAAAGCGAATATTCGACTTTGGTGAACAACGTCGAATAGTGACTTTGATATTCGAATAATCGAATATTCGAATATTTGGTGAATGCCCTAACGCACAATAAACCTTCAGTGCAGTGTTTCCTGAACATACAGTAGGTTCCCATTTTGGGTTGCGGATCCATTTTTACGGGACGCAATGAGTAAATATCCAGTTCGTTTTATTTTTTGCTGTTTTGGAAATGGGGCTTAACGGATCCCTTCAACCACCACTTTCAACCTATGTTCATATAATTGGTCCTCACCAAGTCTAAATATAGACGGAATCTTGCCGGTTGAAATTACGTCAGAAAAATAAGTAGACGTCTAATTTACCACCACTCAGTGGAGTCTGATGTGACTGCTCTTTTCCTGAACATGTCCTGCAAATGTATTTTTCCAACGGTTTCTTTCCCTGTTTTGCCTTTCAAATTTTTATGAAGAATGGAGCGTATTTTTGCAGAAACTCGCAAATGGCAAGAAACCACTCCATCCCCATTAACAATTTTACTGCCATTTTAAACATAGCTGTAGTAAACAGCTGCCAAATTGTCCTTACCTTTTAACGTGGGCACGCGCACGCATCATGCACAATCTGTGCGCGACTCATCTAGTAGACGCGTAGAATAAAAAAAAAACCATTGAAATGGACATATCCGTTGCCACGCTGTATCCCTGCTTATCCGCCAGTGTTTACATGAAAAAACATTGAAAAAAGCAAGCTGTGCGCTATGGTAACACGTGGACACGTTCGCGCACAAAACGCACGATATGTGCGGGGATCATAATCCAGGCATGTAGAGACTGGATCAAAGTTTCCAAACGCAAAAATCGGATTGAAAAACGAGCTTTCCATCGCCGAGTAGCTTATTCTTCTGCTACAATGTAAACGAATGGAGGGCACGGTGGCGCATTCGGTAGGTCTATGGCCCAGGCTCAGACCGGATACGGAAAGCTAGATTCGGTCCAAACGGGAAATACGACCGGATACAGTTAGGGGGCGGGCCTAAAGTCTCCGAAACGGATATATACAGCGATCATACTTTTAATCGTTTCATAATGATTAAAGCTAATTAAATTTCCGGGAACGACGGGCATCGCAGAGAGGTACAGCGGGAAATCCCCGGTTTCGACGGGGATCGCAGAGTATGAGTTAAAAAGCAGAACCCACTTCAGGCAGATTTAAACTTCAAAGTCAGAGAAGGTCATAACAATAGCAAAAATAGATGATCTACAAGATCAATGTTCTGCAAATCCCCTGAAAATCTACTGTCTTGCCAATGGCAGGACCTGTGAAGTTTTGAAACGGCACATCTGTACAGACATCTGTAGCTCAGATGGCACAGTTTCACTCTTAAGGCCGATATACATTTCTGCTCTTGTGCCATATCATGAACCATCCAGATCTCTCAGGTCATCATTGGAAACTTCTGCTTTCTGTCCATAAAACTACAAATACATGTGGGGAAGCATTTCGTTTTTTATGCACCACATAAAACTGCAGGTCTGCTGCCGCTCTTATTTCCTCTAAAACACAAATAAAGACCTTTCTGTTCGCCTCAGTAATTTTCAGTTTTTTTCTTTTTCTTTCCGTAGTGCACAGTAATTATATATTTTTTCTTTTCTTTTTTTTTTCTGCACCGGTAATTCTTTTGTTTTGTGCTTCCCTAAATGTCATTTTATGATTGTGTTTCCTTTGCTTGATGTCCTGTGTAGAGCACATTGAGTGGGGACCAATTACATGAAATAAGGTTGAAAACGGGTGAAGTGCTTCTTCTAGTGATTCATTCACAATGTATTTTTCTACATTCGGGTCCGACTCGATGGAGAGACAGAGACACCAGATTTCTATGTTGGGGTCTCGGGGGTAAAATCGTCTCGGGGGTGAAAACATTTTGTGTCAAGGACCCCCAAAATCTATATATATCTGGCCGCCGACCCCCATCTCCAAATATTTTGCTCCAGGGACCCCCAGAAGCAAAGATTTTTTTTTTTTTTTTTTTAAAGATTTGTTTTTGGGCTTTTTTATGCCTTTATTAGATAGGATAGTAGACTGACAGGAAATGGGGAGAGAGATGGGGAATGACATGTGGCAAAGGTCGTCCGGATCAGGAATCGAACCGGCGACGCCAGCAGGCATCATAGCCTAGTATGTGGTATGCGCCTTGACCACCAGGCCAGCGGGCACCCCGAGAAGCAAAGATTTGACTTAAAAAGTTATATATTCAAATATTTGCACAAATTGTCAGCATTTTTCAAAAATAGCAGATCTACAAGCTCATAGCGTGGCACTCGGTGCCGCGCTATGTGCTTGTAAATCTGCTATTTTTGAATGGCTAAAGTATAAAGTCATAACTTTATACTTAAAAATGGGTTAAAATCTGAAATAATAATGGCGCTTTCCCAAGTCTCAAAGGTCTAACGTGTTATCTCTGAACGCACTCTTTTTGCTGCTGTGCCCTTCTAGACTTCGTGGCGGTGCCCATCAAGGTCATCTTCAACGAGAGCGTGGAGCTGGCGACGCGGGAGTTCAAGTTCTATAATTGCGCCGCCACTGTGAAGAGAGCTGCCAACACACCGTGAGTCAGCCATCCCTCACTCTCTCTCTCTCGCACGCTCTCTCGCTGTGCCTCTGGTCTCCTGCTGTGCATCCCCCAGCAGCTGTCGGGTGGAAACCTTGTATGTAAAAGAGAAAAGATCACTTTTTATTCCCATGACAGTAGTGGCGTTTCCATAAAGCCGTTTTTTTGCGCATTAAGGCTTTTGCACATAAATCTTTTAATGGAAACACTTCAAGATTCGAATAAACTTTCAACTTTGCAAAAACATTCATGCGCTTGGAGGAGGTGGATTTCGAGGTTTTATCGAAAAAAACTAAATGCACAAAAGGGAAATGGAAACACTAAGCAAATAGGTTTTTAATTAAAATGCATTGAACTCACATGATATCGATTTGGCGCCGTGTTCCCAACTACTGTACCTTGAATCGGATGTTTATTTTACGATGCTGTTGTGTGCAAACCTCGTCCATCACATCACCCAAGTAAATCCTGGCAAACACTTCGTCGTCACGTCGTGTTGCGTGCCAAAAGTGGCCGATCTACAAGCTCACAGCACCTCGCATCCGCGACGCGCTGTGAGCTTGCAGATCGGCCACCTTCCAGACGCAGAAACTTGCAGGATGAGACGTCGATTCGGGGCGGACAAAAAGCTGTCGGTCACGTCTCGGGTTCGTTCTGAAAAAATCTGCCCGATCCCAGCTCTGTGCACTGTGTGCAGGCCCGCGGGAAGGCATTAACAACAGGTCTCCCAAGAATCGCATTTCATCAGTGGATGGAAACAGGCTAAATTCACTTTTTCTTTATTCAAATTTCTGACAATTCGTTTCCTATTTTCGAATAAGCTTTATGGAAACGTAACTAGTGACATGAAGAGCAGAGTTCAAACTGCCACTTTATACCTATATTATTTGTCTATTTGAAAAAGCCAATCTACAAGTTCACAAAGTGTCGAAACGAGTGCAAGCAGGTTGGAACGGGCGGAGAAAAGTGTCAGGCGTGATGTGTTTATGGGAAAGTATCAGCAAGAATGAAAGGGAAGGTGTACAAGACTGTTAGTGAGACCAGCTGTGTTGTACAGTTTAGAGACAGACAGACAGGAAAAGACAGGAAGCAGAGCAGGGGGTAGCACAGACTAAAATGTCGAGGTTCTCGCTGGGAGTAACAAGGATGGATAGAAGCAGGAATGAGAGGGGCATCAGAGGGAAAGCAGCATGTTAGATGTTTTGGAGATAAAGCCAGAGAGGCCAGACTGAGATGGTTTGGACATGTTCAGAGGAGGGATAGTGAGTACTGTATATCGTTAGAAGGATGCTGAGGTTGGAACTGCCAGGCAGGAGGCCTAGAGGAAGATGCATGGATGTAGTGAAAGAGAACATGTTATTTGGTGTGAAAGAAGAGGAGACAGAGGACAGGGTGAGATGGAGGTACAGTATAGATGATTCGCTGTGGCGACCAATGTCTGAAGGGAACAGCCGAAAGGAAATTCTGCCTCCGAGCAGACGTGAGTCTGAGCGTGGCAAAGTACAAAATACCATTTAAATGAGCTTAGTAGCGAACGAGGCCAAATGGGTTCATACTGTATGTATATCTGATATGAATATACAGTGTTGTAAAGTAACATTTACTTAAGTACTGTACTTAAGTATAGTTTTGATGTATTTGTACTTCACTGGAGTATTTCCAATTTCCAATACTTTTACTTCTACACCACTACATCTTGGATCCACGTATTGTAATTTTACTCCAATACAATTTGAAAACTTTAGTTACTAGTTACTTTGCAGATATGATTATACAGTAAAACCACTTTAGCCCTATTTTATACCTAGGCCATTTGAAAATAGCCGATCTACAAGCTCACAACCCGTCGCATAGCTCACGTTGTGAGCTTGCAGATCTGCTATATTCAAAAAAAAATTACTATTACTTTTGGTAATATATATAAGTATATTTTAATGCCAATACTTTTGTACTTTTACTCAAGTACATTCTGAATTCCAGACTTTTACTTCTACACTGCAGTATTGACACTTTTACTTGAGTAAAAAAGAATATAACTTTTCACTGAATATATGAATAAGTGAATATCAACAAAAGCACACAAAAGCCAGAGTAAATAAATACCCCTTCAAGTGCTTTCTTACACGGCTGCGACCGAGCGCCACCAACCATCACATGACAAAACCTTGATGCAAATGGATGACATGCCAGCCACACAGATGAGACGGGAAGGCTTTTTTTTGCGTGTCTGTGTGCAATTGGTGATGCTTGACTGATGGCAGGATTGAATGCACCACTTGCATTTTCGAAACCCTTTTGTTTTATTATCTTCCAAGCTGGTCGGAAATTGCTTCCGTTTCCCTTTCATTAATCAAAAACTCTAAATTCGATCTTTGCCTATGCCCCCCCCCCCCCCCCCCCCCCCTCCTCCCTTCCTCCCTGTCTGGGCATGGAAACCTTCTAAGTCCATTTTTTTAGTGTTTTCTTTTTCGTATCTTAAAAACAATTTTCAATAGTGAAAATGGACGATCTGCAAGCTCATGTCGAGGCGCTGTGAGCTTTTATATCGTCTTTTTTCTTTGCTTTTGTGCGCCTACTCTTAAAAAGAAAAACGTCAAACAATTGAAATGTGGAGATACGATGTATCTGCCCGACAGCAACGGTTCCTTCTGTATCCCCCTCTCGCAGCAGCCCCCCCCCCCCCCCCACACACACACGCACGCACACACACACACACACACACACTTTTTGTTTTGTTTTGTTTTGGAATGGAATGTGTGTGTGTCTGTGTGATGATGAACGAGCTTTGTTCGCGGGAAGTCGCACAGATCCATTTCACTGTCAGCCTGCATGGATTCTAGCACCGGAAGGTGCTGGCCGCGATGAGTTTGCATGTTTGTGTTTTATTTGTTTGCGTGTGCCGTGCATGCATGCATGTTTTGCATCATTGTACATATGCATAATGAAATGACGGGTGACGATTTCCCTGCTCTGTTGTGTGTGCATGCGTGTGTGTGTGTGTGTGCGTGTGTGTGTGTGTGGTGGTGGTGGTGGAAAAAGTACAGTACTCACGTTTTTTTTTTAAAAAGGAAAAGTACGAAATGCTTGAAAATAGCAGATCGGATCGGCTTGTAGATCGGCTATTTTCAAATAGCCAATAGCCAGTATAGAGGGTATGGGCATGCATTAAGTGAATGGCAACTCGAATGGCAAAGTGAGTTTAACACTGTTTAATGTCGTCTAATGCAATCAATCAGATAAGACTTTTCTTTTTAGATGTATGGGCTGTCAAGGCCAGAAAGTCGTTTTTTGCCACGCAGTAAGCGTTCCCGCATAACTTCCGGGTATGATGATGGTGTCACGTGCATACCCTCTATAGGGCTAAAGTTGTTTATGTATGTTTTATAATATCAGAATGTATATCTGCAAAGCAACTAGTGACTACATTTTCAAATAAAAGTAAAAGTACAATATTTGGATCCGAGAACTGGAAATGCTCAAGTAAAGTACAAATAGCTCAAAGGTGTACTTAAGTACTGTACTTAAGTAAATCTACGTATTTGCTTTACAACATTGTGTGTGTGTGTGTGTGTGTGTGTGTGTGTGTGTGTGTGTGTGTGTGTGTGTGTGTGTGTGTGTGTGTGCGTGTGCGTGTGCGTGTGTGTGGTCCAGGTGCATGTCCTGCGTGAGCAGCCAGTGGGGCTGCCAGTGGAACACGCTGGATCACACCTGCAGTGACATGGACGACACGGTGACGGGCCCCAACATCATCAAACACCACCAGGTGAGTGACACACACACCCCCCCCTCCCCCCGCTTTGTTCCCATGACGGCGGCTGCAAGAGCAGCAGTGCTGCCAGATTGCGCGAGAGAGACGATGGTCTACGGTCGCCGCGTGATCACACCCACACTCACAGGGATTCACGCGTTAAAGTCAGTTATACCACTTTAAAGACGGGGTGCCATGATTATATATATATAATTTCTTAATTTATATTCATTGGGTATTTTCAAAAAAATTATTTGTCAAAATTAATTGGCAAATTTGAAATGTTTATTTTTTAATTTTTTATCATTGGGCTCCCACTGCCTCCCAGGCACAAATTGTATCCAGATGGGGGGGGTTGCGGACTAATGCATATTCGTGTGTGTGGTCCTTGAAATGAAAATGTTTGAGAACCAATGGTTTAAACAACATTAGGAAGCCAAGTCCAAATAAGCAACGACTTTAGAAACAGGCCCCCCAACATACATTTTTTACAATTTACAATTTAATCCAGAGCGACTAAAGCTGGCCATACACTAGCCGATAATCGGGCCCGACTGAATCGGGTAGAATTAAACACTACAGGATCATTTTTTCAGATTATTTGGGCAGAGAATCTAAACGGGCTCACACTAGCCGTTTTGAACAGTCGGGCGCACTGCACGCTACAGGATTCTATTCCGATTGAGTCGGGCCCAAACACAGCAATAATAAATAAATAATTTATATAATGAATACAAAACGTCACTGTTCCGAGAGCTTCGCCTTGCAACACGCGCGCAGACGCACATACAAACAAACACATTATGTTATCCACTCACAAACACACCATTGCCTCACGCAACGAAAAAAAAAAAAAGCTTCAAATGATACTATGACTATGAGTTCACTTTGACGCGTTTCATGTTCATCCATGGATCAACTCTGATCGACTTTCCCCCTCTCTCTCCACTGCTAAAGTCAAGTGCTGCGCGCTGTCTGCTGGTGCTTCTCATGGTGCCTGCTTTATGATTAGTCGTATGACTGTGTTGCGCAGAGAACATATCAGATCTCCAAGATCAAACTGCGTCCCTCCGCGCCACATTGTAGGGTTTGTAGATCAGGCAGTGGGCGTGTAGGCCTACTTGCACTCGTGTGCTGTTCCCACTCCAGTCTGTGACTGACTGGTAGTGACTATTTCTGCTGATATAAAACAAAATCTCGACCATTGAGTCTTAATTCCCATCGCAAGCAATCATGATACAACCTGGGAGGATGGATGTGGATCATTATTGAAATTGAAATAATAAGCAGTGTATTTATGTGTATTGCTTTTTTTTTGGGGGGGGGGGACTAGTTTTCAGTCCCAAATATACTGTAATGCTTTAAAAAGGAAAGGCCTATTAGGCCTATAGCCTATATCCATTATGTTTCTTTCATGTCCGCTCCAGGTTTATCATTGTCAGTTTTGATAAAGTCATTTTATTTTATAATAGTTAAGGTAACGTGCGCGCATATTTTCTAAACCTGCTGTCTGTTAAAATACAAAACGCCTGGCTATGCGGGGCGCGCTGTGCCCGGAGTAGCCAGGAGTTGTTAACCCAGCTGGTAGATCAAACAACGAGTTGTACCTATGGCCAATTGGAACTTGAAAGGAGTAGAGATTACATAACTGCACCGTGCACGGACCATCAGAGAAAGTGACTGACGTGGGGTGAGCTGCTGTTGTAGGCTGCTTCCACCACGGACGGTTCAAGTTCAAGACAGGCACGTGTCTGCTTTTACTTTTGTGGCCATGGCCTAGGCTTTCAATCATGATTTCCCCTGTCTTTAAATTATCGCGGTGTGGGCGGATGGATCAATCAAATATAATCATTAAAAAAAGATCCGAGGGCACGGAGATCCAAATCCAATGTCCCAGAGAGAGAGAGAGAGAGAGAAAGAGGACGGTTCTGTCTGGTCCATTTGAAGAACTGTAATCCAGCATTTTGAGGTGGAAACATGGAGAATGCACAGGTTTATCATACATTTGAGAGTGAGAACCATACGTTTAATGTAACTTAATTGGAGTTGGAGGAGGAGAGCAGAGCTGGAAAGTTATTAGCGAGTCCAGACTTGCACTAATTGGTTTGGCCTAGTTTTACGTCTTTTTGATTGATTGATTGATTTCGTGTGTGTGTGTGTGTGTGTGTGTGTGTGTGTGTGTGTGTGTGTGTGTGTGTGTGTGTGTGTGTGTGTGTGTGTGTGTGTGTGTGTGTGTGTGTGTGTGTGTGTGTGTGTGTGTGTGTGTGTGTGTGTGTGTGTGTGTGTGGAGAGAGAAAAAGAGATAGCTCTGTCACTCAGATGCTCAGAGACTTGCGCGGCTGCTGTACCTTTTCAATCAGTCCCCTGCTGCTATTCCAGACCAGTAGCCTACTGATCCAGGAAAATATCAAACATGTTTGAAAAGAGTCGGGCAACCCCCGATCGTCCTCCGAGCCACTCGGCTGGGCACCGAGTGGATCTGTGAGACCTCACGCTAGACGACGTTCATGCCCGATTGTCGGGCCCGTTTCAGTCGGTGGCAGCCCGATTGTCGGGAGGGTAATTAAATAGCCCGATTATCGGCTAGTGTGCGGCCAGCTTAACAGTAAGCAAGGTTAAATACGAGGTAATACGTCAAATGCAAGCGACTTTACAAACGACTTCATACCGAAAGAACGAGCCCAAAGCCGCATACGATGAGCAGACTTAGCAACATTGCAGAAGAGCCTGCGGCTGCTATGAAGGTTGACTTGTGACTGACACATCACATTCACACCATGTCAGTGTGCATCTGTTTTGAGAGGCACTTGAAACGAAAAGGACAGCCAATCTTAACCACTTGAACCCTAGCGTTCCTATTCTGAGCATGTCATTATAGGCGAGCACTCTGCAAAAAATAGCCTATCTACAAGCTCACAACGTGCATTATTAGGGGTGTAACGATAATAGCAACTGAATCGAAAAATCGATTTTAATTTGCAATGATCTGCAAAAGCAAAATATCGTACCGTTTTGGCTTTGTATCGCATCGTTTTAAAATGCGGTAATCGGTATTGAATCGTTTTGCAATGCAAATAATTGATTGTATGGAAACTAAGTATTTGTGCGTTGTATTTGGCAATTTTAAGAGGGAAAAGTAAAAAGAGGGGTCTAAATACCTTTCCATTCCATATAGCTACTTTTGGTCTGTCGATAAATGTGTGTAATCCCTGTGTTCATGTCAAGATGGGGTTGTCCATATGTGTTGAAATATGCTGTCCATGTATTTTCTAGATAATCACAGCGTTTACTTCCATAATAATGGATTTTTTTACACGTTTTACAGAGATTTAATTTCTTTGCTAAATAGTTACTTGACTTTAAATCATTGAATCGAATCGTATCGTATCGCCATAAATGAACCAATATTGTCCATGTATTGTATCGTAACCATGTATCGTGATGCGTATCGTATCGTTGTTAAAATGTATCGTTACACCCCTATGCATTATGTGAGCTTGTAGATCATCTATTTTCGGCAGACATTTGGGGTAAAGGGGAAAAAAGGAGGCGACCATGTACAATTTGCAATGTTGGCATTTAGCATACGCTCTTAACTCATTCGTAGTTAACGGCCGAGGAGCCCGAAGTTTTTTCTATGTCTTTCACTGCTGGCTTCTCCTACCTGTTAAAGCGGCCGCTAATCCAGTTCCCATCGTGCGTGATCGAACACTGCTATGCATGGTGTGTTTGCGTATTCCATCAGCTTCTCAAATCCTTTTATTTTTTTTCAATTGATCCATAAGTTCTCCGTCTGTAAGCTGCCGTGTTTACACAGAAAGCCAACGGGCCAAAATAGAGGACGGACCATCAGCTTCCGGTTAACGGTCTCAATGTCTAGTTCTCTCTATTTTAGTTCCGCCTCGATAATTTTTTTTTTTTTAATTAAAGCTTATTAAATCTTCGGGTTCCTCGGGCATGGCAGGGAAGGGGTACAAAGGGGTATTTTTTTGGCAGAGGTTGAGTTAATCCAGAGTGATTTACAGCAAAGAAAACACAAAGTAATAACATAGAAATAGTCATCTACAGTAGGATCATAGGCAGTGTAACCTACTTTTGAATAATACAGTCATACAGTAATATTATTACTGTAATATTATTGTTCTACCCAGTAACGAATGGTGTAAGGTAGTACTCTGCCAAAACAGTAATATCATACCATATTACTATGTAAAAAACTAGGGGTTCGGGCGGCTTCGGCTTTACATCTCTGTTTCTTGGGGTCCCTGACACAAAATATTTTAAGATATTTTAAGATATAATCTTGGACAATTTTGAGAACCACTGATATAGAAACCAGAAAACTTTGGATTTAGAAGATTTTTGTTTACTATCGGCCTCAGGTCTTAACCTTACCTTATTCACATCAGGAGTTACATTCTGTTCCAATGGGAACTGAGGATTAAGTTTATTTTTAGTTTGTCTCAGGAGTTGCTCTGCCTTTCCCTTCTGTGTCTGTCTGCTGTGTGCAGTCACATGGAGCCAACATGCCTCAGAAGAAGTAAATATTCATTATAATAATGGTGTGCAATAGATTTTTATAGCACCTTTTGTTGATTATTTTTATTGACTTTTTCCATTTTTCATCACAATCAACCACACAGACAAGAGACACGGAACAGTCAACAAAGCACACAGATGCTGAAAACCAAATCCAAACAGACAGCAATCACAGAAAAGGGAAAGGAAAGAAAGTACTTTGCAACACATCACCGCCGCTGTGAAGTACAAGGCAGAAAGCTTACATACAAACAAATAAACCAACATTAAAATGGGCTCCACTAAGGGGGGGACTAAAAACAAGTAAGTATTTAGACCAGGGGTCTTCAACAGGGTGTCCGGGACCCCTAGGGGGTCCTCCAAATCTTCCAATGCTTTTTATGTTAACAACTTGAACCCTAGTGTCCATATTCTGAGAACTGTAGCCAAAAATAGCTGGTGTAGAGGGGGAAAAGAGCAGACTAAGTGCAGAGTAAAAGGTCAAGTTTATTAGGTAATGATGGTTCAAGTGGTTAAATATCTGAAAACACAAATTGACATGAATCCAAAATACACTGATGATTGTGCTGTCAAACAATGAAACTATATGGAATCTATGTAAAGGTTGTGGGGGTCCCTACTTCAGTCTCTCAACTAAGGGGTCCTTGGCCTGAAAACGTTTAAGACCCCTGATTTAGACATCTACAGGCCTAGGGATAGGGATGGAGCTCGTTCGTTTTCATTGATAATGAGCGCATTATCGATCCTGCTTATTGATCCGGGCTTTTATCAAGACCACTATTGAGCGTTTTCTAATATTTTGTGGAAAGACATGAGATGACAAATTCTAAACAGAACTGCTATCTTTTTTTATTGGCCAGTTGTGACTGTGAGTTTGTGGCTGACCACCATCTAAAATTAAATGAAGATGACAAAAGTGACAAAATATGTTTTTAACTACCATTAAAACAACCATTCATTAATGTGCAATTAGTGTTAAATGGCTTTATATTATGAATAGTACCGTCATAATTACTATAAAATCTCTTCAGCTCTATAAATGCATATTTATTTAGCCAAAAAACATCACTTGCACTACATTTTACTAGGGCTTTCAATTACAGTACTTCTCTAACTTGCCGACTAGGCTGTGTTTTCATGAATCCCATATGGAGTTAGTTTTAAAATAAATCTGATATCCTTAGTATCAGCTGCTGCCATCTTGCATGACAAAGGGTCCTCTGGGTGAGATGATGCCAGATTGCAAGTGGGATGTCAAAATAGTGAAAATAGACTCTCTATAAGCTCGCGCTGTGATCTCGTAGATAAGCTATTTGCACCTTAATGCTCAGCTGTTTTTGCCAAATGTTCATTGCGACCGTAAGGTCGCAGTTTAGTATGAAAACCTCCACCGGCCGTCCGTCCGTCCGTCCGTCCGTCCGTCCGTCCGTCACACACGTCACACCTTTGCCCTGCTCAATGTATACGTGTAACGCCTGATACTGAGGTGATGTGTCACTGTGACATCACAGATACTGAGGTGATGTGTCACTGTGACATCACAGGTGAGATCGCAGTGATGTCAGATACTCAGAGCAGGGATCTCCATATTTAGGCATAAACAGGTGACATCACAGTGATGTCAGATACTCAGAGCAGGTATCTCCATATATGGGCATAAAATGGATTCTGTTAGGGATCTCCATACTGTATATGGGCATAAAAGGGATTAGTGATGTCAGATACTCAGAGCAGGGATCTCCATATATGGGCATAAAAGGGATTAGTGATGTCAGATACTCAGAGCAGGGATCTCCATATATGGGCATAAAAGGGATTCAGATGGAGATTCAACTTCAATGAGTAACAATGGCAAACTGTCAACTGCCCGTATGTCTTGATAATTGGTAAAACAAACTTTTGGCCTATTTGTGGCTTATCATCACATCCAACCATCTTAAGATACTCAGCTAGTGGGGAATGCTCTCTTCCCTGGTGAGAATTGCCCCTTTATATAGGGCTTGTTTGTGTATTTTACGCCCATATATATATGGAGATCCCTTATGTCATCAATATTAAGCCCATATCTGTGAATATCTTTGGGTACCAGATGTCTCCATATATGGTTAAATGGTCCGATATACATCACTGGCCAGAAGACCAAGAAATGGTGCAACCTCGCCCTTTGCTTTTCTCCCTATAGGCATCTTACTGGTAGGTAGTTTAATGAGGAATGCAGTATGGTGGTAGGTAGGTAGTTATGGCCTTTGATGTAAGATTTTCACTTTCTAGGATAACTATATTTGCTATTCCCAGATGATGACCTTTTAGGGTACCCCTCATGCCCATATATGGAGATCCCCAGGCTTTACTAATTAACATAAGTTTTATGCCCATATATGGAGATCATTGTCCCAATGTCATCAGATATATGGGCATAAATGGACACAGGCAAACTAGATGGGCTGTATGGATATCCAGATGTGTGATGTAAGTGTTTTATTCCAAATGTGGCACCCCACAGACATATTTCCAGAAACAAAATCCCTTTCATGCCCATATATGGAGATTTCTGATGTCATCAATCCCAGGCCCTGTAAAAAACATGGTTGCTATGGTATGAGCAACTTATGTCTCCATATATGGAGATTCAACTTCAATGAGTAACCATGGCAAACTGTCAACTGCCCGTATTCTTGATAATTGGTAAAACAAACTTTTGGCCTATTTGTGGAGATAAGCGACCAACGGTCGCTTATCTCCCGATCAGGTAGTCTTACTGGTGTTATGACATGCCCAGAATAGGGATGCTAGGGTTCATGTTAGGTACATTTAAAGATGGTGATATCCCCCCCCCCCCCATTCGAGTTGGACAAGGCAATTCTCTTGAATGCTGCCTTCAGTATATGGCATGGAAAGACATCCTAGTAAAAACGGCATTCATGGTCTGGAGAGGGCACTTTTTACAGACGGGTAAAAGGGCAGGGGCTCAAGCCCCCTTTGATATCTATGTGTGCTCGTTCCTGGAAGAGGAGATGTTTTATGTGTGTTTTGGTCTCCTCTCAGGAAGGGAACTGTCCTCGCTTTGAGAACCCAGACCCCATGCTCATCCCCGTGGGCTTCAAGAAGGTCATCAGCTTTGAGGGCATCCACCTGGACGTGTACACGGTATGTCAATCAACGTTCAATCAACGTGGGTTCATTCAACTCAGTCCCTCCATGCAGGGGCGTCACACCAAATTCTGGGCCCTGGGTACAAGGATTCACTGCGGGCCCCCCATGAATGTTAACTATTGAAAAATAGCAGATATACAAGCTCACAGCGTGGCACCGAGTGCCGCGCTGCGAGCTTGTATATCTGCTGTTTTTGAAAAATCGTGAAAATGTGTGCAAGAAACCTATGTCTAGGACCCCCAAGATGATATGTATTTGGCCACGGACCCCGATCTCAAAATATTTAGTTCCAGGCACCCCCAGAAGCAAAATTTGAGTTAGAAATGTTCACTTAAAAAATACATATACTATTCAAAGATTTTCACACATTTTCACAACTTTTCAAAAATAGCAGATCTACAAGCTCGCAGCGCGGCACTCGGTGCTGTTATTAGGGCCCCTCCACCTTGGGCCCCAGTAACTCTTTCCTACCCCTTGTGACGCCCCTGCCTCCATGTTATGGGCTTGATGTATGGCCTAATTCATTGAAGGCATGTTTCTCAAACTGTCACATTTCAAGGTCTCTCCTTAACTCTGAGAGTGTACAAATGGAACCAAATGGACCCTGACGGGTTCATTTGGTTCCATTTGTCCACTGTCAGAGTTACAGACGTGTATGGGTCAATTTAGACGCCCATAAAGGAGTCCCTGGAAGCCACTTTGAGAACCACTGCTTGCTTAGAAGTAGACCGGCCCATCACCATCTTGGGGGGATGGTTATGATGAGCTGATGGTTGAATGGTGTTTATTTATTTGGGGATAAAAAAAAAGCAAATAGTCTCTTTTCCTTTTATCGCCAAATGTATGAATACATTACTTTTTCAAAGAGCACATCAGCACTTCCACACATACAGCAGAAACAATATCATAGAGGACAAAAATAAATAAATAAAAATAAAGCCTTAATATTTCTTTCGTGGTCCTAAGAAAAATACATAACAGTCATAACATAACAGAGACGAGTACATATCAAAAACTATCAGGCAGTTTACTGGCAAACATATTTGAATTGACTAATTTAATTTACCATCTAAAATCGGGATTGATGTTTTTTGCTTTCTTTTTAGGTACTGTACAATATGGTTGTAGTATGCTTGTTCCGATAGGGTTGGGTGGGAGTAGGGTATTGTTGCTATTAGTATGATCACGTTTGTGCTCTGGATATTGTGGGTGCTTTATGTTTTTATTTTATGTATACTTTTAGAATAGATGTTCTTAATAAGCCCCAACACAAATCGCCCAGTTTGGGACAAATAAACCCAGTGGTGTAAAGTAACTAAGTGCATTTACTCAAGTACTGTATTTAAGTACAATAATTTGAGGTATTTCTACTTTAGACTACTAGAGTATTTCCAAGTGTCAGTATTTTTTCTTCTACTTACTAGTTACTTTGTAGATTTTGATTATTATTTACAATCATGCATTCAACCCTACAGGTATACACATTTTCGGCACATTGTTGAGCTTGTAGATCTGCTGTTTTCAAAAGATTTTCATACATTTTATATGTTTGAAAACGTCCTACTTTTGTTACTTTCAGTACATTTTAATACCTATACTTTTACTCAAGTAAATTTAGAATTATGGACTTTTACTTGTAACTGCGTATTGCTACATTGCAGTAGCGATACTTTTACTTAAAGGAGTGGTGACACCGGCCGAAATTTAACATTATGGTACAGTAGGTCACGTGGTCTTTGTTGAAACGGTTTGGAAAGGGGGTGGAGCTCAAACTATGCAGTACAATCAACAGCCTATTCTCTCTGTGTTGCTGCCGACACGCCCATACAGCTACTGTAGCTGTATGGGCGTGTCGGCAGCATCATTTGATTGGATAATTTAACATGGGGGTACATGACATCATTAAAAAAAATCAAACCTCGGTTCGAAGTGGAGCGGTGAATCTGAGCAGCTATACCCTGTGTGTGTTGCTAAATGCCTAAACTGTAAACTGTAAACTGTGCCTGTGAGTGAGTGGTGAGTGTGCCTGGCCTGCACAAAACAGCGCCCCTCCTTTAACTAGTGTGTTGTGTGTGGCCACTCAAGGTATTGCCAGGCTACGGACACGGCCAGCCAGCCAGCCACCCAGCCACCCACCCACGGACATACCCACGGACATACCTGTCTATTGGGAGCGCTTTCACCGCTCCCAAAAAAATGCTAATTTGATAGCCATAATTAGCTGTTTTGGCCGTGTCACGCCCCCTTTAAAGATGCAGTGCCATGATTTGTTCCCCCCCTAAAACATGATTATCAGGTATTATCATTATACTAGGAGGAAGATTTTTTCCAAAAAAGTGTACAGAAAGAGTTAAAATTAGGTTTTTATGTGGCCACACCCACACGTTCATTAAGTATGCCTGGTTGTCATGGTGGGTGGTGACCCAGCTGAAGTTAGCCACACCCACAGTGTTGGGTGAATGGTAAAAGGTGAGGGGATGATTATATGATGTCATTTTATCTGTGTTTTTGGATCGGCACTTTTGACCCACAAGGTGTCAGATCCAGGAAGAAACCACAAATACAAAGGGAATACATAATTGCTCATAACAACCACACCAGGGGGCTAATGAAGTACTGTCAACCTCCTAGACACATGAAAACCAGAAAAAGTACAAAACTATGGCAACGCCTCTTTAAGTAAGAAATGTGAGTACTTTTTCCACCCCTGAATAAAGTTGACCTTGACAAAGCCTCCCTGTCCTCTCTGTCTGGTTCTGCAGGGCCGGACCTTCACCATCGGCACTGAGCTGATGAGGAACACCGAGGAGGCGGTGATCGTGGAGGCAGGACATTTCTACAGCTTCAGCGGTTTCAATGTCAGTGTTTCTGATGGCCGTGTGCACGTGACCTGCATGTAGCAGTAGCTCAGTTACACACAATAAGCCGGCGATTTCTTTATTGCTGTTTACAGTAACACTACTATAAGTCACATCTGCCCATGAAAGATTGCGGTGCATCTTGAGAATGGGCTTTTTGTGTCTAAAAATACATATTTAGCTGCTTGTACACATGTACCCACTAAAATCGCTAAAATGATAGAAAACAGAAAATGAAAAATGTTATCTTTTCTTTAATTACAATCTAAAATATGAACCCTTGTTGTAAAAAAACAAAGTTGTCCTTTTAGTCTACGATATTGACTTTGGCCTAAAGTCTCAAGTCTGCGGCTCCCTTCCCTTGCCATAATCGAATGTCCGTGCCAGTTTGGCAGTGCCCATCCAGTTCCTAAGGTTACCCCCCAAACAAACGCTACAGAAAAGGCAGAACTGGTGCACACAAAGGCTAAACTAGGCCACTGTGTGGTAGTGATACGTTTCAAGTCGCAATAAGCCATTGTACCAATACAATGTTTCGCCAGCTCGAATCTGATGCAAGTTATTTGCTTTCGAGTCTCAGAGCCGTGTCATGAAAGAAGTCAAAGACGCAACTAAAGTCAAGTCTCTCACGGCAGAGGAGTTTCGTGACTCAAATCTTAAACACTAAATCCTTCAATCCGTGTCGAGTCTTAAATGTCAAGTCTCTGTCACTCTGTCACTGTTCGGCTGCTGGCAGTGCTGCTGACCTCTCCTGCTCGCAGTGCTTAGCTGGTCTGTTTGTTACTCTCAACACAGCTACAGCACCTGAAGGTTATTGGTCACGAAGACTGATCCCAGAGCAGTGTAGCTCACCTCAGCACCAGGGAGGGAAATAAACTTGTGTTGTGTTGTTAACGGCATGGCTGTGAGCAGTTCACTGCCATTTACAAAAAAAGTCTGTTGGAATTGCAGCAAGAGCTCAGTTAAAAATGCGATGACACGCCCTGAAAATTAACATTATGATACAGTAGGTCACTTGGTCTTTCTACAAACAGTCCAAAAACGGAGTCAGGGCCTTGCTCTGCAGTCTGCACAGAGTGACTGCGTAGTAGTGAATGTATACTTTGTCCGTCGTACGGGCCGCGCACATAGAAAATATCGTAGCTAGATTTACAAGCTCACAGCGTGTCGTGTCCGTGACGCGTTGTAAGCTTGTAGCGCGGTTATTTTCTGTCACCACACACAAACACACACACACGTTGTGTTGGGGGGAGAAGTCGTGCTGAACAGTCAAACAGTGCTTCCAGTGGATTAGACCGATTAGACGGTAGGACACAGCCGCTAAACATGTCCAGAGCTTGGGAGGAGAAAGCAAGACCCTGGATACTAATCTCTGATGGCTTGTTTATTGAGAACAAACAAGCTGTCCATAGGCCATTCTGCATAATGAATAATTTTAACTTTTGGTATTTTTAGTATATTTTGATACCAATACTTTTGTGCTTTTACGCAAATACATTTTTACTTAAGTACAAAAATGTGAGTACTTTTTACACCATTGAAAAAGAGCCTGGGTTTCAGTGAAATGTAGTTATTACTGTATGTAGTCACAGGTTCTTGTTAATTAAAGTTACCTTGAAAACTTCCACCGGCTGTCTGTTAGTCCGTCAGTCAGTCCCTTCGTCTGTCATGTCACGTCACGTCACGTCACGTCACACTTTTGGCCCTACTCTTATCTCCGGCACCCTTGCCCCTATCCATGCCAAACTTTGCACATACACTCCTTTGCTGGCAAACCACAACCTTAGCCCCTGATGTCTCACATGTCTCACCCCCTCTTCAAGCGCCACCATGAGGTTGCTTTTTGCAGACAACATTATTGTGTATACATCTCCCGATTAGGGAGTCTTACTGGTACTTTACTTTAGTTCAATATTATGTACTAAATCCACAGACACTTATTATGTTCACTTAAAAAATATATAAAAAAATACTGTTTTTTTTTCAAAATAGAAAAATCTTCAAGAGGATCGGCTCGCTGATCGGCAGTTTCCTTTGCTTTTGCCATGACACTCTCGCATGACAAAGTATATGAATTTAGGAAACAAAAACATAAACTCCAACACAGAGATGCAAGGTTTCTGCCCGATGGCAACGATATGCTTTTCCGTTTCTGTATTTTCTTTGCTTTTCCCCCACAAGCAGCCCACACAGTTCTCTGCAGAAAAAAAAGAAGCTAGCTAGCTGCCATTAATCTTCAGCTGTACTCTCGCTGTACTTCATAATTCATTCTGTTCCAATAATTCCTCAGTTCTCCTACGACAAGTCACCAAACACCACCGTTCTGTTCTACGTGAAGGACAGCCAGACGGGCAAGAAGATAGACAGCGCCCTGAGCGGTACGTACGCTGCTGGCACTGCTGGAAAGTAACCAAGCACATGTACTCAAGTACTGTACTCAGGGGCGTCACAAGGGGTAGGAAAGTGGGACTGAGTTACCGGGGCCCAAGGTGGAGGGGCCCTATAGTAACTTTAGCTATTGAAAAATAGCAGATATACAAGCTCACAGCTTGTAGATCTGCTATTTTTTAAAAGTCGTGAAAATGTGTGCAAATCTTTGAATATGTATTTTTTTAAGCGAACATTTGTAACACAAATTCTTTTTGCTTCCGGGGGTGGTCCCTCCCTGGAACTAAATATTTTGAGATGGGGGTCCGTGGCCAAATTCATATCATTTTGGGGGTCCTTCACATGAAAAAGTTTGAGTATCACTGACATAGAAACATAGGTTTCTTGCACACATTTTCACAATTTTTCAAAAATAGCAGATATACAAGCTCACAGCGCGGCACTCGGTGCCGCGCTGTGAGCTTGTATATCTGCTATTTTTCAGTAGTTAACATTCATGGGGGGCCCGCAGTGAATCCTTGTACCCAGGGCCCAGAATTTGGTGTGACGCCCCTGACTGTAGGCCTACTTGAGTACAGTTCGCAGGTATTTTAGTTTTTGTTGATTTCTTCAGTATTTTACAATTTTCAGTAATGTTCACTTCTACTCCACTACATCTCAGGAAAATATTGTACTGTTACTCCACTACAAATGTGAAAACCTTAGTTACAGTACTAGTTACTTTGTAGATTTTGATTATTATTACAAAACATACATTAACCACTTCAACCCTACAGTATATACCTTTCTGCCATTTGAAAATAGACAATCTACTGTACAAGCCGATCTGCTATTTTCTAAAGATTTGTATACATTTTAACTTGTTCTGCACAAAGAGTACTTTAACTTCTTTTAGATCATCCCTTGCAGATCATCCCGCGGTTACTTTAAGTACATTGTACACTGTTACTCAAGTACATTTTGAATACAGAACTTCTACTTGTAACAGAATATTTCTACATTGCAGTATTGGTACTAAAATATAAGTAAAATATGTGAGTACTTCTTCCATCACTGCACGTTGGCACATGTTAACACATTGGGAAACCTTATTTAAAACACCCTGTGTGTGTGTGTGTGTGTGTGTGTGTGTGTGTGTGTGTGTGTGTGTGTGTGTGTGTGTGTGTGTGTGTGTGTGTGTGTGTGTGTGTGTGTTTGTGTGTGTGTGTGTGTGTGTGTGTGTGTGTGTGTGTGTGCGCGCACGTGTGCATGCACGTGTGCATACACGTTGGCAAAGCTTGCCTTTGAACTGAAAATTAAATCCGAGAATAGACTTGGTTAATGGCTGAAACTATTTTTAAAACATCACTCCAATAGGATTGGACACACGCTACATTCCTAATGTACTCACTTTGGAGGATGAGTGCTGCGTTCATAATGTTTTATAATGTCTCCTGAACGAGCCAAGTAGCTTTTTGGCAGACATGAAAGCGATGATTTCTATTACTATATTTATGGGGGTGGACCAGTGGTTCTCAACCTTTTCAGGCCGCGACCCCCAAAATAATAAGTGAAAACAGCCGATCTATGCTTGTAGCTCAGCTGTTTTCACTACTTTTGTGCGATGGCCATATGATGAAGCAGTGCTTTACTTCGCGAACAAACGTACAAATTTGAAACTTGGAGATACAAGGTTTCCGCCCGACAGTGACGATGTGTAGTACTTTTTCCACCACTGCCTGAACGTGTCCTCTCTCTGTCCTCTTCCCGTACAGTGAGCCTGTACAACTGCTCCATGGGCAGAGAGGACTGCAGCCTGTGCAAGAACACCGACCGCAGGTACCAGTGTGTGTGGTGCGCCCGGCGCAAGGCGTGCGTCTACGAGAAGCTGTGCGCCTCCGATCAACACGGAGCCGCCGAGGACCCCAACAACACGGAGTGCCCGGACCCCCAAATCACTGATGTGAGTGTACTGTAGCTGTGGTGGGACAAAGAGTTAAAGTGTGCTGTGGACACTCCTGTGTCAGCTTGCAGAAAGACGGACGGCAGACAGACATTCGCTAAATTAATAGTTAGATGTATATACGCAACTACAGTAGTTGTGAGCGTGTAGCTCGGCTATTTTCTGTCACGCACACACACACACACACACACACACACACACACACACACACACACACACACACACACACACACACACACACACACACACACACACACACACACACACACACATTGTGTTTGTATGAGAGGCGGTGAGAAGTCATGCAGTCAACAGTGCTACCACCAGTGCTCTAGTCTAGGATCGCCCCGGTGCTTCCAGTGGATTAGACAGCAGGACAGGGCCGGTAAAAATGTCCAGAGCACGGGAGGAGGAAGTTAGACACTGGATACTAATCTCTGACAGCTTGCTTGTAGAAGACCTGTACAATACATGTGTAACGGTAGCCTAAATATGCCATGAAGTTGCAGAATCCTTATAATTTTTACACCTGGCTGCAACTACTAGTTTACATTTTTGTTATCAGAATTCATATTTTCACTGTGGCGTAGGTATATGATATGAACATTCAACTCCACCCCCTCCCCCCACAACAACGGATATAACCTGACCCTTTCAGTACACTAAATGCAATACATTAGGCCTAATTAGATTGGCTTATAACACCATTACCATGGTGACATCATCAATCATATTTGCTAATCTGATTTACCCTTTTTTGGATGACATACGGTCTATAAATAGACCCCTGCAGTAAGAGGTTTCTGCCCGACAACAACAGAAACACTCAAGTAAAGTATAGAATAGATACTCAAAAGGAGGTACTCAAGTAAATGTGCTGGGCTAAAGCCCGGATCAGAGTCTACGGTGGAGAGCTATCCACCGCAAATTTGAGGTGGAATGCTTTCCACCTCAAGTCAGAAAATAAGTGCAGGCCATCATAGTCACGGCCCACGGTGAAGTCCTTTACCCCGTCTAGACCGGTTCAGGTCGACCAATCAGTGAACGGGGTGTAGAGCCTGTCTGTCTGATAGTAAAAACAGAGAGATGTGTTGGGACTCGCGGTGGAAAGCTCTCCACCGCGAGGAATGATGTAACGTTATAGTTTCATGACTCAAAAAGACTCGAAAAGACTACGCTATCCACCGCGGACCCGACTATGATCCGGGCTTAACTGTCCCACCACTGAGTAGCTGTGATGCGGTCAGCTCCCATCGAGCCGTGACCTGAAGAGCATACATGTGCTGTATGGATGTGTAATTAGCCGTGTAGGGGGTATTGACCCTGCTGATTGGGTTATCGATAGGAATGGTTTATCGATTGTCTTTCATTCTCATTACCGACAAAGGGAGGTGTGTGTGTGTGTGCGAGTGTGCGTCTGTTCTGGGGGGAGGGGGGGCTGATTGATGGTGGCTCATCGTAATGACATCCATCATTAGCTGTTCCTCACGTGTCATTAGAGTAGCGAAGTCCTTCTGTCCTTCTTTACTTCCTTTGTCAACATCACTCCTCCTAGCTCAGCAATGGTAGCATGGATTTAATGAAGCAAGCGTTTATAAAATACAGGTGACCACATGCCTCACGTGGCTTAATTGCTTTTCTAAAACGGTTACAATATGGCAACATGAGAAATCATAGACATGTACCAATTAAAACTGTTCTATTTCTCTAATAATTCACTACAAGGTCTGCAAGAAAGTAGTTCCCAGCTACAGTACAAGAAAGTAGTTCCCAGCTTTTTTTTGCCAACAACACAGGTGCAGATAATTGGTGCGCTGTGGAACACTGTGGAATGAAATAACGCTCCTGGGTTTGATGTAAACTGATTCAAGGTGTGGGTTATAGTCTACCACAGCAATTAAGGGAAACCAGCCAATCAGAAACAAGGAATGTAACTAGCCATTTTAGAAGCTGTCTTTTGTAATCGCGAACGGACCATGGCGTGCACACACGCGCCCACGTTAAAAGGTAAGAAGATCGCGGCGGACAACCGTGAAAGTCAACGTTTTTTAATGGCGTCTAAATTTTTAAAACTGATTCTGATGCTATATTGACACATTGAGAGCCTAAGACGTCTAGAAATGTCTTGGTGTGTTACCGTTGTAAACCATAGCCAGCGCTGGATATTTGCCCAGACCATACTTTGAGAATCACTGATGTCAAAGTATTTTTTATTTATTTTTTATTTTTTTCTGTTGCAGATCATCCCTCGGTTCGGCCCCATGAAGGGAGGCATCTCCATCACCATCCGAGGCTCCAACCTGGGCATCCAGAAGGAAGACATCAAGAGCATCAAGGTGGTGGGAGAGCCCTGCAAGCACCTGACGGACAAGTACTCTGTGTCCACCAGGTGATGATGCACACACATGCACACGCACACGCACACGCACACGCACACACACACGCACACGCACACACACACACACACACACACACACACACACACACACACACACACACACACACACACATTTAACAATTTATTCATATGGACACAAAAGGACACAAATGTTACGGTGCAGCAAGTTTACATCCACAAAGGCAAGGCATGTGTCCTCCTGATACAACAAGCATGTCCTGTCACCCAGCCAGAGCGCTCAGTAGCTGCTCCCATGAGCCCCAAAGTCCACCCATTGTTGTTGTGCAGCCAGCGTACACACCGCTGGAAGGCCGCCGGGCAGGGGTGTCGCACCAAATTCTGGGCCCTGGGTACAAGGATTCACTGTGGGCTTGTGCTTTAACTGTTGAAAAATAGCAGATATACAAGTTCACAGTTCGGCACGACTGCCGAGCTGCGAGCTTGTAGGTCTGCTATTTTTTAAGAATCATGAAAGTGTGTGAAAGTCTTTGAATATTTCAAATCCTTCTAAGGTTTCTCTGTCGGTGGTGCTCAAACCTTTTCATGTGAAGGACCCCCAAAATGATATGTATTTGGCCACGGACCCCCATCTCAAAATATTTAGTTCCAGGGACCCCCTAGAAGCAAAATTTGAGTTACAAATGTTTGCTTAAAAAATACATATATTCAAATATTTGCCCACATAAATAGCAGATCTATAAGCTCACAGCGCGGCACTCGTTGCCGCGCTGTGATCTTGTATATCTGCTATTTTTCAATAGCTAAAGTATAAAATAATGAAGGCCCCTCCACCTTGGGCCCTAGTAACTCAGTCCCACTCCCCTCCCTTGTGACACACCTGCTACCGGGTCTTTATCCCCCGCCAGGTGATAGTTATACCGCCTCTATTCACAGGAAAGGTGCACACACGTTCTCTCCCTCTATCTCATTAACTTCCTTTCACCACCTTTCTTTTGAGATCCAGCGTTGCCTTTGCCTTGAAGTGGCACCCGGGGGCAGATATTTTGGATTAGTTTATTATGCCCTGGCCTGGCCTATCGATCAACCGGGTCCTTCAAGAAATTGGACCGTTCTCTTAAAAAGTGTTATTATGGTCCAATCAGTTCTCAAATGGTAGATTCTCCTCTCTGGCCGCGAGACTGTGGAGTCTGTAGCCATCGTTCACCACTGACATATTCCATTACATGAAACGTAATTTTCTTTTCTCGTATATCAACGAATCGACACTATTCTAATCGATTTTTGTATTTATTTTATAAGTGATTACTCTGATTAACCACTATTATACTTTATTGTACAAAGGTGTCGTACAGAAATAGGGTAACATAGCCAATTTGCTATTTGCGCGATTAACTTGTTGACTGCCAACATTGTTTTTCGACCATTGTTTCCTGTTGACATTGGCACATTTCACCCAGGTTTTTTCATCTCACTCACGCCACTTTGTCTGCTGACCTCACTCAGCAACGAAATAAACAGAAAATAAACAAAAATAAAAATAAAACAGGAGGCAAGCACTGATCACCCCATGATGTGCACTGCAATGTAGTTTCAAATGCACTACATTGCAGGCGCTTTTTGAGAGTGGAAAAATAAGAAGACACGTGTGACATGTGTGATCTGGGCAGCTTGCCCCAGGAAATATGCCAAGCTCAATAGGGAACAACAGTATGTCATTCCCAGCCACGCTTTTCAGAGAGTTTCACTAACCTTTGAAAGTTTCACTTTTTACACTGCCAGAGTTACAGACTTGTGTGGGTCATTATAGATCCCCCCTAAAGGAACCCACAGAGTCCCTGTAATCCACTTTAATCCACTGCTCTATTGTGACCGGTTCCAATGTTAAGCCTCCCAAGTTGCTCACAGGACTGGTCTTGACAATTTTCAAACACGGTTGACATGGATCTGGATCGCTACTGTCTGAGTCACTCACGACCGAGAGAAAGGCAGTCTATAAGGAGACAGACGTGCCCCCATGCCGTGAATGGGGGCGGCGTATAGCTCAGGTTAGAGAAACCGTCATTAGAGCACAAAGGGTTCCCAGTTCGAATCCGGGCTCCCCCTGAGTTAACGTCAAAGAGTCCTTGAGCAAGACTCTGAACCCCTAGTTGCTCCCGGTGAGCAGGTTGGTGCCTTGCATGGTTTCTTCCGCCATACAGTAGGTGTATGAATGTGTGTGTGAATGGGTGAATGTAATGCACAATCTATGAAGCGCTATATAAATGCACCATTTACCATTTAGTAGAATGTTGTCATGGAGACCGGTCCAAACAAGCACTACAACTATAACTATAATGGTCTCCATTGTCATTGTTTAAAAAATAG
>NC_137820.1:37286186-37406186 GCF_963921795.1 Nannobrachium achirus
AGTCAGTAGTGCTGTCGCCTCACAGCTAGAAGGTCCTGGGTTCGATTCCTGCCGGGGGACACTGTGGGTGCTGGGGGCGTGTTCCCTCCTCCGTGTCATCAGTGCCCACACCCTAGGTGGGGTTGGCAAAAGGGCCTTTCTGTGTGGAGTTTGCATGTTCTCCCCGTGTCTCCTAGGGTAGATACCCTCACAAAAACATGCAGTAATCCTGGTCTCTATAAAGCCTCCCCCTGGCCAGCCGGGGCGCCTGATGGAGGGGAATGGAACTGGTTGGAATAACGTGTTCCTTCCACGCGCTACGTCCAACCGGGGAAGCTCCCCCTGTCAGGTGATAAGAAGCGGCCTGCTCACTCCTCATGCATTGAAGGAAGCATGAGCTCAGTTCGGGGCCCTCCCCAGGTTGGCAGAGGGAGAGTAGAGCCCAGGATCACAGCTTAGGCAATTGGCACCGGGTGAAAAAAAAATGGGTTACAAAAATCGTGGGATAAAAAAAAATAAAAAATAAAAAAAAATAAAAATAAAAATAAAGGGGAAGACCACCCATTTTCAATATTGAACTATGTCATCAATATACCTTAGAGGAGTTGTGTGGAAATAGAAAAAAAAGTTCCCGCCCTTCTGTGTTGCCTAGAACTGGAGGATTGATTTTGGGTTTTGTATTGTAAAGTACAACTTGATGACATCACACATTGTACTTTACAATACAAACCCCAAAATCAATCCTCCAGTTCTAGGCAACACAGAAGGGGGGAACTTTTTTTCTATTTCCACACAACTCCTCTAAGGTATATTAATGACACAGTTCAATATTGAAAATGGGTGGTCTTCCCCTACGGCTCAAGTGGTTAAATATCTGAAAACAAACAATAATTGACATGAATCCAAAATACAATGATGATTGTGCTGTCAAATGATGAAATTATAATGGAATCTATGAACAGGTTGTGGGGGTCCCTGCTTCATCTCTCTCTCAACTAAGGGGTCCTTGGCCTGAAAATGTTGAAGACCCCTTTGCTAAACATTTTCGCCATGTATGCTTATTATAAGCGACTTTTGGTCTTTTTTTTTATGCGGTGATAGCCGCTTCCTACATTTCACTTAGGTGTCAGCCTGTCCGGTGTCCCTACCGGTATGTGTGCAGCACAGTTTGGTGCAGCACAAACAGCTGCAATAAGTGGCGCTGTGGAGCAGCCTACACACACACACACACACACACACACACACACACACACACACACACACACACACACACACACACACACACACACACACACACACACACACACACGCCGAGCGCCTGGGCTTTTTCCTTTTTTTTCATCTGGGAAGAAGAAACGCTTTGGTGGTCACACACAGCCTAGCTTGATTCTAAAAGCCTGCTAGCAGTCAGTCCCAAACGCTGTACTGCTGCTGCACAATAGTCTGATCAAAAATGGTTTGAACCTGTTCAACAATTGTCATCCTCTGGCCTTTTTCAGTTTCCAGTAGAGGGTCTAAAAAATGAAAGAGGGACCTGTGTATTGTATATTCAAGGATTAATTGTAAGCAACAGCAAAAGCTTGAAAGTTAAATGACATAACGTACTATATTTTAAAAGCTAAAAGATTTCGAGAGTTGTAGGAGTGGAGAGCGTTAGACGAAGGGCCATGGCGGCACGGACATCAGCAGGCATCATCCTCATGAATCATGAATCTTGTTGTCTGTGATCAACTGCCAAACAAACCAAGTAAAATGATGCTTTGTTCTTTGTGTTGTGTTGCGTTTCTTTGCTTTGCAACAACATACTACAGATACCCCTACAAAAGTTAAAGGGGGACTAGGCAAGTCTGTGTGTATACAAGTCCGGGAGCCGTGGGGGTGAACGTGGATTCGCCTGTAAAAGTTTTTTTCTCAACTGATTCTTGTAGCTTGGGGTCACCTCTTAAGGATTCAAGATGATGACCAGTGATATCCATTGAGCATTTTTTATTATTAACCCCTTAATGCCTGAAACACAAGAAATCCACCCAGGAGGAAAATACCCAGAAAAATAATTTTTTTCTGGGTATTTAAGGAGGATCTGAGGGGTCTAACTAGGGGTTTGTCATGATGCTGAATCCATTGCAGGCATTTGTTTTGCACAAAAAACATTCCTTGTGCTAGAAATGGCCTCAGAAAACAATACACGTATGGGTGAGTATTCATGTTAGTCGGAGGCCTTAGGGTTTTTTTTCTCGTGCTAATCAGTCTAAAAGTGCAAAATTTTGCACAGATGTAGCTCAGGGCATGCTCTAATGATTTAGCTAGGGCGCCCGAGTCGGCGACCTTCGGGGTCACCACAGCACCCACAAAACTCTGACTCATCACTTTTCATCACTAAAGTCGATGGGAGCCCAACTTGATTTGGCCGCTGTGGCGACCCCGAATGTCGCAGACTCGGGCGCCCTAGCTAAATCATTAGAGCATGCCCTGAGCTACATCTGTGCAAAAGTTTGCACTTTTAGACTGTACAAGCCAACAACGTGTCACAATGTCATCTGTTGTGAGCTTGTAGATCTGCTATTCTTACTATAAAAACAAATGAAAGTTAAGTGTGTCTGTCTGTGTATTGAACCAACTAGAGCTTGTGGATAACTTTATTGGATCCAAATGGAACTCAGGTTCTTTGATGATAGACGGTAGGTTTGTAAGCTGCGATTAAACTTGCTCAGAGAGAAGACAGACAGAAATATCCAGGGTGAATACTTATTGTGGAAGAAATGAGGGAAGTAATGAATGCTGTCCTCAACCTTGATGCACGTCTTAGACGAAACCTTTGTTCATTAAAAAGTCTGCTTCTGAGTAGCTGGAATATTTTAAGAAAGACACACTCCTGATTGGCTAAAAAAAAAAGTGGGAACCCAGTCGCCAGGCGAATGATCAAGCTTCCAGGCTGGAAAATCAGACAACTTTGAAATTAGCCGGGTGTGGGCCAAGCCAATTTGTTTTCATCTTCCGTTGGAAACTCGCTCAGGTGCAATCTAAAAGCGGCGTCTGTAATCCCTCAATTTTAACTACGTGTCTGCCTCTGTTTGTTGCTGTGTCTATGCCTGCGCATATATGCATATATATTTGTCTGCCTGTAATCTGTGTAGATATGCCTGCTGGGTGCCATTTGTAAACGGGTTGTTCTTTGAAGACCATTTAGAAACTCTCAAGGGGGAGGAAATGAATCACGTAAGGCATGGATTGATAGGTGGTATGCCGGGGGTGGGGGTGGGTGGCCTGGGGGCGACTGGGGCCGATCTACACGCCCACAACGTGTTGCATTGGGGGTGATTGTGGGCTTTTAGATCAGCTATCTTTTGAAGTAGTCAATGTACAGTTTGTATATAGAGTTAAACTATTTTTGATGATTTTTTTTATTTTTATGCTATATTCACTAATTTAGCTGGGGACCCCCTGGAACCCACAAGGACCCCTGGGGCGTCCCCAGACCCCGCTTTGAGAACCACATAGACCGGTCCTCACTTTTCATGGGACTATTTTTATGGTAAAGAATTGGTGTTTAGCCGCTTTAGTTTTATAATGTGTTTCAAACATTTTCAAAAGACTTAGACCTACAAGCTAACAACGAATCTCAGCGTGACACGTTGTGAGCTTATAAATCACCTATTTTCATCTATGTGGTTAACAAGCGCAGAGAACCGAAGTCTGACATCACTCCTGCTAGAGTCACTGAGAAATGTCTATTTCCATCAGAACTGACTGAGAATAATAGTGGTTACGGAGCATCAATTGATTGTGTGTGTGTGTGTGTGTGTGTGTGTGTGTGTGTGTGTGTGTGTGTGTGTGTGTGTGCGTGTGCGTGTGCGTGTCTTCCAGTGGGGGCAGGACCATCGTGGTGACGGGCTCCGGCTTCGACATCATCCAGAGTGCCTTTCTGACGGTCCGGGACCTGGGAGAGGACTGCACCGCCAGCACACAGGCTTCTGTCCAGGTGCCCTGTCTTTCTTTCTTTCTTTTCAATTCCCCTCCTCCTCCTCTTAACTCATTGAGTGCCTATCCCGAATTAGTTCGGGATATATGATCGTATCACAGGGTGCCTATCCCGAACAAGTTCGGGATAAAAAAAAAAAAAAAAAAAAAAAAAAAAAAATTTTTTTTTTTTTTTGAAAAAAATTTTTTTGAATTTTTTTTTTTTTTTTTTGGACCCCATCAAATCTGGTGAACATGATTTCAATCACGATTTTGCATGTTCCACCCCCATACAACCCCATCTAACATACAGGGCAGCCATTTTTGTTTACATTACATGTAAAACATAAGGGCGATTATCTCAAGAATGCCTGAACGGATTTCCAATCGGATTTTTTTGTTTGAAAGCTGTGAACAAACTGCACAAATCCACTCCAATCCGCTCCAATGATTTTTCAGAGCTCATTCTTCTCTGTTTTTTCCCATGCATGAGGTGTGCAAGGTTTAATCATGGCTAAGTTGACGAAAATAAGGCTTCTAAAATGCTTGGTAGCCAATAGCTAACTTCAAGCTAACTTCATCCTCTTCCTGTACATGCAGTCATGCACAAAGGAAAGTGTTCAGGCAAGTCATGGCTGCAGGGCTTCTGCATATACCAGCATATCTCTATGGGATTTTCTCTGGCCACTGGGCGCCCTCTAGTGGTGAAAGGGGTGGCACTAAATGAGTTAAAGGACAACTTTAGTTTTTTACAACAAGGGTTCATATTTTAGATTGTAATGAAAGAATACTTCATTTACTTCTTTCTATTGTTTTAGAGATTCTTATTTCAGTGGTTGGCTGGCATGCGTACAAGTGGCTAAATATGTAATTTTACACAGGATAAGCCCATTCCCAAGATAAAACGCAACCTTTCATGGTTGGATGTGACTTATGGGGCTAGAAGTGTTACTGTAAATAGCAATAAAGAAACTGCTGGCTTATTGTGTCTAAAAATACATATTTAGCCACTTGTATGCATGCCCCCTTGCGTACGCATGTCCCACATTTTAGCACGGTAAACGTGATAAAACAATAGAACGAAGCAAATGAAAACATTTTAACACTCACTTTTTCTTTTCTCTAATTACAATCTAAAATATGAACCCTTGTTGTAAAAAAACAAAGTTGTCCTTTAAGCATTCCTTTCTCTCTCTCTCTCCTCCAACCCTGTCTTTTTTTATCACCAGTAAGACTCCCTAAATCGGGAGATACAAACTTTAGGGCTAAATCTGTAGGAGCAGTGTCCAAAAATGTGTTTTGCAAGAATCGGCCTCATGGTGGCGCTAGAAGAGGGGCATGTGAGAAATGAGGGGTGGAGGTTGTGGTTTGGCAGCCAAGGACTGTATTTGCAAAGTTTGGCATGGATAGGGGCAACGGTGGCGGTGATATGAGTAGGGGAAAAAGTGTGACGTGACGGACAGACTGACTGACAGCCGGTGGAGGTTTTGATAGTAACTGCGACCTGACGGTCGCAATCATCATCGTCATCATCATACGTGGGATGTTGTCAATATATCGTCACTGTCGGGCAGAAACCTCGTATCTCCAAGTTTCAAGTTTGTACGTTTTTTTGCAAGGTAAAGCCCTGCTTCATCAAACAAGGCTGTCGCACAAAAGTAGTGAAAACAGCCGATCTACAAGCAGTTGTGTGCTTGTAGATCTGCTGTTTTCACTAGTTTAGTTCATTTTTAAAATGATAAATACAAAACGAACGGTCTTGGACATACAAGGTTTCCACCCGACAACGACGATATATTCTTCAAGCCCATCCCCCTCCTCTCCTCTGGAACACAGTATTATCTGTGATATGATCCCTTCTTCGTCACAGAGGATTTTGTTCCCTTCTTCGTGTTGCCGTTCTCCTTCAACAGCCAGCTGACAAGCCAGCGCTATCTCTCCGTGTATCGATCTGCCTCTCTTGTGCCTCCACAGAATTGCTTCCACTACTAGGATGGAAGGGTTACGTTTCAGTGCACGGACCGCACGCACGCACGTGCACACACAAGCGCGCGCACACATACACTCGTTTGTACTGTGTTGCTGCACTTGCGAGGACATCGAGCGTGAAAACAGCTGAAGGATAGCTGAACAAATTGCAGGGCCACAAGCCGTGTGACGTCGCCATACAACTAAGTATGACGTCGTTGTCGGGTGAAAACCTTGTATGTGCAAAACCGTTCGTTTTGCATTTATCGAGACGTTGTGTGCTTGCAGATCTGCTGTTTTCACTACTTTTGTGCGAAGGCCTTGTGTGATGAAGCACGGCTTTACTTTGTGAAAGAACGGACAGATGAAACGTGGAGATACAAGGTTTCCACCCGACAACGACGATAATGAAGACTATGCTCTGTTTTCGTCCATGCTTTACCCCTTATCCCTAAACTTTCTCTTGGCATTGTTTTACTATTTGAAAAACATTTTTGAATGTTTCAAATAGCTGATCTAAAAGCCCCCAACATCATGTCGATGTAGATTGGCTATTATTTGATATAGCTGTCTAACCCTAACCCCTAACCTGGAACATAGGCCTATAAATAATAGATCAGCTATTTCCGACAAAGAGGTTTGGTGTGCAGGGAAAAGGAGCGGACCAAGTACCGAGCCAAAGGTCACGAGGGTTTAATGTTGTTAAATGTTTGCCTGCCCATAGACCCGCCCAGAGTCTGAAATCAGGCTAGTTAAAGCTGTACTGTGGAAGCTGCTCAACTAGTGGTCAGTAGCGGTATTGCTTTTTTCGGCCGGAGTCGCCGCGGACCAGCGGAACGGGGGTCCGCGGACCACCGCGGCCGCCGCGAGCACCTCCGCCTCGCCGATACGCATCCGTAGAGCCGTCTCCCGTCATTTTTAGACCAGGATTGAGGGAGTAGCAGGCAAGATTCCTTCACCAATGTAAACACAGTTGCTGAGGGAAACTACTTCCCTTAGAGACAGCAAGACTCGCTGTGATTGGCCGGTGGTGTATGATCCGCGCTGTGATTGGCCGGTAGTGTATCATGTGGGAGATGACATCATTTTGCCGGGAAATACAGCCCCTGTCACAGCTATGTAGAAAACATATAAAGAAAAGGCTTTTGGGGCTGAAATTAACGGAGTGGGGGTTCTAAAACTTTAGCGATTTAATAGTTGGGACAATTTTAACATATGTTTTATAAAAAAAGTTACATAGTATAACTTTAAATGTCTGAAAATATACATTTGACATGAATCCAGCATTTTATTTCCCTCATCATAAACCTGTCTTCAGGAAAGAAATGGTCCTCCATCAATGTCTATTTGAGTCTATTTCTCAAATTCTACTATACTTGTAGGGTCATTTCACACACGCACGCACACACACGCACGCACGTACACACGCACACGCACGCACGCATGCACGCACGCACGCACACACACACACACACACACACACACACACACACACACACACACACACACACACGCACACACACACACACACACACACGCACACACACGCACACACACACACAGACTAGAGTATGCGCTGCCCTTTGCTTCCACTCATTGGCTTGAATCCATAAGCAACCTGAGTCCTTCTTCCTTTTGATCTGCTAAAGTGTTTACGCCCCGAGATTGCGATTTAAGGTGTTTTTATTCCTCCCACAGAATACATTAGTCCATTGACAGACTGTAGCCAAAACATTTTCCTACTTCTGTCAGCCGTATCCGTGGCCCCGGGGTGTGTGTGTGTGTGTGTGTGTGTGTGTGTGTGTGTGTGTGTGTGTGTGTGTGTGTGTGTGTGTGTGTGTGTGTGTGTGTGTGTGTGTGTGTGTGTGTGTGTGTGTGTGTGTGTGTGTGTGTGTGTGTGTGTGGGTGGGTGTGTGTGTTTGCATTTTATTTTTGTTTAACCTTTAGTAAACCAGGCAAGACGATTCAATTCTTATTTACAATTGCTCTGGCCTGGCAAGAGGCGAAAGGCCTTTCCGAGGGAAAGGGGGAAATAGGGGAGGGTCAATCAAGTTTAAAAGCAAATAAGACACAAAAGCACAGTAAAAGAAAGAGCACAAATCAATAATAAAATAAACCCACACACAATAAAACAGTGGTTCTCAAAGTGCCCAGGGGTCCTCGGGTGGGTTCCAGGGGTTCCCCAGGAATATTAGTTAATTTAGTATCGCATCATTGGAGCCACTTTATCCATATTTTATATCGTTGCTGTCGGGTGGAAACCCTGTATCTCCGAAACCGTTCGTTTTGTACCTCATACAATCATTTAAAAAATGATTTTACCTAGTGAAAACAGCAACAAGCACACAACGCCTCACGGTGCGAGGCGTTGTGTGCTTGTAGATCTGCTGTTTTCACTACTTTTGTGTTGTATGATGAAGCAGGGCAATGGCATTTTGGTGTTGGAGTACCAGGAGGTGCAGGCATAGTCATAGAGGGATTGAATGAGGGCCCTAGCAAGAGTTCTGAGGGCACTTTTGTTGATAAAAGCGGACATTCTACCCAGGAATCTCGTTCTTTGCTTTACTTTTCTTATCACCATTTTTTCCATGCTATCCCCAGACAGGTATTTATCCAGAATACAGCCTAAATAGGTAATCTCTTCCTTGCTAACAGATTACTGTGTCATCAACTTTGATCTTGAAGTTGTTTACATTTATCTCTCTTAGAGATTGGCTGGTCCCAAAAAGAATGGATTCTGTTTTACCAAAGTGAAGTGACAGTTTGTTATCGGTAAGCCACGTTTTGGGTTTTGGTTTTCCATATACATGGATCTCCATATATGGGTATCAGGGATCTCCATATATGGGTATAAAAGGGACAAGGACAGAATTAATTTGCAAGTGTGACTATTGATGACATCAGGTATCTCCATTATGGTCATAAAGGGGATTGCATGATGCCAGACGTCATAGACGTTTCACATAAATTGCAGTTTATGATCGAATCATATGAACATCACAGCACATTAGCTTCAAGAGGACCTACATGTTGATTACAGACACACGCTGAGCAACACCTCACTGTCTCTATGTCCCAAATGCTCACATTGTAGTGCCTTTGTATGGAAAGAGGAGATAATGGGTTTCTGCTGCAACTCCGGGAAGATTGACCTTACATTTATGACCCCGAAAATCACAAACCAGGCTCAATCCCACCAAAGCCTCCACAAGCTATTGTGGACCTTTTTCTTGATCAGAAATGTGTGATGCGTGCAAGACAGTACAACAATGCACTGTCAATGGCAAGTATCGGTTTACCAGAGATGTAAGCAATTTACCCCGAGTGAGAGGACATTATGCTCTCATAATGTCCGCAGTGATGGTGTTATCGGACGAGGCGCAGCCGAGTCCGATAACACCATCACTCAGGACATTATGAGAGCATAATGTCCGACCCCGAGTGGTAAATAGCTTTTCTACCACTTTTTCCCTTATACATGAAAGAAAACACATAGTTGTAACTTGCAAGGATCTTAAGTTACAATCATTATTGCCTATAAAACTTCCGCGAGACAGCAGATAGTTCCACCAACAACATCTTCTACTCACCAACAGATGGCGCCAACTCCATACTAATCCATGCGTCTAGCTTACAGCTAAGCTAACGTCAGTTAAAAGCACCGTTCCGGCCGTAAATAGAGGCTGTTCGCTTCCAGAAAGGCATAGGTTCAGAGAAAAGGGGCTTTAAAGTTGGCGGATTGCATTGGATCCAAATAAATCGGCGACGATAGTACGCACGTTAGTAAACATAGGACCGCTGCGACCTTCATTTGTTGGTTGGGGGAAAGTCCCCGGATGTACACTGAGGCGCATTGATCTCGGACACACAACTTTGCGGCAGTTGTCCTCTCATAACCTCCGGAATTTAGCCAATCAGAATCCAGTATTTGAACACGTGACTAGAAAAAGTGGTAGAAAGCTAGCTATACCTTGAAAAGGGACAATATCTAACATCACGTACGCCATATGAGTCAGCTGACTCAAGGGCACAAAAGGGACACAGTCAGAGGCACAGGCAGATACAGAGATCTCCATAATCGGCATAAAGGGACACAGACATTCAGATACAGAGATCTCCATATATGGGCATAAAATGGACGCAGACAGACAGATACAGATACAGATACTGTATCTCCATATATGGGCATAAATGCACACAGGCAAACAGATGGTCAAAACGGGTCCTATGACAACAGGTATAATGGGGTTTGCATTAAAGGGTGGGGCATTCCTTCACTATTTACATCGTTCCCGAGTAGGCCGCTCCCCGACTAGATGCTTGGCCGCCCGAGCTTCTAGTTCTCTTAACTTTTTCTCTGCCATTTTAAACATAGCCTGAACTCAGCAACTGCCAAATTGTCCTTACCTTTTAACGTGGGCATGTGCATGCATCGCACACGATCTGTGCATGTAACATGTACCAGCGTTGCAGACCGGACCACAGCTTTCGAAAAAAACAATCCCATTGGAAAAAGAAATATCTGTTGTTAGGCTGTATCTGCCGCTGTTTACAGAAAAAAACGCCTAGCTGTGCGCTATGTTCCTGCGAGGGCACGTCGCGCACATAGCAGACGATATGTGCGCAGATCATATGCCAGGCGGGTAAAAGAATCAAACAGCTTTCAAATAAAAAAATCTGCGTGAAAAAAGACCATGTTATGCCCGTCCAGGCAGCTTCCTTGTTTACAATGGAAAGCTATGGGATCGGAGCTATGACGCAGCCTTAGACCGGATACGGAAACCTAGATCCGGTCAAAACAGGAAATACGGCCGGATACAGTTAGGAGGCGGGCCTAAAGAGTCAGAATCGGCTATATACAGCGATCATACTTTTAATCGTTTCATAATGATTAAAGGTAATTACATTTCCGGGATCTACGGGCATGGCAGCGCGGTACAGCGGGAAATCTCCGGTTTCGACGGGGATAGCAGAAAATGAGTTTTGTGTTGACTTCTTTTAAATTAAGTAATTCAGATGTTTTAACAAAAATGTTACTCTTGAGAGCATATTTGGTTTCATTTTACACTCTCGAGTTAAAGATCTATAAGGGTCCATTTTGTTAGCAACTCTGCATCATTTAGCTGGGGACCACCTCAAGGACCACTGGTGGTCCCCGGACCACTGGTAGAAGCCATTCCAATTGGCCACTGCAGCCTTCCACATTTTTGCGAGCCCTGGATAGGCAACGCCGCTCTGGCACTTTCCTACTTGTATTATCATTTTCTTCATCTTTTGTTCTCTTCTTTTGTTTCTCTAATCTATTTGGGATGCGCATGTGGTCCTGTATGGGGTGGGATTATAATGTTTGTTGTCTGTGTGAGCTGTTTTTGTTAGCTCAGCGTGTTTGTCCTGTGTTTGTTGTGTGTGTGTTTGTGGATACAGTACAACATAAAAATCCTTTTAAAATGTTTATATATCGTTGCAGTCTCCAATATTTTAACATTTCGTGTTTTATTCGTAATGAATGCCCTACTTGATCATACTACAGTGTCTCATAAAAAGAAAATGGCAGATCCACAAGCTGTGCCGTGCATTAAAAATAGAGGATCTACAAGCTCACAATGCGTCGCAGAGCGCGACACCGGGACGCGGCTAAGTATAAATCAGGCTTTGCTTTTTACAAAACTCCACTTTTAAGTCCCTGCGGGCAAGGTGCTTGGAAAGACGTGGGTCTGCTACAAAACTAGCAGCCAGTCGATAAATGTATCTCTAAAGACCCTGGCTGGTCAAGCTCATAAGCTTCTCTCCGTCTCCTGGTTGGAGTTTCTTGTGCACTGACAGGTCAAGTTTATTAAGTATATTAAGGCGTGATCTGAATTGCATTTCAAACCAACTAGGAATGTGGTTCATACTGTATGATAAGCAAAAATCTGTTTCCTTGATTTATTTATGATACTTAGCCTGCGAGGTTAGTTCAGGCAGATATACTCAAGGGGTTCCTTCACTCTGTGCAGTACTATGTGGGTGTGCTCAGTGATGGGCAAGCTACTTGGAAAACGTAGTAAGCTAAGCTACAAGCTACTCTTGATGAAATATAGCTTAAGCTACAACGAAGCTACCCACAGAAAATGTAGCAAAGCAAGCTACAAGCTACATGTCAAAAGTAGCTTACTACCAGTAAGACTCCCTAATCGGGAGATAAGCGACCGTCAGTTCACAGTATACACAAAGAGGCCTGTTAGTGGCATTGGTTCCACCCACAAGTTTGTACGACAAACGGTTGATGAGTAAAGCCAAATAAAGTTTCGGCCAATCAGAGGAGGGGGTGGGGCAAAGTTAAACCAATTAAGGTGAAGGACTGTTAATGAAGTTAATTGACACCACCGACAAGTGTGTAGTACAAACGGTTGATGAATAAAGCCAAATAAAGTTTGGGCCAATCAGAGGAGGGGGCGGGGCTAAGTTAAACCAATTAAGGTGAAGGACTCTTAATCAAGTCAATTGACACCAGCGACAAGTTTGTAGGACAAACGGTTGATGAGTAAAGCCAAATAAAGTTTGGGCCAATCAGAGGAGGGGGTGGGGCAAAGTTAAACCAATTAAGGTTAAGGACTCTTAATCAAGTCAATTGACACCACCCACAGGTTTGTACGACAAACGGTTGATGAGTAAAGCCAAATATAGTTTTGGGCAATGAGGGGAGGGGGCGGGGCAAAGTTAAACCAATGAAGGTGAAGGACTGTTGGAGCAGCAGGAGTCGGTGGTCCCCGGGAATTCCCCGTGAGCAGCCCAGTTGGGGTGTTGATTTGGTCATTTTTGCACTATTTGGCGGCGGTGGCAGGGGGTCCCTGGGGGTCCATGGAGGTCCGGGGGTCCTGAAGGTTGTGGTTTGGCAGGCAAGGAGTGTGTGTTGAATATTTAATAATGATAATGATAATGAATACCTTCATCATCCCGCGAGGGAAATTCAGTATCGCAGCCCAACCCAGCTGCTTTTTTTCTCCAGCTTAACCCAGCTGAACCCAGTGCTGCTCACAAGGAGCGCGGGGGAGAGGGGAGCAGTGATAGCTGGAGCGGGGGATCGTACCTGCGACCTCTGGGGCCTCCGGAGTCCTAGGTGTGGACACTAACCACTCAGCTATCACTGCTCAAATTCACATGGATAGGGGCAACGATGGCGGAGATATGAGTAGGGCAAAAGTGTGACGTGACAGACAGACTGACGGACGGACTGACAGACAGCCGGTGGAGGTTTTGATAGTAAATGCGACCTGACGGTCGCAACAACAAAGCTATTTTCTTTTTATCAACTTCATGATCAAGTGCAACTTTCCACCCAAAAAATAGGCAGGCAAAAAATGCTCAGTTCGATTGATTATTATAAAACTGGAAACAAGCCCTCATGTCTGGCTTTTTGTGTCATCCTTTCATTTACTTTTTAAATTAAATGTGTACCTTTTCAGGCTGTGACCCCCCAAAAAATACTATTTGAACTGCATGGGGACCCCACCCTGACAAGCAATTGGAATTAGGAGTCTGTTCCACCGATAAATATTGTGAAAATAGCAGATCTACAAGCTCACAACGCCTCGGAACATAAGGCGTTTCGAGCTTGTAGATCTGCCATTTTCACAATTTGTGCCTCTTTTACTATAGTCAATTTGGCCAATGTTTGACCAGTTTTTATAGTTGATAACTTTTGATGCAGTTTTGGTCTTTTATTTATATTTTCTTAGGTATTACAAATGTCTAAAAGGTCCTTAAACAAGACAAAACAAAACATCCATCCATACAGACCAGACAACATCTCTCCCAAAGCTAGCCACTCCCACACTCCAATTCAACCCCAAATTAGTATTGAAAATTGGAAATACAAAGTAAAGTACAAATACCAAAATATTTTACTTAAGTGCAGTACTTAAGTAGATGTATTTACTTACGTTACACCAGTGGTTCTCAACCTGTGGGTTCATCTGGGGTGTCCCCAGATGATTAACTTAATGTGCAACAGTGTTTCCTCCCTCAACAGTAAACAAACCAACATGAAGTTTAAGTGTATAGACGTTTCTAACATGACAATTTAAGGGCTTTTTAATACCTCTAAAATTATAAATTAAACATTGGTCAAATTGACAAATATTAGAGGCAGAAATTGTGAAAATAGCCTATCTACATGCTCACAATGACTCGCGTTGCGAGGCGTTGTGAGCATGTAGATCGGTTAGTTTCACAATAGAACCGTGTTATACAACTCTTAGTGCTCGTCAGGATGGGGGGTCCCCAATTAAATTTGGTTATTTTGGGGGTCGCGGCCCTGAAAAGGTTGAGGACCACTGCTTTACACCACTGATTCCAGTGTCCATATGTCGTCTCTCCTACCGTCCACAGTACCGCCAGGAAGCGCACAGCAAGAACGACACAGTGATCCAGTTCCTGTCTCCCACGGTGAACCGCTCCTACGACGGCCAGCTGTTCAGGGCCTGCGTCCACCTGGAGAACTGGGTGAGGGAGCTGACACCCTTCCAGTACCACCCGGACCCCGTGTTCTACGAGCTGACCAAGAAGGTCATCACCGAGGGCAGCATCATCAGCGTCAACGTAAGATGTCAGGGGCGTCACAAGGGGTAGGAAAGTGGGACTGAGTTACCAGGGCCCAAGGTGGAGGGGCCCTAGTAACTTTAGCTATTGAAAAATAGTGGGACGGAGTTTTCTTTCTTTTTTCAATATTTCAAACATTCAAAATAAATTCTAAAAAAAAAAAGCAAATCAAAAGAACTTCATGAAAACCTTTAGCAGAAGTGAAAATAGCCAAGTCGTAATGTAGATCTGCTGTTTTCACTAGTTCGGGTCCCGGCAAGACCTAAAATGTCTCTTTTTGGGCTTAAACAGGCTTAAAAGTTTGGTAACCAGAGTGCTGGAACCGTGACTTTTTACCACAGATCTCCACTCTTTGTTTACATCACAACCTCCGACGTGCTTTGTCATGATTTCCCCAGTTCTCACATTGCAATTGACAATGTGCGTGCGTGCGTGCGTGCTATCTCTCTTCAAGAATTAATTGCCATCTGCTTGTTTGTATAGTGTTTCACAGAGGGGATTATGGAGGTTTATACTCCACTCCATAATCTCCTCAGGCAACCTTCAAAACTTCAGAACTGTCCACATTGGTACAGTATGTTTCTGGCAGATTGCAGAAATAAAAGGACATAAAGCAGACTTGTTCTGACTAGTTGCGCACCACTGGTGGAAGGAGTACTCACATCTGTTACTAAAGTAAAAGTATCAATGATGAAATACTCTGTTGCAAGTAAAAGTCCGGCATCAATATTTACTGAATGTAGCAAAAGTAAAAGTGCTCGTTATGCTGAATTCCCTGTTTCAAATGATCATGTCTAAAATGTATACAGATATTTGAAAATAGCAGCTCTACAAGCGATGGTACTGCTTGTGGATTTTCTATTTTCAAATAGTTTAAATAGAGCTGTAGTGGTTAATGGATGTTTTGTAACAAAATCTAAATCTACAACGTTTAGTGGCGTAAAAGTGAAATATTTGTCTCTCTGAGATGTAGTGGAGTAGAAGTAAAAGTATAGGAATTTGGAAATACTCCAGTAAAGTAAAAGGACCTTGAAATTGTACTTAAGTGCAGTGCTTGAGTAAATGTACATAGTTACTTTACACCACTGGTTTCACACAATATTTGCATCGGTTTATGGTGTTCAGCTTGTTAAGAAATCTTGGAGGGGCTGCTGAAACAAACTTCGACAAGGCACTGTGTTTGTTTATGTTGTCGTTATTGACCTGCTGAAGCAAAAAATAAATAAAAGAAGTTTGACATTCTTTTGAGTGTACTCTGGCTTTAATGTGGTTAAGAAAGTGAAAACTCTCGAAAGCAGAACTGCAGTTCCGAAGGTTTTCATGTGTTAAGTAGAGGATGTCGGTAGAGCTAAACATCAATTGGATAAGAACCTTTTTTATATATCGGCGTTGTCGGGTGGAACCCGCGTATCTCCAAGTTTCAAATGTGTACGTTCTTTCGCAAATTAAAGCCCTGCTTCGTCATACACGGCCGTCGCACAAAAGTAGTGAAAACAGCAGATTTACAAGCACACAACGCCTCGCGGTGCGAGGCGTTGTGTGCTTGTAGATCGGCTGTTTTCACTAGTTTAATTATTTTTTTAAATGATAAATGCAAAACGAACGGTTTTGGATTTTCACCCGACAGGTTTTCACCCGACAACGACGATATATATAAATTGTGGAACGACTATATCAGATTAGAAAATTACAGCACTTACTGTAACTCCTTCTTTAAGTATTGAATTATGCAACCTCATTCACTTTCACTTTACCTCCTTCCATTTTTCTGCATTAGGTCGCGCTAATTTACTTTGGTGCGGTACGCGAGTATACGGTTGGCTAAGTGGCTCACGAATTGGAGATATGAAAAATAACACAATCTCTCTCTCCTGCTTCAGAGCTTAAAGAGAGACATGGATTGCTGTGGTATTTTGCTTCCTTTCTCTGTCATTAATCCTCCTTGGGGGACATTAGGCAAGAGGAACATCTGCCTAAAAGACTGTCCATGTCTGTCTGTCACACACTGCACCACATGTCACACTGAGCCGCGCAGCCTTCAGAAGAATGTCAAGGAGGTGTGTGTGTTCGTGTGTGCGTGTGTGTGTGTGTGTGTGTGTGTGTGTGTGTGTGTGTGTGTGTGTGTGCGTGTGCGTGAGAGGGATAATAAAATAATCACACACATATTTAATGCTACTATCTTAACCTGCTCAAATCAGTTTGGCTTTGAAATCGGATACAAAAGGGATTAAAAACTGTTACTTTGCAGGATTTAAAAATAAAAAGTAAAAACTAAAAATAAAAGATTTAAATTTAAAAAGCAGATCTACAAGCTCGAAACGTGTTACTTTACGCTGCAGTTCGAGCTTGTGGATCTGCGCACACGCACACAAACACACACACTCGGTTCTCTTTGTTTATAATGCCAAGTGCAATATCGGCTAGTGGATGGCTTCTCGTGGTCTAACTGCATACATAAATAATATGATGACTTGGCCATGACAGACTAACTGTTTATGCCATAATGATGCACTTTATTTGACGACGTATCCTGTACTACTTGAAAGCAATACTGGCCTTTATACACAACTCACTTTAGTATACAATTATATATATATATATATATATATATACTGTATATATATATATATATATATATATATATCCCTCTAAAACACTGCTAATTTGCTAATTTCCCAGTGCAATACTACACAAGCCAAGTGGAACTTGATTTAATCTTGGCCTTAAATAGATATACCGTTGTACCTTTGTTCTTTGTTTCTCTGTGTAATATACTCCACTGTCTGCCTGTTTTTGTTTTCGTATGTTCTTCTGTGGGGACTGCGGATGTAAATTTGCATCTTTGCCAAATCCGGTGTATCTGCGTTGCGTCGTTATGCACTGTCCATTAATATGCAGTGTCCCGTCTAAATTAACAAACAAAGCAAGTACAGTATGTCGCTTTATCTGTATTTCTTTGTTGGTGCTTCTATTTGATTTTGAGTGGATGCACTAAACCATTGGTTCTCAACCTGTAGGCTGGGAGTGGGACCCCCTGGGGGGTCCCCAAATAATTTTGGGGGGTCCCCAGATGATTAACTTAATGTTCAACATTGTTTTCTCACTCAACAGTAAACAAACCAACATAAAGTTTAAGTGTATAGAGGCCCAGGGTATATGCACATTTCTAAAGTGACAATTTAAGGACTTAATACATCTACAGTAAAATGACAAATTAAACAAATTGTCAAATATTAGAGGTAGAAATTCTGAAAATAGCCGGTCTACATGCTCACAACGTTGCGAGGCGTTGTGAGCATGTAGATCGGCTATTTTCACAATAGAACCGTGTTTACAAAATGTAATGCCCCAACTCTTAGTGCTCGTCAGGGTGGGGGGTCCCCAGTTACTGGGGGTCGCGGCCTGAAAAGGTTGAGAACCACTGCACTAAACAAGGTTTTCTCGTTATATGTTCCGTATGGTGACAATAAACGTCTCGTCTCACCGTGCATGCAGGGTCGAGGTTTCTCTGCCGCAATGACCGCCAAGGAGGCCCAGGCGTACGTGGGCGACGTGCGCTGCGTGGTCACCATCCTGGAGGACGATAAGCTGTTCCTGGAGCCACCGCCCACCCCGCCCAACGCCCGCTCCAAGCGCCACCGCCGAGACACCGGCTCTGAGCCACTGGACCTGCTGGTAAGAGAGGGTTGACACAAAAACAATGGCATACTGCACTGACAGATGGACACACACGGTGGTGGGAAAAAGTCCCTCCCATTTTGTACTTGAGTAAAAGTTTTGGTGCTGCGATGTAGAAACGCTCTGTTATAAGTTAAAGTCCGGAATCCAAAAAGTATGTGAGTAAAAGGATGAAAGCGTAGTGGAGTAGAAGTAAAAGTAATGGGAATGGGAAATACTCAAGTAAAGTACAAATACCTCAAAATTGTACCTCAAAATTGTACAGTACTTAGAATTCGCAAAATAAAGCCCTTCTTCATCATACAATGCCCTCTCACAAAAGTAGTGAAAACAGCAGATCTACAAGCACACAACGCCTCGCAGTGCGAGGCGTTGTGTGCTTGTAGATCGGCTGTTTTCACTAGTTTAAATCATTTTTAAAATGATAAATGCAAAACGAATGGTTTTGGACATACAAGGTTTTCACCCAACGACGATATACTGTATATAAATTGTGGAACAACTATATGAATAGAATATTAAAGCCCACAAGGGCAAGTTTATTCAGCTCTGGCGCTGAGCGGCATGATGAAGGCCAGGCAAGAGTTAGGAGGTGATCGGAGTTGAAGGGCAGAAGAGGAGATTGGAGACGAGAGGTAGGCGAGCTGAGATGTGTGTTGTGGAGCCCTCTTGGGGGTGCTGATGAGTGCAGAGAGCCCACAGAACATGGATGTAGAGGCGAGGACGGGCGAGCCACAGCACAAGTGTGTATTGGAATCTAAATTCACTCACGGTGCAAAAGGAAGACGACTGAAACCTCTCAAAACCTCTCAGACTTTTTTCCCCCTTGAAAATAGCAGATCTGCAAGCTAACGGCGTGTCTACAGTACCTGAGTAATTGTACTAGAGTATTCACTAGAGTGAATGCCTTTGCCTTAGCAGGCATGAAAGACTGACAGATGGACACACACACACACACACACACACACACACACACACACACACACACACACACACACACACACACACACACACACACACACACAATCATAAGGACACATATTATTCATCTGCGGCAGACATCGGTGGGAGTGCCGGCCGCACACCTTAGGACCCCTCTTTTCAAACTATCTCTTAGCCACAGGCCAGCAATTACATTTAATTACGGCTCAGCCAGCGCTCCTTGATGAATGCCGTACACCCTCTCCCACTGCTAATCCCTCTAAGTGAGCTATTGTTTCATTTATCTGGCTAGAAAATACTGTGGGAAGAAATTACACCCGTCGACTATTAATAGTCGTGAAAAATACATTACAAAATAAGAAGGAGTGCTTGACAACAAAGTGCTGAGCAAAGCAGTACTGCACACACACACACACACAAGTGTGTTTAGCACTTTGATTTGGCTGTTTGCCACACTTTTTAGACGTTACAATTACAATTAGATCTTAATTATCGTGTTACCATGCCACTTAATTTACTTCTGTCCGACACCACGAATACTGACTGAAAAACTACAGTGTCAGTGAATTGCCCCAGTTTTATCTACCGTGGTAAAACAAAATATTTCATAGTAAGTTATTTTTATTATAATTTTATCCTACATTAGAATTGGCAAATGGGAGGGCCGGCTGTCACAATGACTCAGACATAACCATAATCAAACCCAATACGCCCATATACTGTATAGGCATGTCACTATGACTCATACATAGCCATAAACAAACCCAATACACAAGATTTAGATCTGCTGTTTTTATCTGAATGGTTAGGGAGCCTGCCTGGGGAACCAGTTCCCCTGGTTGTCCCTGGTTCGATTCCCCGGCCAGGATAGCAATGTCGATGTGTGTCCCTGAGCAAAACTCTTAACCCCCCCTAACCCCTCCTTGTGGGCTGTGAAGCAGCTGGGTTGGGCTGCAAATACTGAATTTCCCTCGTGGGAGGAGTAGGTAACTATTATTATTATTAACTAGTTTAAATCATTTTTAAAATTATACATTTCGGTGTGCTGGTACAGGGGCTGCACCACGACTCAGTGTGTCATGTATGCCTTGATGTGTTGCAAATGTATGTATGCCTTGTGTTACAAATGTTTGTATAAATGTTTTGAATACATGGCTGCTGTGTCGTAAGGCACATTTCAGTGTGTACTGACAATAAAGTACTATATCATATCATATCATATCATATCATATCATATCATATCATAAATACAAAACAAATGGTTTTGGACATACAAGGTTTCCACCCGACAACGACGATATCGTCGTTGTCGGGTGAAAACCTTGTATGTCCAAAACCGTTCGTTTTACATTTATCATTTTAAAAATGATTTAAACTAGTGAAAACAGCCGATCTACAAGCACACAACGCATCGCACCGCGAGGCGTTGTGTGCTTGTAGATCTGCTGTTTTCACTACTTTTGTGCGATGGCCTTGAAGCAGGGGTTTACTTTGCGAAAGAACGTACACATTTGAAACTTGGAGATACGAGGTTTCCACCGGACAACGACGATATGCTGCCAACATGTTAGGGAACTCTCTCTGAATGACTGGGTTTGTGGTTGTGTGTCTTCTCCTCTGCATCTCCCACACAGATCAAGTTTGGTAAAGGGGAGTGGGTGGTGGGCTCCGTGCACTACGAGAGGAAGTACGAGGTCCCTCTCTACATCATCATCCCTGCTGTCATCGTCCCCATGCTGCTCATCATCGCCGTCTCCGTCTACTGCTACAGGTACAGCTGAGGCTCTCTGAAAACAAGCCCAAAAGAAGTGACTAATAGGCTACACAAGCCTATACAGTAGACTACTTTTGGGCTAGTTGAAAATAGGCGATCTACAAGCTCACAACGCCTCGCACTGCGAGGCGTTGTGAGCTTGTAGATCGGCTATTCTTGGCAAAGAGGTTTGGTGTGAGGGAAGAGAAGAGCAGACGTAAGCCCGTATCAGAGTGTACGGTGGAGAGCTATCCACCGGTGGAGAGCTTTCCACCTCAAGTCAGAAAATAAGTGTAGGACATCATAGTCACTCACGGTGGAGTCCTGTACACCGTGACTGACTGGTCTAGATCGACCAATCAGTGAACGGGGTGTAGAGCCTGTCTGTCTGATAGTAAAAACAGAGAGATGTGTTGGGACTTGCGGTGTAAAGCTCTCCACCGCGAGGAATGACGTAACGTTGTAGTTTCATGACTCAAAAAGACTCGAAAAGACTACACCGCGGTGTAAAGCCTTCCACCGCCCAGGCGACTATGATGTCGGCTTAAGTATTGACGGTTCAAGTGGTTCAATGTCTAAAAATACACATTGAACCATGAACAACCTACACTGATGATGTTGTGTTGTTCAAACAAGTCTACGCTGCCTAAGAAATCTATGAACATTTTTAATCTGCAACACACTTTTATACAATACGTAGTGGGGGTCCCTGCTTCATCTCTCTCTCAGCTAAGGGGTCCTTGGCCTGAAAACGTTGAAGACCCCTGCTGTAGATTGGTTATTTTCGACATGCAAATCTGCCTCTAAAGTACCTACTGTACCAAACCCAATCAATTATTGTTCGATTAGGCTACTATAAAATATCTAGATAAGGAGTTATCTATCTCTGTCAGCTTCGTGAGCCGTGCAGGCTATCATATCAAAACTATTTCATTGTGCTTTTGTAGGCTATAGTATACACCCATGTTATCCTAGAAGCTATTATGAGCAAGCTGAGTGATGGAAGGCATTCGGATTGCATTCACACCTACAGTAAACCGAACTCTTGTGCACTTGGAAGCGAACCGAGACCCCAGTTTTTGGCGAACCAGGGTTAATTTGTTTGGTCCGCACCAGAGTTTGAATGAGCGTTCGCACAGGCGCAAATGAACCGCACTTTCCCACAATACTCGCCAGGGTTTGTTTTAATCACACTAAAACATCCAGGTGTGAAGTCCACCAAACAGTAGTTTAACAAACACTGCCCTGAATGCATTTCAACCTCCTCACCGTGAATGACCACTGACATGCATCTTCAAGGCAGATTTAGGCCGATTTAGAGACTTGATGTTTGTAGCACTGGGATTAAAGCGGAGGAAGCAGAACGGTGGTGTGATCTGTGCCATCTGTGCAGGAGGAAGAGTCAGCAGGCGGAGAGGGAGTACGAGAAGGTCAAGCACCAGCTGGAGAACCTGGAGGAGAGCGTGCGAGACCGCTGCAAGAAGGAGTTCACTGGTACGGTAGTGTACAGTTCACTCTCACAGCTACTGTATGTGGTATAATACTGTTCACAACCACAGCTACACTATGATACAACATAGTTCACAACCACAGCTACACTATGGTACAACACAGTTCACAACCACAGCTACACTATGATACAACATAGTTCACAACCACAGCTACACTATGGTACAACACAGTTCACAACCACAGCTACACTATGGTACAACACAGTTCACAACCACAGCTACACTATGGTACAACACAGTTCACAACCACAGCTACACTATGGTACAACACAGTTCACAACCACAGCTACACTATGGTACAACACAGTTCATAACCACAGCTACACTATGGTACAACACAGTTCACAACCACAGCTACACTATGGTACAACACAGTTCATAACCACAGCTACACTATGGTACAACACAGTTCATAACCACAGCTACACTATGGTACAACACAGTTCATAACCACAGCTACACTATGGTACAACACAGTTCATAACCACAGCTACACTATGGTACAACACAGTTCATAACCACAGCTACACTATGGTACAACACAGTTCACAACCACAACTACACTATGGTACAACACAGTTCACAACCACAGCTACACTATGGTACAACACAGTTCACAACCACAACTACACTATGGTACAACACAGTTCACAACCACAACTACACTATGGTACAACACAGTTCACAACCACAACTACACTATGGTACAACACAGTTCATAACCACAGCTACACTATGGTACAACACAGTTCATAACCACAGCTACACTATGGTACAACACAGTTCATAATCACAGCTACACTATGGTACAACACAGTTCACAACCACAACTACACTATGGTACAACACAGTTCACAACCACAACTACACTATGGTACAACACAGTTCATAACCACAGCTACACTATGGTACAACACAGTTCATAATCACAGCTACACTATGATACAACACAGTTCACAACCACAACTACACTATGGTACAACACAGTTCACAACCACAACTACACTATGGTACAACACAGTTCACAACCACAACTACACTATGGTACAACACAGTTCACAACCACAACTACACTATGGTACAACACAGTTCATAATCACAGCTACATTATGGTACAACACAGTTCATAATCACAGCTACACTATGGTACAACACAGTTCATAACCACAGTTACACTATGGTACAACACAAAATCCCAGTTCAAATATGATTATTTTGCGAGTCGCATCCTTAAAAGTTTGAAAATCACAGTGGTACAGTACCGTTCACAGTTACTGTATGGTACAGTACCCACCCGCCTCCACTAATGTCCCACAGACATTACTTAAAACAACATTAAAAATAATAATAATAATAATAATAATAATCTACTGTCTGGTGGCGTACTTTGTATAACCACATAATGTTATGTGGCTGCTGTGTTATGCATAATTTCACAAGGATTACGAGCAGCGGTTTTACAATTAAAGTCATAAAAGAGGCTTGTAGAGTTGCCGTTGTTTCTCTGCTAATAATCTTCATGTCTGGCTCCTCGTGTTCAAGCTTAACCATGCGTGTGCACAGCTAAATCCTCCGTGCTCATTTAGCCATTTGTAAACTCTTGAGATATGTGAGCTTTTTCTAATGGCCAAAATGTATACAAATCTGCAATGTAACTGGTAACTAAAGTTTCCAAATAGCTGTACTGGAGTAAAAGTACAATATTTGCAAACGAGATGTAGTGGAGTAGAAGTAAAAGTACTGAAGATTGGAAATACCTGAAAAATTCAGATATTTGATGTAAATGTTAGCAGGCCCTCCTCCTCCAGGGCCTCTCCCCATACACACCCATTGTAACTTCAAACTCCATTTTAACCATGATAGATTCATTAAAAACACCTGTTATTTTTTTCTGGTGACTCATAATACCCTCCTAATACGTGAGCTGGTCGATTTTTTTTAATTATTTTTAATAATATTTTATTGTATTTAGTGTTTTCCATTTTCCCAAAGAATTATTAGACATAAATGAAAAAAGTTATCGATAAAACATAAAATATATATTTTGAAAAGCAGGGTGAGGCCCCTTTAACCCTAAAAACGTGAGTCCTTTTCCCACCCCTGTCCTGGTGTCTCCCTCAGACCTGATGATCGAGATGGAGGACCACACCAACGAGCAGAGCGAGGGCCGCATCCCCTTCCTGGACTACAAGACCTACACGGACCGCGTCTTCTTCCTGCCCTCCAAGGACGGCGCCAACGACGTGATGATCACGGGCAAGCTGGACATCCCCGAGGCCCGCCGCGCCGTGGTGGCCCAGGCCCTCAACCAGTTCTCCAACCTGCTCAACTCCAAGACCTTCCTCATCAACGTGAGAGACCTTATGTTATGCCAGTCAGGGGTGTCGCACCATATTCTGGGCCCTGGGTACAAGGATTCACTGTCAGGCCCCCCATGAATGTTCTTCATAGGGGGAGGGGGTTCAACCCATTTGGACTGGGAACACATTATTACGCATTATTTTGTGCTTTAACTATTGAAAAATAGCAGATATACAAGCTCACGGTGCAGCACCGAGTGCTGCGCTGCAAGCTTGGAGATCTGCTATTTTTGAAAATATTTGAAAAAGTCTTTGAATATTTCAAATCCTTAGAAGGTTTTGAGATGGGGGTCCGTAGCCAAACACATATCATTTTGGAGGTCCTTAACATGAAAAAGTTTGAGCATCACTGACATAGAAACATAGGGTTTTCAAAAAACCTTCGAAGGATTTGAAATATTCAAAGACTTTTTCACAACCTTTAAAAAATAGCAGATCTACAAGTTTGCAGTGCGGCACTCTGTGCCACGCTGTGAGCTTGTATATCTGCTATTTTTCAATAGCTAAAGTATAAAATAATTAAGGCCCCTCCACCTTGGGCCTTGGTAACTCAGTCCCACTTTTCTCCCCCTTGTGACACCCCTGTATGCAGTGGTGGGGGGAAAAAATGCTCAAATGTTTTACTTGAGTAAAAGTATCAATGCTGCAATTTAGAAATACTCTGTTAGGGTGCCCTCACACCAAAGTACCTATGAGAGTGGAATCCGCGTTCCGCCAATGCATTTCAATGAGAGTGAAGCGGTTTCATGCCAGCAGAGGATTTCTGCAAAAAACGCTCCCTTCTCATTGAAATGCATTGGCGGAACCTGGATTCCACTCTCATAGGTATTTTGGTGTGAGGGCACCCTTACAAGTAAAAGTCCGGAATTCTAAATTGACTTGAGTAAAAGTACAAAAGTATTGGTATCAAAATGTACTTAATGTACCGAAAGTAAAAGTTGTCATTAAGAAGGATGTCCCATTTCAAGTTTTCAAATCTGTAAAAATCTTTTGAAAATAGCCGATCTCCAAGCCCACAATGCGTTGCGAGCTTGTAGATCGACTATTTTCAAATGGCCGAAATGTATAGGGTTGAAATGGTCAATGTTGATGCATGTTTTGCAATAACAATCAAAATCTGCTAAGTAACAAGTAACTAAAGTGCTCAAATAAATGTAGTGCAGTAAAAGTACAATATTTGAACCTGAGTTTTAGTGGAGTAGAAGTAAAGGTATTAGAAATTGGAAATACTCAAGTAAAGTATAAATACCTCCAATCACTTTGGACAAACCAGATGCATCACTTAACTCATTGAGTGCCAGCCTATCACCACTAGAGGGCGCCCAGTGACCAGAGAATAATAGAGATATGCTGGTAATGCATGCCCAAGCCCTGGAGCCATGACTTGCCTGAACACTTTCCTTTGTGCATGTACAGGAAGAGGATGAAGTTAGCTTGAAGTTAGCTATTGGCTACCAAGCATTTTAGAAGCCTTATTTTCGTCAACTTAGCCATGATTAAACCTTGCACACCTCATGCATGGGAAAAAAACAGAGAAGAATGAGCTCTAAAAAATCCAATGCAATCCTGGATTGCATTGGAGTGGATTTGTGCAGTTTGTTCACAGCTTTCAAACAAAAAAATCCGATTGGAAATCCGTTCAGGCATTCTTGAGATAATCGCCATTATGTTTTACATGTAATGTAAACAAAAATGGCTGCCCTGTATGTTAGATGGGGTTGTATGGGGGTGGAACATGCAAAATCGCGATTGAAATCATGTTCACCAGATTTGATGGGGTCCAAAAAAAAAAAAAAAAAATTCAAAAAAAAATTTTTCAATTTTTTTTTTTTTTTTTTTTTTTAAAGCCGAACTTGTTCGGGATCGGCACTCTACGATACGCTAATAAAGCCGAACTAGTTCGGGATTGGCACTCAATGAGTTAATGTGTAAACACCTGTCCACTTGAGGCTTTTCTAAAATAGAATAATGCTAGTCTAAACCCCAATCACGTACAAAAAAGAATATATATACTGTACATACACACTAGTAAATTAGACACATTAGCTTGTGAAACAAAAGTAGTCATAATCATTCAAATGACCAGTCAGAAACTGTTGATTTCAACCATAGCTTGAGTACTCTGCTAAACGTATTACCATCTGTCTCTATTTTTAGATCTGTAGGTAAGAGTTCCAAAGGGGCACACACACACGCACACACACACACACGCACACACACACACACACACACACACACGTGAGCAGGAGTAGGACGGAGGGCAGGCTCTACGTCCTCCCGGTGGGGGCTCCTCACTGTCAGGTGAGGTGGAGGGCATAGAATACAACAGCATTGACGAAAAGTGTGCCGGGAGGAATTAATTGGCGTAACAGAAAGGTGGTAAAAAAGAAAAAACTAAATAAAAAAGAAAACCAATGTTTCAGCAGCTAATAATGCCCCCCTCACAGCTGGTCTTACACTTCTCTGCGTATTAATTTAACTAGGTTCCATATAAGTTATATATTTCTTTCTTTTGAACCGGTAATGTTTGCACCCTGCTACTGGAAAAGGCATATTCAATATGCCTTTTAAGCAATTTAGGCCTAGAATTATTCAATGCTTTAACTATTGAAAAATAGCAGATATACAATCTCACAGCGCGCTTGTAGATCAGCTATTTTTGAAAAATCATGAAGATTTGTTCAAATCTTTGAATATATATATATTTTTTAAGGGAACATTTGTAATTCAAATATTTGCTTCTGGGGGGTCCCTGATACAATATTTTGAGATGGGGGTCCATGGCCAAATACATATCATTTTGGGGGTCCTTCACGTGAAAAGGTTTGAGGACCGCCGACATAGAAACATATCTTTTTCAAAAAACCTTAGAAGGATTCAGAAGAAGACACCTATAGAATCGGGTCAAGATATTCAAAGAATTGCACAAATGTTCAAGATTTTCCAAAAATAGCAGATCTACAAGCTCGCTGTGAGCTTGTATATCTGCTATTTTTTAATAGCTAAAGCATAAAATGATACGCAATAATGCGTACCCGTTCTAACTGGGTTAATAAGCCTTTTATGTGCTATACAGGATGTGAGAGCAACAAAGAAAGGAATCAGACAGAGATGTGTGGATCTTTTGAAGCGTGAAAGCCTGGCACTGAAACAGCTCAGGTGTTAACAGGGTGTGTTGTGTGCGAAAAAAATCTCCCTCTCCCACTAATTGGCGTCTGGTTGCAGCCCTAACGATTTAACAGCGCCCGAACCAAATGGAGCTTTATGTTTTGGATTGTTGGGCTTATTATTACTAGCATTGCACTTGGGATAATTTCCATCAACATAATACAAGCTGTCTGTGTGTGCAGTGCACGTGGCGGCTGTTTGCACACTGAGCACGTAATGTGTGTGTGTGTGTGTGTGTGTGTGTGTGTGTGTGTGTGTGTGTGTGTGTGTGTGTGTATTCTCGTGCGTGCTCTTCCTTCTCGCTCTGCTACATTATACACGGTGATGGAAAGTAACTAAGTACAGGTACTCAAATACTGTACTTATGTACAGTTTTGAGGTATTTTTACTTTGCTGGAGTATTTCACATTTCTTGTGCTTTTACTTCCACTCCAGCACATCTCGGATCCAAATATTGTACTTTTACTCCACTACAATTATTTAACTTTACTTTAATTACTAGTTACTTTGTAGATTTAGATTATGATTAGAAAACATACAGTAACCACTTCCGCCCTACATTTTGGCCATTTGAAAACAGCCAATCTACAAGCTCACAATACATCGTGATGCATTGTGAGCTGGTAGATCTGCTAGTTTCAAAAGATTTATAATTATACATTTGAAAACTTGAAATGGGACATTCTGCGTAATGAGTACTTTCTACTTTTGGTATTTCTACATTGCGGTATTGATACTTTATCTTAAGTAAAAAAATAAAATAAATGGGTACTTTTTCCACCACTGTTTAACACGCATTCTAATTATTTGAAACTCAGTTCATTCGGACCTGCGAGGGCAAGCCGGACTTCAACGCGCGGGCCAAGGTGTACTTCGCCTCCCTGCTGACGGTGGCGCTGCACGGCAAGCTGGAGTACTACACGGACATCATGCGGACGCTGCTGCTGGAGCTGATGGGGGACTACGTCCACAGCAAGAACCCCAAGCTCATGCTGCGCAGGTGAGGAAGCAATGCAGCGCATGCAGAGAGACAGCAGCAGTGTAAGCAGGAAACACATGCTGCTTTACAACACGCTGCTCCAGTGTTATTCCCTGTCCCAAGCCAAACGTGCATATCGTTAGGCCATGTGTGAGACAAGTATTTTTTTTTGCAGAAGCACATTGGCTTTATGACACATTAACCTGCTTGCTGCATAGAATTAAAATCGACTAATGTCTTCAATTGCCAGAATCTTACCTTTTAATGTGCATGATGTGCATGGGTCATGCACGGATAATGCACGGATGATGCACCACACGTGTGCGTGCCATTCACAGCTTTCAAACTAAAAAGATCCGCTTGGAAAACCGTTCAGGCATTCAAAAGATAGAGGCTTTAGTGTTTTCTTCAAATGTAAACAAACATGGCTGCCATGTTTGAAAGATAGAGCTGTTCTGGGAGTCAACTCAGGAAACTCGTGTTTGGCACAGGTACTATACGGCCCAAACTCTGGAAACTTGTGTTTGGCACCAAGTGTGTTAAATGTGCTAAATTAAAGGACAACTCTGGACTAAATAACATATAGGCTCATTTTCCTACTTATATCTTAATCCCAGATGACTAACCATGGGGTCTATTTTGCAGAATTGCCCCTGTACCCTGTTTCTCCAGCAGACCCCAGCTGCCCTCATAGCAGCCCTCATTACACACGCATCCATGCCTTGGTTGTCCCACACGAGCCGCCATCTGCTAAACAGATGATATGTAGTTATGTGTCTTGCCAAGTCCCGGAAAAGACTCGCTGTGATTGGCCAGTGCAGTCACTTTGATTGGCATTGACTCGTGCCAAACGCTCACCCCAAAATATGATTTTCGTGACTGTTACGGATCGTGTGGGACAACCAAGGCATGGATGCGTGTGTAATAACAACTTAAAACAAATTCAATGGAAAATGGAAACCGAAACAGATTGTTTAAGGAGTGGTATGCTTATGGACTCCACTCTATGCTATGAGGGCTGCTGGGGTCTGCTGGGGAAAATGGACGACAGGGGCAATTCTGCAAACAGACCCCATGGCCAGTCATTTGGGATCAATATAAATGAGCCTATATGTTATTTAGTCTGGAGCTGTCCTTTACATGTCCCTTGTGGGGTCAATAAATCTCTATTAATCTATCTATCAAGTAGTATAGACGCCTGGGGGACCCCCGTCAACAAAGTATATCTGGGTTTAATTGGCTAAGCTAGCCTCTCTGAGTGTACGACTCCTCACCATTGTCTTTGCATCACTCTAATGATGTGGGTTGTCTCTCCAGTGGCGCAGTCAGTAAGTCACCTTCTCATGGGCATACAGAAAGGTCCTTGGTTCAAGTCCCACACGGTGTCCCATTCAAACTGCAAAAACGTTTGGCCATTTATTTTGGGGGCGACGACAGCGGCTCATTACTGGAGATACTGTAGTTTCCCAAGCACTGGGTCGGGATCCATTCCTGGGTCGCGGACACATTTTTATGGGTCCCTTTTTTTGTTACCTTTATTTAGAATTTAATTATTATTATTTCAAAACATATAAAAATAAATCCCCAAAAAGCTACGATTTTCAAGAATAAAAAAAGAAATGTTTCATTATTAAATAAATGAAAAATCGAAGAAATTCCATAAATTAGAAAACAAATGTTTAACTCATTGAGTGCCAATCCCGAACTAGTTCGGCTTTATTATCGTATCGCAGAGTGCCGATCCCGAACAAGTTCGGCTTTAAAAAAAAAAAAAGAAAAAAAATTTGAAAAATTTTTTTTTGAATTTTTTTTTTTTTTTTTTGGACCCCATCAAATCTGGTGAACATGATTTCAATCGCGATTTTGCATGTTCCACCCCCATACAACCCCATCTAACATACAGGGCAGCCATGTTTGTTTACATAACATGTAAAACATAATGGCGATTATCTCAAGAATGCCTGAACGGATTTCCAATCAGATTTTTTTGTTTGAAAGCTGTGAACAAACTGCACAAATCCACTCCAATGCAATCCAATTTTTAGAGCTCATTCTTCTCTGTTTTTTTCCCATGCATGAGGTGTGCAAGGTTTAATCATGGCTAAGTTGACGAAAATAAGGCTTCTAAAATGCTTGGTAGCCAATAGCTAACTTCAAGCTAACTTCATCCTCTTCCTGTACATGCACAAAGGAAAGTGTTCAGGCAAGTCATGGCTGCAGGGCTTCTGCATATACCAGCATATCTCTATGGGATTTTCTATGGCCACTGGGCGCCCTCTAGTGGTGAAAGGGGTGGCACTAAATGAGTTAAGAAGTATAGCCGATCTACAAGCTCACAACGTGGCGCGAAGCGTCTCATTTCTCTTTTGGGTCTCAATCTAAAACGCTTGGGAGCCACTGCTGTTGAGCGGTCGTTTGCGAACCAGAACGGTCCTGGGGTCTGGTCGGTTCGATCCCTGGCTCCTCCTCCTCTTGGCTTAGCGACAACAAGGTGTCCTTGAGCAAGACAACCGCTCCCCAGGCGCCAATTAGTCGCCCACTGATGCTAATACTGTAGTTAGTTAGGTTGGGTTAAACGCAGAGGACAAACCATCTCCTGGTACAGTATTAGTATGCAAATGTACTTGGCCCGATATCAACTGTGAGAAAAATAAAAGCAGGGCACACATTTATCATTATTATTATTATTATTACTATACTTACTATTATTATTATCTCAAGGTCAGATCCTCTGTGAACCGCACCTGTCCTCCCCCAGTGGGAACGTGTGACTGTCTCGAGGTACAGTTAGCTCACTTAACCCATTAAGACCCGAGAGACCTGATTCTACAAAACAGTAGTCTTCTAAAATCCTAACGGGTTCCTGAAAACACATGTTACTACACATGTCACTACAATATCAGTGCTAACACTTTTTCAAGTCAAGGACCACCTCAATTATGTCTTTGGAGCGTAAAATGAAACCAAATGGACCCTTACGGCTCCATTTTGGTTTCATTTTACGCTCTCAAGAGTTATCATCCTGTGGTACTTAGTTAATACTGGGGGTACTGACATTAATACTGCATGGAATTCTGGACAAAATCATTTCCCCAACGATAATAAAATATTCTACGGTAAATCTCATCAAATGGTGGTCCGTGGCTCAAATGCCCAATAAATAATGGTCCTTCATATGAAAAAAAGGTTGAAATCCACTGGTTTAAAGTGGTTAAAATAAAAAATAAATGACGCAGACACTTTCCCGCTCTTAGTGACTTAATAATTCTGGAGGGCTGCGCGATCCTGAACTGTCAACTCCTTGCCTCAGCAGGGCCCTCAGACTGGGCTGTTTTTTTTTTTTGCGAGTACACATCGCTAATTATCCCCCGATGGGGAGAGAGGCTCGTTATGCTGATTAGACCATTGTGCCAACACGCCCTGCACCCCCCTATATAACAAGACTGCTAATTAGGCATGCTAACAGCTAACAATAGGCCCCCGCACCGATGGACAGCTTCCAGCAAAGTGTCATCATCATCAGCAGCACCCTGAACGGCAGGGACGTGCTGGCCATTGGGAAAAGCGGGACAACTCCCGAACGGCCGGTTCATTCCCGGCCATTAGGGGGAAAAAAATAATAAAATGTCGGCCGTTGTTCCATTTTGGGGGCTGGGCGGCCAACAAAGTAAATGGTCACTGTCGGGCAGAAACCTTGTATCTCCAAGTTTCAAATTTGTATATTTTTTTTGCAAAGCAAAGCCCTGCTTCATCATACAAAGCCGTCGCACAAAAGTAGTGAAAACAGCAGATCTACAAGCACACAACGCCTCGCACCGCGAGGCGTTGTGTGCTTGTAGATGGGCTGTTTTTTCACTAGTTTAAAATCATTTTTAAAATGATAAATACAAAACAAACGGTTTTGGACATACAAGGTTTCCTACCGACAACGACGAAATGTAATTGGCCCACTGGCTTGTCGCTTTGTCACAAATCTTTGAGTAGCAGCAGCGCTATAGAGAGAGATCTCTCTATATAGCGCGCAATGAGGGCCTCTCCAACTCTTTTCCCCGTGCTGAATCAGGAGCCCAGCATGTCCCTGCTGAACGGTAAAAAAACAACAATGTTGTTATGTTATGTTGTCTTCTCCAGGTCAGAGACGGTGGTGGAGAGAATGCTGTGTAACTGGATGTCTATCTGCCTCTATCAGTTCTTGAAGGTAATGATATATCTTTTTATTGATTTATTCATCTATCTACCGGGGACAGTGCACATTAATCAACATGTCAGTTTTCACATCCGCGTAAACGAGCCAGAGTTCGCCAGAAGCTCATTTGTTGTAGTCCCTGAGCAGCAGGCTGCTAAAAAGTGGTGATAAAGCTGTCCATATACAAGAACAGACATATCAATACATGACAAGTAGACATAGAACGGGAGACAGAACAATTACAATAAAGTATGAGAAATGACACCATCGACAAATGGAGCTGATAATTACCCATGATTACACATTTGATTTGCTTCAACGGCAAGCCATCTCTTAACTTTGAATTTGAAGGTCAAATCATTTTGTTGCTAAATCGCACTGTTGTGAAGAAAAAAGAGATGAGCCGGAAGGCAAAGCTCTCTGTCTACCGAGCAATCTTCGTTCCTACTCTCACCTATGGTCATGAAGTGTGGGTCATGACCGAAAGTATAAGGTCGCGGGTGCAATCGGCCGAAATGGGTTTCCTCAGACGGGTGGCTGGTATCTCCCTTAGAGATAGGGTGAGAAGTTCAGTCACCCGAGAGAGACTTCAAGTAGAACCGCTGCTCCTACACTTGGAAAGGAGTCAGCTTAGGTGGTTCGGGCATCTATATGCCTCCCGAGCGCCTTCTTAGGAAGGTCCTCGATGCACGTCCCTCTGTATACTCCCTGAGGGAGTGGAGGAAGTTGCTCGGGATAAGGAAATCTGGAAGTCTCAGTTGGAACTGTTACCCCCGCGACCCGATTCCGGATAAGCGGTTGAAGATGGATGGATGGATGGATGGAATAATTTAACAGAGAAGACCAAACACACTACGTCTGAATGGTAGTCCCCTCTGGTAGTTGCCCTTGTTGCTCTGCCACCACTTTTCCTTAGCTCTATGGACTGTTTCAGTGATGGAGATGCAAGCCCATTTTAAACCTTAATACACTGTAACAAAGTCGAGGGAGAAAAAAAGCACACTCACAGTCACAGTCTATATGAATGCAATTTGCCGGGTGCACACGGCTCACAAATGAGAAAATAATAGCCAGCACTCCGAAAGTCCTTCTGGTGTCTTTTTTTAATTCCTTTCGGCACGGTGGGCAGTATCCACGGACGGACGAGTTCCGGCATCAAAGCCTTCCTCAGCGTGATACTCCCAAAATGCTGCCTGCGCCTTAATGAATTAAAAAAGTACCAGAAGGACTTCAGAGTGATGGCTATTATTTTCTGAATTCATTGTAACAGACCTTGCTTCTTTGGAAGACTTTTGATATTTTTGTCTCTGAAAATGTTTCATCTGAAAGACAGTTTTATACGTGGGGGTCCTTGCTTCATCTCTTTCTCTCAGCTAAGGGGTCCTTGGCCTGAAAAAACATTGAAGACCCCTGCTCTTATTTATCCTCCCAAGGACAAATCTTCAAGCTAATACAGCGTCACGACTTGAAGCGGCCTTCGCTTGAAAATCTGTTCTTGTCGGCGAGTGTAGCTTTGTGGACGTTGCTGAATATCCTTCTGCGGAAATTCATTTTCATCGAAAAAGGATTCTCCTCTGATCCCCGATTCACACATTAACATACTGTATGACAGGCTAAATCTGTTTCTATACCGTGTGAAAGGATTTTCTTTTTTTTAACCAATTTAGGCCTAGAATTATTGAATGCTTTAACTATTGAAAAATAGCAGACATACAAGCTCACAGGGTGCCGCGCTGCGAGCTTGTAGATCTTCTATTTTTGAAAAAGTTGTGAAAATGTTTGAAAATCTTTGAATATATGTATTTTTAAAGCAAACTTTTGAAACTCAAATTTTGCTTCTGGAGGGTCCCTGGAACTAAATATTTTGAGATGGGGTTCCGTGGCCAAATAAATATCATTTTTGGGGGTCCTTCACATGAAAAGGTTTGAGAACCACTGACATAGTAGTCTCTCAAGAACAGACTAACTGAGCTCCAGTTAAGTGAAAAGGACCTTTTCTTTGACGATGGCTATAGCCAGATTGCTGACATACAAGGATTCAAAGGACACGATAGAATCAGGTCAAAATTCAAATTTTCCAGATATTTCAAAAATAGCAGATCTACAAGCTCGCAGCGCGGCACTCGGTGCCGCACTGTGAGCTTGTATATCTGCTATTTTTCAATAGTTAAAGCATAAGATAATGATACACAATAATGTGTACCAGTTCTGAATGGGTTTTAACATACTGTAGGCCTATGTCAGGTTAAATCTGTGTCTATACCGTGTGAAAGGATTTTCTTTTCTTTTTTTTGAAAAGCATTGAAATGTTTTGAATCCGCGGTCAGTCAGTCCCATTTCTTTTATTAGCTCTTAGAATTCAGCATGTGCAGCATGTTCATTACTCTGGGAGCAAGGGTCTAATTACTGCAGCTTACTTGACAAAGTTCTGAGACAATTCTGTGTGCGCGTGCGTGTGTGTGCGAGTTTTGCATGTGTGTTTGTATTACCATCCTTGTGAGGACCAAACAAAGTTTGAGAAACATACATTGTGAGGACCATTGTCCATGCGGACCTCTAAGGGGCACCGTTGCTCCGATCCCCACCAAACGTGCTGGCCGACACTCATCAGTGATCTGCCATCACAATAGCTTCACCAGGGACCCCATGTGGCACCTAGCTCTGGTGCATCGTTAGAAGGAGTGCTCCTTAACGCTATATGTCACCGATGAGTTTTCCCTATTTTATACTAAACTCATTTGCTGACATTGATGAGTTTGGACAGATTTATTTTTTTATTGAATTTAACAAACTATCGCAATGATTCACATCTTCTGTAAAAAAATCGGATCCGGTTTCCAACAGGAAACAGGATGTAGGCGTGATCGAAAAAACGGATCTCCATTAGCTCCCATGTAAAGTTTTGCAGGAAAACGCCCATATTTATTTCCTGTTTCCTGTTTGTTTCACTCTGTCTGCCGTCAAAACGTGCTAGCTTTTTTTCAGAAGGGTTTGACCATTTAAGATGCACCTTCTTTTCGGCGACTCTGAAGCGTAGTGTGCGTTTCCGTGTTCGAGATCGGACTGGAACTTACTTGAGAAAAATATTTTGCAACGACTTGAAAAGGTAATGAAAGTTAAGAAATAGCTATTTGGTTAAATATGTCTGGCAGTGAATGAGATGTGTTTTTACTTAGATTGTGTGGCGATGTCACACACCGAAAAAATCACAGAACTTCTAGATCTGCAATGTTTTGTCTCTAGTTCGGCTATTTTCATCCATAAATGTTGATGTCCTCACAGCACAAGTATACTGATACAAAGGTGTGTGTGTGTGTGTGTGTGTGTGTGTGTGTGTGTGTGTGTGTGTGTGTGTGTGTGTGTGTGTGTGTGTGTGTGTGTGTGTGTGTGTGTGTGTGTGTGTGTGTGTGTGTGTGTGTGTGTGTGTGTGCGTGCGTGCGCGTGTGTGTGTGTGTGTTTTAGGACTCTGCAGGTGAGCCCCTATACAAGCTGTTCCGAGCCATCAAGCACCAGATTGAGAAAGGTCCCGTGGACGCCAGGGTGAAGAAAGCCAAGTACACACTGAACGACACGGGACTGCTGGGAGACGACGTGGAGTACTGCGTCCTGGTGAGACGCACGCACACACACACACACACACACACGCACACGCACACGCAGACGCACACACACACACACACACACACACACACACACACACACACACACACACACACACACACACACACACACACACACACACAGGGGCGTCACAAGGGGGGGGGAAGTGGGACTGAGTTACTAGGGCCCAAGGTGGAGGGGCCTTAATTATTTTATACTTTAGCTATTGAAAAACAGCTGTACCTAAGTAAAAAAAATGCTGTAGTTACTACAGTTGTTAGTTTGTAATAATCTTGTAGTTTAGATTATTATTGCAAATAATATATACATTTCGGCCATTTGAAAATAGCCAATCTACAAGCGAAATGGGACCTTCTTCATAATGAGTACTTCATGCAAAAAAGAAAATACAATACATTTTGAATTCCGGTCAACAGAGTATTTCTACATTGAAGTATTGATACTTTTACTTGAGTAAAAAAATACTTTTTCCACACACTGTATATACTGTACAATACACACACACACACCTATAGTATAATACCGGTGTGGTGACAGAATGGCATTTCACATCCTGGTGAACGAAACGCACACACGCACACACACAAACACATGCGCCTGCACGCACACATGCGTGCACTCCGCGGCACTGTTGCCAAGGCAACCAGCGACAAACCCCCGAGGCGACCGCCCAGCTTTTGTCACATCCATTTTCGGTGTCAATGTTCTGAGCTCAGGAGCTCCTCAGACTGAACACATTCCAATACACAGCATTGAGAAATGCATTGCTTAGGGTCAAAGGTAGGGCTGTCACAATTATTACATCATCGTCTAATCGCAATTATTTTACATAATCGCGATTATTTTTCATAATCGTTTCCATGTTGAAAAATTTTCATATATTTTTTTTTAAAAGTCAAAAATAGTGGAAATAGCCGATCTACAAGCTCACAACGTGTCGCATCGCAGATCTGTAAATGATCTATAAATGTTCTTTTTTAAGTATGAAGTTGTCAAATATGTCAGTAATCTATTTTTATATTTAGGTTATGTGTCATATCTGCCATGTGCAACTTCAAAGCCTAAAAGCCAAACAGAAATGTAATTGTCAACGACAAAAACACAATTAAATTGTTAATCGCAATTAGTATTCGTCATGTAAAATGTCATAATCGTGACAGCCCTAGTCAAAGGCCCAAAATGGAGCCTAAGAGAGTGTACAAATGGAGCCTAATTAGTCCATGGGCCATACGAGATGTCGGTATCAAAAAGGTGGCAAAGGTTACCATGCATTTTATAAAAGCTCTATATCTGTAGATTATATTTTGGTATGATAACCCTTTCTGAGACACAGCTAAATTGGTGTTATCAGCCGCTAAAGTTGGTGTCCCATTAGCCTCGGAAACCCAGACTTTTATTTTGGCGATAGTAGTGTCCCATTAACATTACATTACAGGAAAAAACGTAAAAAAATGAATCTGCTTTTAGTAGCATAAGAGGGGTCAAACTAGGGCACCCAGAGCACCCAGGGACCACGTTAGGGACCCCCGGGCAGGGGTGTCAAACCAAATGATGGGCCCTGGGTACAAGGATTCACTGTGGGCCCCCCATGAATGTTCTTCATAGGGGGAACCCCTTGTGCTTTAACTATTGGAAAATAGCAGATCTACAAGCTCAGCTACAGCGCTGCACTCGGTGCCGCGCTGTGAGCTAGTAACTCAGTCCCACTCCCCCCCCTTGTGACGCCCCTGTTAGGGGCCCCCAGGGAATGTCTTAGGTAAGCTCTCCCCGTGACTTGTTCCCCGACCTTTGCAAAACAGCCGTATCCAAATGGGACACGGCACAGCGGCTTTCTCTGAAGTCCCAAATTCAGTTTATTTGGCTCACTATCGTGTTGCTCTTAATGGAGGCTAATGTGAACCCAGCTGTTTTCTGTTAAAAGTCTGCATAAATAAAGAGACCCATGGGTAATGCCGTTGTCGGGGACAATTATCAAATTAGACCGAATTACACGTCCCTCCCGCCGAGACGGATCGCCTTCTGTGATTGTGTTAGCGAGGATAGTACACCATGAGCTCCACTACTCCACATGCATCGCAAGAAGCTCTAGCTCCTGTTACTTTCATTTCTGTCGCGGTCGGACGCCGGAAACCTTGTATGTCCAAAAGCTGTTACCTTTCAGAAAAAGGAGAAAAAGAGTGTAAAAAGGAAAATGACAATGCGACACATTCTGAGCTTGTGGAACTGTTATTTTTTGCTCCTTTTTTGCGTGACACTACAGTATGGCACTAGCCTCGTACCCGGCACAGTAGGGCATTCGTTTACCCCAAAAAAGCTGAACAAGTTGAAATATGTGTGGATTAAAGTTCTCAGCCGCCACGACTGATTTCAGTCATTCGGAAGCACGAAAATAGCTGATCTACAGGATCTTGTGAGCCTGTAGATCAGATATTAGTTATTTTCAAGATTACAAGAGTATTAGAATTGATCAAACTAGCAATAGATTACATGTTCAGAAGAATCTTCCATAAAACCATTATTGTCTCAGATATTCCATTAAGTAAAGCAGTGGTTCTCAAAGTGGATTCCAGGGACTCTGTGGGCTCCTTTATGGGGGTCTAAATTGACCCAAGTATGTAACTCTGACAGTGTACAAATGGAACCAAATGAACCCGTTAGGGTTCATTTGATTCCATTTGTACACTGTCAGAGTTAAGGGGAAACCTTGAAATGTGAAAGTTTGAGAAACACTGGGTTAAAGCCTCCCATCTGGCTGTGTGTTGTTTCAGAATGAACACCTAAATGTTATCATTCTACATATCGTGTTGTGATAATTGGAACGTGGCCTGACAAAATGTTTCAATTGGGATGAGATTTTATTGCATTATTCCAGTGGTTCTCAGCCAGTGGTCCTTGAGGGCGTTACATGTGGTCCCCAGCTCAATGACGGAGAGTTGGTAACCAAATGGACCCTTATACTGTAGATCTTTAACTCTTGAGAGCGTACTGTAAAATGAAACCAAATGGACCCTTACAGGTCCAGAGTTGAAGTATTGTTAAACATCTGCACCGCAAGAAGGCTACACATTTAGAGAATGTAGAAGAATTGTTATTTTGATCAACGTTTGCCTGGCAAGGAAGCTCCGCTGCAGATTAGAGTTTGCCTGTTAACACATCATCAGTACAGTATGGAATTGCGGACAAAATCTCATCCAACGATAGCAAAATATTCCACTTTTTTGGGGTCTGAGACTCAAATACAGAATAAATAACCGCCCTTGATATGAAAAAAGGGGTTGAAAACCACTGCTTTATGCCATGAATGTGGAGACATGAGGTTTCTCCACGACAGAGGCAGGCAGGCAGGCCGGCCGGCTCTCTCCCGTTCCCCACAGATGGAGACAGGCTGGGATGCTGCTGGCACTAAGATTGGGTTACCCACGTCTCCCATGGCTCTCTGTGTGAGTCTATGGAGTGGTCAGCTGCTATTTCTGACCAGAGTGGCACACACGCACGCACACACACACACACAGAGAGAGAGAGAGAGAGAGAGATAGAGAGAGAGAGAGAGCCGGAGGTGTCATCTTGGCCCACCACGGTGCACTCTCACACTCAGCCCAGGGCTGAGGCTGATCATTAGCGGTGGGCGCGGTGCTGGAAAGTAACTCAAGTACAATATCTACTCAAGCACTGTGTTTTAAGTACGACTTTATGAGGCACGCTTTTACTTTACTCAAGTATTTCCATGTTTTGGACGTTTTACTTCTACTATGCCATTACTATCTCCGAGGCAAATATTGTATTTTTTTTTACGCGACTACAATCACTTGAAAACATTACTTATAAGTTGCTTTATTAATACAAAACCCACATTCTTTACCTCATCTATTTGAAAATAGCCTCGTCTACAAGCTCACACGACAGGTCGTGGTGACAGGCTGTGAGTTTATAGACTGGCTATTTATGGTACTTTTACTTTTGATACGATAAGTATCTGTCGATGCCTTTGGCAAAGTATTTCCACATTATTGTATTTTTATTCTAGTAATTCTGCCACCTGTCCTCATTAGAGGGCCAAGGTGGAGGGCTTCTTGGCAGGTGTCAACACTGAGAGCACGGTTGCTAAGACAACCTGGACATATAGAGGGTCTTGAGTGTGTGTGTGTGTGTGTGCGCGTGTGCGTGTGTGTGCCTGTGTGTCCATGTGTATGTATGCCAATCATAGACTGTATATGGACGACGGGAACCGTCTTGTGACCCATTGGTTTCTACTTTCTACAGACCCTTTTTGAAGCCACTTTTTCGACAAATTCAAATCCGCCACCTTGGAACTTCCGGTCTGCGAAATGCTCCCGGAAATGTATGTTATTGGCTGCATCTGCAGCAAGGGGCGGGTCTAACATACCCTACTTTATCATTAGTGATTGAAAGCATGAAGTATTTATGAAAATGTTTACCCGGGTAATAAAATCAAACCAGCAGGAGGGGAAATAGCTGGGACATTAATTTGAACTGCATGCTGATAAAGACTTCCTATTTGGCTTCGAATCCAGCAGAGCTTCCTTGCCGCAACTGCTGTGGCGACATATGCACATATGCATACCGTAAATAACGAAATATTTGCCTGGCGTTGCCAGCCTCTATCACACACTTTGTTTTGGGAAGAGAGTCTGGGATTTCAGGAAGAGTTTTGCCCCAAACCACTTGCCCCAAGCCTACAGAAACCACGTTCCCCAAACATACAACCCTAATTGGTCAACCCGTGAAGCTGGTTGAGGAAATAGAATCTCAATGGATCGGTGCCAGACCGTACTACAACACCACTACCGCCAGGGGGTGTTGTTGTGTTCGGTCTGGTTTATTAACCAGGCAACTAAATATAGCAGATATATAAGCTCACAAGGTGTCACGTTGTGGCGTGTTGTGAGCTTGTAGATCTGCTATTTACTGACCACGGCACGACACCAGGCCACAAGGGGCCGTGTCCAGCAAGACTTTTTTCTTTTTCGCAGCAGTGGATGTTTTGTAATTTTCTTTTTTTTTTAAGAAGAGAAGTGTGTTATTTGGAAACCCAGCAGCAGTGGTGGTGAGGTGCTGAACATCTGTTTTTTGGAGCTTGCGAGCTGAAATACTTTCAACTCGGGGCGTTTTGAAGGGTTATTATAGGCAAGTGCCTGGTCTTTTCAGCTGGGAAGAAACACTTCGCTGGTTTGATTTGATTCATTAAATACTTTATTAACACCTAAGCTGCCTTTGACATGTCAGCTCGTCAATGAAAGGGTTAATACCATGACGCCATTGACGGGGCAGCTCGTCACTCTTACTGTAAATACAGTAAAACTGTTATGACTTTCTGTACTTCTGGGCTGATCAATCTGCACGTTGGGCGTGCACACGAAGTGAAGCTCCTCCATAGAAATCCATTGATCTTTCAATAAAGGTTCATTTACTCGAAAAAATAAATTTTGATCCCAAGGCTGGCATGTTTCGAGCTAAATCTGCCTTCGTGTGGTGGCTGCCATGACACTTTCATGTCAACACACTGTCACGTGACTAGATGGGGTAAACGTTGCGCCAAAAAATTGGCGCAAATTCCCGCCCGGCCCTTCAAAATAAGAGCGGAAGCCTATGGAGGAAGCGGCGCGGTAGCAAGGAAATTCATCCCTTCAAAGTAAGAGGCAGCAAAAGTGTTAACAGTTTGCAAAAAGTACAGACGTACGGTACTACAATAATGCTGAAAGGATAACACAAAAAGCCCTGGCGGCTTCTAAAAGAGTCTGGCAATGCCCGGCTATTGTTTCCACTTTGGTTCTATGTATTCAATTCATCAAGACATATAAAGACATACAATATTCTATACAAGAAACCCTCACTATACACACAGCCTTCTTCACACAACGGTGTCATGGGAAAATAATAATAAAAAAAGAAAATAGCAGATATACATGCTCACTGTTTTTTTAATTATTGACTGCTATTTTCACTATTTTCGAAATATTTTTTTCAAAATCTTGACCTAGTTCGATTAACTGTGAAACCTCTAAACATTTGTGGGTGTGGGTGTGTTCCTGTCTGTGCGCGTGCGTGCGTGCGTGCGTGCGTGCGTGTGTGTGTGTGTGTGTGTGTGCGTGCGCGCTGCAGACCCTGCAGGTGCTGGTGCAGGGCGAGGGTCCGGACGTGACGCCGGTCAAGGTGCTGAACTGTGACACCATCTCCCAGGTGAAGGAGAAGATCATAGAGACAGTGTACAGGAACCTGCCCTACTCGCTGAGGCCCAAGGTGGACAGTGTCACGCTGGGTGAGTGAGTGGTGCAGGGGTGTCGCGCCACATTCTGGGCCCTGGGTACAAGGATTCACTGTGGGCCCCCCATGAATGTTCTTCATAAGGGGAGGGGGTTTAACCCATTCAGACTGGGAACGCATTAGTACGCATAATGTTGTGCTTTAACTATTGAAAAATAGCAGATAAGCACACATTTTCACGACTTGTCAAAAATAGCAGATCTACAAGCTCACAGTGCTGCACTCTGTGCCGCGCTGTGAGCTTGTATATCTGCTATTTTTCAATAGCTAATGTATAAAATAATTAAGGCCCCTCCACCTTGGGCCCTGGTAACTCAGTCCCACTTTCCCCCCCCTTGTGAGCCCTGGAGTGGCTCCCTCTTCTGGTGCACTCATCCGCGGTGTTATTTTCGCTGACGAAAAATGTAATTCAACTACCTTTTTTCACAGACGAAAACTAAATTAAAACAAAAAAAACAAACAAAAAAAAACAGCTATGATAACTAAGACTATGACTAAATGTATTGACAATATTGTCGACGAATAAAAAACTAGACTAAAATGTTAGGGAGGGACTAGTGGAGATGAGATTCAGTAGAACTAAAATACATGCTTGGTTGTGTGCAGGTGTCAATCTCCGAAAACAGCTGATCTACAAGCTCACGATGTGTCGCAGCTCGACGCCTTGCGAGCTTGTAGATCTGCAATGTCCGGTACACAGCTGAGTATATAAATCAGGCATTTCAAAGCCATCGCGGCTCACCAAAATACATTTTACTCGACTAAATCAGCTGTAGATTTAGTTGACTAAAATATATTGGTATTTAGCCAACTAAAACTAGAAAATATGACTAAAACTACATTAAAATGTATTCAAAATACAATGACTAAAACTAAATCATGATTTGCAACTCTCTGACGTGTTGGCTATTTTTTAATGATTGATCAACAAAATAGGTTTTAAAGCCAAAGGGTAAATTTGTTGAGCACCACTTATCAAGTGGAACTGCATGTTCAAGCAGAAGAACGCTCAATAATTGAAGGATGTCAGTCCAGGCAAAGGTTAACTAATTAACAGATCATTAATGCCAAACAACACTTTTTAGTGTTGCCATTAAGACGTATTTCTGTTTGATGAATTGGACCACTTAACGGTTAAGTGGTCCAATTCATCAAACAGTAGGGGTTAACTCTTAACCCCTTCCTTTGTTGACCGGAATCCCTCAGGGGTCTATACTTGGTACCCTCCTGTTTTCTCTCTACACCAAATCGCTTTCGAAAATAGCCGAGAATATGGATGCTAGGGTTCATTCAAAAATCTAAACAAATTCTGGGCATTCTTGGAATTCATGATTAAATTATTATTTCTCCTATCCATACATTCCAGGAATCTCCGTAGCATGTACGATATACTGTACGTCCTTTGCATATATCTCATATCATCTGATCAACTGTCACACACTAGTTCTGGGTTTTGCTGACGACCCGAGGAACTGCAAAGTGGACCGGACGAGCGCTTCTTGTAGGGATGGGTCGATATGAACATTTCTTATCACGATTATTGTGACAAAAGAAAAGGATTTACGATATTATCGCAATAATCGAAATCCATTATCATTGGGCAGAACATTTGGCTTGTAGATCGGCTATTTCTTGGCAAAGACATTTGATAGAGTGAAAAAAGTACCTTTTACCAATTCTAGAGCCTTTAAGAGGTAGGTACCGAATATGCAGCTCAGCAAATAAAAGGTGAATTGAACCCAATGCATGATGGAGGACGATATCACAATGTTTTTTATCACGATATACGATAATATCGCTTATCGTCCCGTCCCTAGCTTCTTGTGGATCCGACCCCGTTCCCAACAGGCGCGCGTTTCCGATGGAGCAGCCATTTGTTTGATCAATTAAAGAATGACCTCTCCTTCTCTTTCGGGAGTGCACAAGGCATTAATGATGCCGAGAAGGACCAGTACAGGCCGTGGCAGCCAGCAACACAATGCAACGACTCCTCCTCAATCCCTAAACAAAGTTTTGCTCGCTTGCATTAATCACAGAGCTCAGGGAAAACGGCATGAAAGCCTAAAGCTCCGCGCAGACGTCGCTCCAACCACATCAAAGGCGGTCTATATTCCCACACATGCCGCCGGATTGCGTTTCTTTATGAATTTTAGATAAGTAGACATCGACGCGCTTTCAAGTTGAATCAGAGCGATAACCTCCTCGAATCTGGAGCTGCTATTTTTGAATGAATAACTCTGTAATGAGCTTGCGGTCCGTCGTCGTAGTACGGCTGTGTTAATTTCAGAAAGTGACATCATTTTGTGGTGTGCAGTAATCAGTGGTGGAAGAAGTACTTTTTTCCCCTCTTTTTTAATTTAAAGGTATAGTTCACCCCCAAAATTACTTTCTTGTGCATTCCTGAGCCAATGATTTCATGACCGACATAATCTCCAGTAAGAAAAACTCTTAAGGGCTATATTTTGTAGTCTAGAACTGGAGGATTGATTGTGGGGTTTGGCTTGCACTTGATGATGTCATAAAAGTGTACTTTGCAAGCCAAACCCCACAATCAATCCTCCAGTTCTAGGAAACACAGAAGGGGGGGACTTTTTTCTTATTTCCACACAACAACTCCAAGATGACATTGTTCAATGTTGAAAATGAGTGGTATTCCCCTTTAAGGAATGTTACAAAAGCGACGATGGGTGGGCTGTCCCTTTAATACCACTATAGAAAAATACTCAGCTACAAGTAAAAGTCCTGTACTGAAATGTTGCTTTAAGTACACAAGTATTGGCATCAGAATATATCCACAGTACAAAAGTAAAACTCAAAATGGGTCAAGACTTGTCAAACTGCCCTGGAGTGTCTCCATAATGAGAATCTCACAGGTGAATGAAATCTTGTGTCATGATTACTCATAAGGACTTGCTAGTGCAATCACGCATTACGTTGTCTTTGTTGTTGTTTTTGGTTTACATTTTATTTTGCTATTTTTTTGTTTGGCATAATACTGTTAATTAGTCTTCCTTCAGAAGACCTCATGTAGGCAAAATCTGTGAAAAATTTGGGAATTGTTAACAGAGAGCATGTGAGCTTTCGGCTCACGTGTCCCAGGAATGGGTGGACCAAAGGCTTTGGTCCACCCATTCCTGGGATGGCCTGGGGTCACTTCCAATTTCACGTTTCTGATCCGGTCGGGAGTGGAAACAGCTAGGCCTGTCACAATTATTACATAATCGTCTAATCGCAATTATTTGACATAATCGCAATTGTTTTGTCATAATCGTCATAATTGTGAATGTTGAAAAATGTTCATACATTTTCATACATTTTCAGAAATAGTGGAAATAGCCGATCTACAAGCTCGTAGATCGGCTATTTCCACTATCAATGTTATTTTTTAACACAACGGAAGCCAAGGTTTCTAACATTTCTAGCTGTTGCTGCTGCCGTCGTTCACTTACGCTTTATTTTGAAGAGCCTCGGAAGCTTCGTGCGTGTGCACGTGAGTGTCCACTGACGATTGAGGAAGATAATCCATTTGTTTACAAACAAATGGATTATCTATCATACAGTGATGATAGAGCTGTCAAACAAGTCTATGAAGCCATCTATGAAAAGGTTTAATCTGCAACACAATTTTGTACAATACTGTAGTGGTGGGGGTCCCTGCTTCATCTCTCTCTCAACTAAGGGGTCCTTGGCCTGAAAACGTCAAAGACCCCTGACATACGGAAACCATAATTTTGTGGGTGTGAAAATCACCTGACGTTAGTGTTCTAGGGTCAAAATAAATAAATAAATACAATGCTAAAATGACGAAGACAGAGGCAGATGAGAGACAGAATTGGGCGGGTTAGCTAAACGTAATTCCCTGAGGGGTTTAGAAAAAAAACCAAACATAAAACACAATGACGACAACAAAACGTAAATGACAAGCATAGACACAGTTCAGTTAACACTCCATGGGTTACTGTCTAATGATCAAATGCACCTGCTGTGAAAACAAATACAAACGTCCCTCCCTCGCAATCTTCCGCCGTAACTTCAAATTCCCACTATGCCCCTTAACTCTCAAATACCTGGAACGCGCCCAAGTCGCGTTAGATTTTAACCACTTTAACCATTATTTTATGCTTTAACTTTAGAAAAATAGCAGATATACAAGCTCACAGCGCGGCACCGAGTGCCGCGCTGCGAGCTTGTAGATCTGCTATTTTTGAAAAATCGTGAAAATGAGTGCAAGTCTTTGAATATCTTTGACCCGATCTTTGACCCGACTTCTAAATCCTTCTTCTAAATCATGTTGTTCTCAAACTTTTTCATGTCAAGGACCCCCAAAATTACAGGTATTTGGCCGCGGACCCCCATCTCAAAATATGTTGTTCCAGGGACCACCCAGAAGCAAATATTTGAGTTACAAATGTTCGCTTTTAAATAGATATATTCAAAGAGTTGCAAAGAAATATCATGATTTTTCAAAAATAGCAGATCTACAAGCTCGCAGCGCGGCACTCGGTGCCGCGCTGTGAGCTTGTATATCTGCTATTTTTCAATTGTTAAAGCGGTCAATAGTCCTAGGCCTAAATGGGTTTAGTGTCACTGGCGCGATGAATCAGTAAATGGTTAAACCAGGAGTCTTCAGTGTTTTTCAGCCCAAGGACCCCCTAGCTGAGAGAGAGATGAAGCAGGGACCCCCACCACTACAGGATTGTACAACATTGTGTTGCAGATTAAACCTTTTCATAGATAGCTTCATAGACTTGTTTGACAGCTCTATCATCAGTGTATGATAGATTCAGGTTAATATTTATTGTTAGACATCTAACCATTTAAACCGTCAATACTTAACGTGACCTTTCACTCTGTTGTACTTAGTCTGCTCTTTTTCCCCTCGACACCAAACCAAACCTCTTTGCCGTGTTTACGTCCTTTGTACAAGGCATCCTTGTACTTCTGTTTATGTGGACATAAATAAACATTTTCTGCGTGCGTGCGTGTGTGTGTGTGTATGGTGTTTAAAAAAATAGCCGATCTACAACTGCGGGGCATTGTGACAACTTGTGAGCTTGTAGATCTGCTATATTTGGCTAAAATGTTCAAGTGGTTAACGTAAAAAAAACAAAAAACATATCCTATCCATAGACGTAGAAAATATGGACGGTGGGAAGTGATGATGTCACCATTGGTTTCTATCAGAGCGAAAATTAAGCATTGTTTTTGCCCTCGTATGGGTGTCTGCCATGATTGTATTAATGGTACCCAAGGAAGGCTGTTGGAAGACTAGAATTAACTTGCTGTTCCTGCCTCCACCACAGAGTGGCGCCCAGGCACCACGGGGCAGGTCCTGTCAGATCTGGACGTGACATCGCAGAAGGAGGGCCGGTGGCGACGCATCAACACCCTGGCACACTACAACGTGAGTTCATTGTTTATGACAGCGACGTTTATGTTGTTATCACGGCAGACACTTAAGGGCTTTGCACACAGGACAGTTGCATTTTCATTTGCTGCATGTTTAAAACGCATTGGATTTGGTATGCAAGGCTGTGCGGAATCCACACTGTGGATCCGAAAAGGAGTCATAAAAGGAGTCAATGAGTTTTTACCGCATGCGACAAGACGCACAAATCGAACTGGGTTCGATCAGGAAAAAAACGCACTGCCGCAGCCACCTACCGCATGGCAAATTTGGAGCCGGTGTGCATGAGGTCATAAAGAATCATTGTTTTCTTTTAAAAAATGAAAAATGCGTCTGTGTGCAAAGCCCTTTAGACCTTGAGATAGGTAGATTTGTTGTGACGATGTCGGTAGACACAGATCCGACCTGATCACTCGCTATTAGCGGGATTTGCGTGCAGTCGCTTCCCTGGTGTCTCTCTAACCATTCAGCTATGGCCGACCCCAGGGCAGGATTCATGGTGCCCTGTGCACACAGGCCAGAGGATACAGCACCTTCATGGTGCCCTGTGCACAGGCCAGAGGATACAGCACCTTCATGGTGCCCTGTGCACAGGCTAGAGGATACAGCACCTCCATGGTGCCCTGTGCACAGGCCAGAGGATACAGCACCTTCATGGTGCCCTGTGCTTCAGCACTTCAAGCACGTTGATTAATCCGGCCTTGGCTGCCCCCTGTAGAGTAAAGCACTGGAGCATCTCTGATGCTTTATTCCTGTTGTCCCATAATGTACTGTCTTGGAGTGGTCCATATTGTCCCTGAGGCTCTGTTGTTGTGACACCACCGTCATTTAATTCCTATATGCACTGTATTGATCGTGGACCAGTAGGAGTCACTCACAGCAGCACTCCACATTACATATTTTAGCCTATTAACTCATACCTCGCCCTTGGCTGCCAAAGTGCCAGGCTGCCACAAGTCTCCATAGACTTCCATGTAATTCATAGTGCACGGATCATGCACGCCCATGCATAGATCATGCACCACGTGTGTGCACGCTGTTCACAGCTTTCAAACAAGAAGATCTGTCGGAATATCGTTGTTGTCGGGTGGAAACCATGTATGTCCAAAACCTTCCCTTTTTGTTATTATTTAAAAAACGACTTAAAATAGAGAAAATAGCCAATCTACAAGCACACAACATCGCGAGGCGTTGTGTGTTTTAGATCGGCTATTTTCACTACTTTTTTGCGACACTCTTGTATGATGAAGTAGGGCTTTAATTTATCCAGAAACGTACACATTTGAAACTTGGAGATACGAGTTTTCTGCCTGACAGTGACGATATACTGTAGTGGCAGTCGCAGTGTTTGCTAGGTCAATAAGAAAATGACCAGTAAATACCCACAATACAGACCCAACTAGGACACACAATCATTGCTATTGATTCTGAATTAGTTTCTGAGGCATACAGAGAAAGCGGGTTGACGTCAGAGGCAGTATTGATATGAAAATAGGCTGTGCTTGTACACGTGCGTGCCTGTGCGAGTGTGTAAGTACAGTACTTGTATTTCCAATTTTTAGTACTTGTACTTCTACTCCAGTACATCTCAAGGGCATATATACTTATAACTCAACTATATTGTATGTAAAAATGTTCTGCCGTCTGTGCACTTTGTAACTGGCTGTTCTGTCTGACTGCAGTGGCAGTTTTTATGTCCTTTTGTACAAGGCATCCTTGTACTTCTGTTTATGTGGACATAAATAAACATTTTGTGTGTGTGTGTGTGTGTGTGTGTGTGTGTGTGTGTGTGTGTGTGTGTGTGTGTGTGTGTGTGTGTGTGTGTGTGTGTGTGTGTGTGTGTGTGTGTGTGTGTGTGTGTGTGTGTGTGTGGTCTCTCAGGTGCGGGACAACGCCACTCTGGTGCTGTCCAGGGTGCTCCACACTCCACACAACTACGACCAACACCAGGAGAACCACGAAGAGAGTATGTTATGCGTTCATGTGTTTTCAACTTGAGAACCCCTGAAGCCCTCATGACGGATAGCGAAAATAGATGACCTAGGTGATAATAGGCTCACAAGAATTGAGAGCTTGTAGATCGCCCATTTGTGCTATTTTTAAAACGATCTAGAGGTGCCAGGGTTCATTGTCACGTCACAGATAAATTAGTGGATGAAACACAGTTATGTGCAAGATCCATCGTTTTGTTGTTTTCAGAAAGATTAAAGAAAGGGGGGGGGGGGGGGGGGCAGGGAGAAAAGGGAGAACGAACAAACTGTAAGGAAAAACGTGTAAAGTAGAGGCAAAAATGAAAGATATCTGCATGTGCCATATGGCGGGACCCCAGATGATTAGCTTAACCTGCTTGCTGCCAGGATTAAAATAGACTAATGTCTTCAATTGCCACCATTTTCGTACCTTTTAATGTGCACGATGGTGCACGGGTCATGCACGGATAATGCACGGATCATGCACCATTTCTGCCATGTTTGAAAGATAGAGTAGGAAGTAGTGCAAAAGAATTGCCTACAATTTCAAGTGCTTGTCAGGGTGGGGGTCCCCAGTTCAAACACGATATTTTTCGGGGGTCACGACATTGAAATATTTGAGAACTGTGGTATATTAAAGTCTATGAGTTCAACTATTTTCAACCTTGTTGCTTGGAGGAAGCGGACAGCCTGCCGGCTACCGGGAAATACACCACATACATACAATTCTATCGTCTTTTAAAGCAAAGTCAAAGGCGGACCCCTTCATTTGTCCAGACAGGTTAACTAGATTAGGTATTTGGTAACCAAAGGTCTTCTGTCTAAACAAAAGGTATCTACACCTCAATGGATCACTGGCCTTCCAGCTCCTAGATTAACAAAAGGAATGTTAATGATGGTAACACCCTTATGCCCGAATAGATGAGACAGGCAGCTGCCACATCAGCTCAACTCAAGACTGTAAACACCATTTGTTGAGCCTGTAGAAATTATACAGTATAGTACACAATATCTAATTCATGGCAATATCTGGTGAATATGATTTCATAGGATACGACAGAACCCTTAGCATAGACCAGCAGGTACAGTAAATGTTAGACATAAGGTGCGAGGCGGCGTTGATAATTCTGTAGTTCCACATTAGCCTGCAGGTATGTACAGTACGTGACATCATTTGCGTTTTAAGTTTGCACCGGGCGAGTGAAAGACTGCGTGGAATTATCTTTGCGCAAGCATCCCACGAATTGGATGGTTGTCACATTTTAAATAAATAATAAGAATTAAAGAGAACTTTTAGAGTGAAGAAAATCAAATATTTTAATCCTTTGTATATTTATTCCAACGCACAAAGACACACGTGAGCGCGCGCACACACACCTTTTAATTGAGGGGGAAAGCGAGCACAGACGAGTTGTAATCTCTAGAGTTTCCTTGTCTTCCCCCCCAGTGCTTTTGTCAACATCCCCAATCTCATTTGACATGCTAATACCTCTTGTTTTATGTATCACCGCTTGCACTTTGAGAATCCGCTTGTAATAAAATCCAGGTTTTTTTATTTTTATATCCGCGGCTTTTCTGGTATGCGTACGCACTTGGAAATAGCCTGTTGTTTTAAACATTTCCACTTTCATATTCACAGTTGTTTGATTTAAATTCGGTTTGGGAGCACCTTGAGGCCTTCTTTCATCCTGTTTTCTATATTTTGTGAAGACAGCTTTGAGAGTAACTCGAAATAGTATGGAAATAATTATCATTAGGATAATTAACGTACTTAAGCCCTACTTTATACTTAGTTGCATGATGGTGTCGCATGGCAATAATAGTGTTAGAAACTTCTTGAAAATGTTTGCCTTTAATGACGTACCCAAAGGTTGAAAGTAGCTAACTACTTAGACCCTGGCCTATATACTGTACTTAGTTGACTGGAGTCCCCCAGGGGTCTATAGCCTACTAGACCCCATTCTCTTTCCCGTCTACACCAAATCTTTTCACAGAAAATAGCTGATCGACAAGCTCACGAGTTGTGTTGCAACGCATTGTGCACTTGTTTGTAGATCTTCTATTATATATAGATATGTATTAGATATTTTTTACTAAACGTGCATACTCCAACGGGCTCGGACTGAAGTTGTCAGCAGGGAGTGTTGAGGTGGAAGGAGTAGGACGAAGGCTCTGCGACATCCTCCCGGTGGGGGCTCCTCTATGGCAGTTGCAGCCAGTAGTCGCACAGAAACGTGCAGAGGAATCAATTGGCATAACGACTAATTTGGAGGAGAAAAGGGGTTTAAAAGCCAAGAAAGAAGAACATATTAAAACTCATTTACTGCCCTTTTGAAACCCTTCTAATGTTCCACACCGCCAGGATTTTGCCTACCATTATCGTGGGCGTGTGCATGCATCTCGTGCGCGATGGTTCACTAATCGCGTTCGCTCTAGTATCCAGCCATGGTAAGCGACAAAAAACAACAGTCCTCCATTTTCCATAGCGAAACATTTTGCATGCCACGTGATTATTGCGTAACCTGGAAGTGAATGCGCTCGGAGACAGGACACAGGCGGTTGGTTGTCCCGCCCCCTGATCCGGTCTGGGACTTTCACTTCCGGTTCATACGGGTTGCCCATGCATAGAGCAAAACAAAACATGTCGGATCGGCGATCATATTTAAAAAAAAATTATAGCGGTTACAGCATATGTATGGCTCGTCATAGGCAGAACGGACGCATTTATATAACTCGTCAAACTTGTCATACGCAGTAAATGAGTTAACATGATGTGTTTTTTTTTTATAATCTGTGTAGGGAACGCACTGTTGGAGGACGACAAGGTGTTTCATCTGGTGCGGCCGGACGAACTGGACGAGATGAAGTCCAAGAGAGGCAGCATGAAGGACAAGTCCATGACCAAGGCCATCACTGAGATTTATCTCACCCGCCTGCTCTCTGTCAAGGTACTATACCAGCTGGATGACCACACTCTACCACACAGGGCAGTTATTAAAGCTGTACTGTGGAAGCTGCTCAACTAGTGGTCAGTAGCGGTATTGCTTTTCTCGGCCGGAGTCGCCGTTCCGGTGGTCCGCGGGCAAGATTCCTTCACCAATGTAAACACAGTTGCTGAGGGAAGCTACTTCCTTTAGAGACAGCAAGACTCGCTGTGATTGGGCGGTGGTGTATGATCCGCGCTGTGATTGGCCGGTAGTGTATCATGTGGGAGATGACATCATTTTGCCGTGAAATTCTCCCCCCCTCACGACTCATAGAAAACATAATAAAGAGTGGGTGTTCTAAAACTTTAGCAATTTAACAGTTAGGACAATTTTAAGATTTGTTTTATAAAAAATTGTATAACTTTAACTGCTTTTATTTTAGAATTGCCAGTTTTCTGGCAATTCTGTCTTCTTCCTGGGTTTGGAAATCGCATGATGAGCATAATCATTGCTGTCGGACAGTAGTGGAAAAAGTGTCCTTTTTTCTTTCCTTTTTTTTTACTTAAAAGTATCAATTCTGCATTGTAGAAATACTCCGGAAAGATTCCAAAGTTCAAAATGTACTTGACTAAAAGTAAAAAGTATTGCTATTGAAATGTATTTAAAGTATCAAAAGTAGAATGCAGAATGTCCACTTTTCACAAGTTTTCAACTGTATAAAGTGTATAAAAAGTCCTTTGAAAAAAGCAGATCTACACTGAAAATAGACGATTTGCAAGCTCACAATGTGTCGCATCGCAACGCATTGTGAGCTTGTAGATTGGCTATATTTTCAAATGGCCAAAATGTATTTAAGGCTGAAGTGGTTAATGTATGTTTTGTAATAATACAAATAATTGTAGTGGAGTATAGTACAATATTTGCCTCTGAGATGTAGTGGAGTAGAAGTAAAAGTCCTGAATATTGGAAATACTCCAGTAAAGTACCCGTATTTTCCGGACTATAAGGCGCACTGGACTATAAGGCGCACTGTCAATGAATGGTCTATTTTCGAACTGTTTTCATATATAAGGCGCACGCACCGGACTATAAGGCGCACATGATAGACGCTACCGTTGCGTTATGCATCCAACAGATGGAGCTGTGCTAAAGGGAATGTCAATGTCAATGAATGATCCATATATAAGGCGCACTAGACTATAAGGCGCACTGACGTTTTTTGAGAAAATTAAAGGCTTTTAAATGCGCCTTATAGTCCGGAAAATACGGTAAAAGAAATAACTCAAAATTGTACTATTTCCACCACTGCTGCTGGGTAGAAACCTTGCGTTTTCATATTTCAAAGTTTTATGTGATTGTACCAGTAGATCTTGGATTACGTGCCCAGATGCAAGAAATGACACAAGGGCAGACGTTTGTGCTCAATTTATACGCCGTTGCACTTGCCAAAAAAAGACCCGATCTTTACAGCCGGGTGACACGCGCTGTCTTGCGATGGAGCATAAATTAGACAATATATTATTTCTGCTGGAATTAGGAACAGCATCCCCATCTTTTAGCTCCCTATACTGTAGGCTGAAAAATATACCTCCACATATGTGTGCTAAATGAGAATGTTTGAGCTTGACTCATTGCTTTTGGCATTTGACATTGCGCTTCGTCTCTGCCCTGTCTTACTGTGTGTGTGTGTGTGTGTGTGTGTGTGTGTGTGTGTGTGTGTGTGTGTGTGTGTGTGTGTGTGTGTGTGTGTGTGTGTGTGTGTGTGTGTGTGTGTGTGTGTGTGTGTGTGTGTGTGTGTGTGTGTGTGTGTGTGTCGTGCGCGTGTGCGTGTGCGTACGTACATGCGTTTGTGTGTTACATTATTTTTGAGGGCCAAATGTCCCCACATTATAAGTTCTCAGTCGCCACGAATGATTTCATTTGTCATTTGGATTCCATCTTCTATGGAAGCATGTCTGCCGCCTCCCTTGCCGCACCGATAAGCCGCTGTTCCATTTTTCCAGCGTTGCCGCGCGGTGAACATGTTCTCCCATGGTTCTCCCCACCGGGGGAAATGGATATGCTGTGTGGCAGCGCGCCGCATCCAGTTGGGTTTACCGCGCGGCACTTGACGTGCGTCGATAGCGAGGCGTAACGCTGCGCAGCCGCCCGCGTCCAGTATGTGCTCCCCTTAAGGCTACCTAATAGGGGGTCCCGACGTAAATAGGTTACGACTTGGTCAAAGAACGTTTTTTTTTTGCAGTCTGGAGATGTTATTCTTGCTTTGATCCATGTGATGTCCTATATAAGTATAGTCATACAATTGTACTTGTGAATGTGTGTGTGTGTGTGTGTGTGTGTGTGTGTGTGTGTGTGTGTGTGTGTGTGTGTGTGTGTGTGCGTGTGCGTGTGCGCGGCCCCCTCCAGGGAACACTGCAGCAGTTCGTGGATGACTTCTTCCGCAGCGTGCTGTGCTCCGGGGCGGTCGTACCGCCCGCCGTCAAGTACTTCTTCGACTTCCTGGATGAGCAGGCGCTGAAACACGACAACGTGGACGAGGAGTGCATCCACATCTGGAAGACTAACAGGTAGAATGCAGACACAGACAGACAGGCATGCACGCACACACGCACACACACACACACACACACACACACACACACACACACACACACACACACACACACACGTGCGCGTGAGTGCGCAAACCACTCGGCGGCTAGGGTTACAAATTAGCTGCAGCATACAGTCCCGCTTCTGCTTGTCAAAGTTTGTCTGCGTGTATAAATGAAATAAACTAAAACAAATGCGTTAATTTCTTTGTATTTAGAGAATCATAGCAGTAACACACGCAAACACACGCACACACATACGTACGCACACACGCGCAAGCACTCACACATACATGTCGTCGTTGTCGGGTGAAAACCTTGTATGTCCAAAACCGTTCGTTTCGCATTCATCATTTTAAAAATGATTTAAACTAGTGAAAACAGCCGATCTACAAGCACACAACGCCTCGCACCGCGAGGCGTTGTGTGCTTGTAGATCGGCTGTTTTGGCTACTTTTGTGCGACGGCCTTGTATGATGAAGAAGGGCTTTACTTTGCGAAAGAACGTAGACATTTGAAACTTGGAGATACGAGGTTTCCACACGACAACGACGATGTATACACGCACACACATATACACACACAAGTGCAAACAAACACAGCTGTTGCGGTTTTGACAGTCACAGAGACCCCAAACACACACACACACTTATACATCCCACTCACACAGAGACATAACTCTCCGAAGATGCTAGACTTACTTATCCCGAAGAGCGGCTGAATACAAATGCACAAATCTCGGCTCGCTTAGTTTGCATTTGCCGATGCCGTTTGCTCCCGTGTGACATTTCATAAGTGCATAAATTAGTGTCATGTCGGCTCAGTCTCATGCATACGAGACAGCCTAGTCGCATGTATATGTCAGTGATTGACACAAGCCTGGCACATAGACAATTCACGGAGACAACGAAACAGCAACACGGAAAAGACAGCAGTTGAGCAATTTAATTACTTACTTTTACGCCTTCTGACAATCTGCCTCCTTCTGTTTATCAAACACCGCCGGAGGGGCCATGTATTAAATATAAATACTATGTCATTATATTATATGCAGCCACGTAACGGCAAAACAAACATCGTAATTACGTCCCTTGCTAATTTCATTGTACACAATTGTGAGAAAGTTAACTTTCTTTGCGCATCTTATTGTGTTTGTTCCACTGCGAGCCACAGGGGGAAATGGATGGAAGCAAATGAATGAACGAACACGGGCGGCAGAATGGCATCAGTGTTCGCTCTCTGATCAAGGATGGGAATATTCCAGATTGCGTTTAGGAGAGGCGGGGTGAGGGTTGGGGGGATGGGGGGTGGGGCTCTTTGAAATTCAAAGGCGGACGCAGTACTGGCAACAACTGCATATGGAGCCGACGACGTTTGTTTGTGTGTTCTGAATGGAAATTAGGACGCTGTACAGTATGTTGCTGTCAGCCTGCGTGGAGGATTTGTTGGAAGGTGACCGTCTTTTTGTTGTTGTTGTTTTATTTATTTATTTTTGGTCAAGTTTAGCATTTTCCAATCAGGATTCATTAGGCGGGACATGGAATCAGGGATTGTGCACTAGGGATGGAACGATATGAAAATTTCATACAACGATTATTGTGACAAAATAAATCGCAATTTACGATACTATAACGATAATCAAAATCCATTCTCCTGGGGCAGAACATTTGCCAAAAAATAGCAGATCTACAAGCTCACAGTTGCGACGCATTGTGAGCTTGTAGATATGCTATTTTTTGGCAAAGACATTTGATAGAGAGTGAAAAAAAGACTCTATCAACTATCAAGTATGTATAAGTACCTTTTACCAATTATAGAGGGTTTAAGTGGTACCGGATATGCAGCTTGGCAAATAAAAGGTGAATTGATCCCAGTGCATGACGGAGGACGATATCACGATAAATTAAATCTCCACGATACGATTATCGTGAGTGTTTTTTATCACAATATACAATATTATCACTTATCGTCCCATCCCTACTGCACAGAGGATTATGTTGGAAGGTGAACTTTTTTTGTTGTTGTTGTTTTATTTTATTTTTTTTTTCCCAAGTTTAGCATTTTCCAATCAGGATTCATTAGGCATGACATGGAATCAGGGACTGTGGACTGGCTTTTGTTACTGCCCTCCCTTTTGTGTTAGTCGGGAACCATTATCTTGTTATGGGGAGCGGGAATAAGTCCGTCAGTTTATTGCAAAATGATAAGTACTGTAATACCTGTTTGGGGAATAATTGCTCTAAATTGGCTGACGCCAGCGTTCTGCATCTTGGCTGCTATTTTGTAGTGCACTCAGTTGTACACACTGAACTCCTCAGTGTTGAGGACAGTAGATTTTGCATTCTCCAAGTTACAAATGGGTATTAACATTAAGAATGTCCAGCATTCACCCTGTCCCCTAGATGGCGGTACCAGTTGGTGTGATTTAGTTTTAGTCATAGTCTTTGAATAAAATTTCATATAGTTTTAGTCATATTTTAGTCATCTGAAAAGTCGACTAGATCTACCGGGGATTCTGTCGACAAAAATGTATTTTGGTGGGCGTTGATGGTGTCGAAATGGCTGGTTATACACTCAGTTGCATGCTGAAAATAGACGATTTACACACTTGCAGTGTGTCGCAGCACGACGCGTTGTGAACTTGTAGATATGCTATTTTCAGACCGCAACACCCGAGCATAACCAAACAAAATGACTTGTCTTTTAGTTCTACTGGATCTCTTCTCCCCAGGCCCCCCCCCCCCTAACCTTTTAGTGGTGACGAAATTAATATATTAATCTCAGTTTTAGTCATCATAGCTTAGTTTTCATTTAATTTTTGTCAGTTGAAAAAAGTTAGTCGATGAACATTTTTTGTCGTAGTTTTAGACTGCGAAAAATGAACACTGCAGTGTTGAGGGAGCTGGAGAAGTCAGAGCATGTACTGTACATGTATGTGTCACTCACCGGAAATATACCCCGGTTTTGACTGAAACAGAATGTGACCCAGTCAGGGGCGTCACACTGGGGGGGAAAGTGGGAATGAGTTGCTAGGGCCCAAGGTGGAGGGGCCTTAATTAATTTATACTTTAGCTATTGAAAAATAGCAGATATACAAGCTCACAGCGCGGCACCGAGTGCCGCGCTGCAAGCTTGTAGATCTGCTATTTTTTGAAAAGATGTGAAAATGTGTGCAAATCTTTGAATATAATGTATTTTTTAAGCGAAAAAACGAAACAAAAATGTTGCTCCTGAGGGTCCCTGGAACGAAATATTTTGAGATGGGGGTCCGTGGTCAAATACATATCATGTTGGGGGTCCTTCACATGAAAAGGTTTGAGCACCACTGACATAGAAACATAGGTTTTTAAAAACCTTAGAAGGATTTAGAAGACATTTATAGAATCGGGTCAAAAATATTCAAAGACCTGCACAAACGGTCACGATTTTTCAAAAATAGCAGATCTACAAGCTCGCAGCGCGGCACCGAGCTTGTAGATCTGCTATTTTTCAATGGTTAAAGCACAAAATAATGCATAATAATGCGTTCCCATTCATGGGGGCCCCACAGTGAATCCTTGTACCCAGGGCCCAGAATTTGTTGTGACACCCCTGGACCCAGTTATATTCAGTGAGTGTAAATGAAGGCTTAAGGGTTTCACACGTCTAATTTCCTACCACGCTTTATGCCAGGTTATATAACTGTGATCATCAGGAATGGTGTCATTTCTGGTGTTTACCATAATAGCTAAAGTAATGATTAATTATGCAGTTATTAATAACACTGCGGTTCCCACAACCTTCTCTTGGATCAGGGCCCATTTCAAAATAAATAAAAAACATGTTGTGGTCGGCAGTCTGCCGTTGTTAAGTGGTCAGATGGGTGGGCCGTTTGTATTTCCAGAGCAGAGTTCGTTTTTAATGATCAATCGTGTTCTGGCTCGGATCAATGGAACTACAGTAGCATACTTTAAATTCCTATTTACATTTTTTTCAAGGTTTAAACAAATAAAATACCATGACATTTTTCTTTTACATAAATTATTTATTGCGACCGTAGGTCGCAGTTTACTGTCAGAACCGGCAAAGCTTGTCCGTATACGTGTAACGCCTGACACTGTGGTTCCCCTGTCACATCACTGTGACATCACAGGTGACATCACAGTGATGTCAGATACTCAGAGTAGGGATAACGCCTGACACTGTGGTTCCCCTGACACATCACTGTGACATCACAGGTGACAAGACATGGCGCGACCTAGGTCGCGCGTCGCCCTGAGGCGTCTTACTAGTATTAATTCTGAATTATTAACTCAAATGTGAAGAAAAAGGGAATGGTTGAAAGATAGAAAGAACGTTGTCTCTTGCCATTCTTCCTGCTCCTCCAGCCTGCCTCTGAGGTTCTGGGTAAACATCCTGAAGAACCCCCACTTCATCTTTGACGTGCACGTGACGGAGGTGGTGGACGCCTCGCTCTCCGTCGTCGCCCAGACCTTCATGGACGCCTGCACCAAGACGGAGCACAAGCTCAGCCGGGTGAGTGGAGGGGGCAGGGGCGTCACAAGAGGGGTAAAGTGGGAGTCACTAGGGCCCAAGTTGGAGGAGCCTTCATTATTTTATACTTTAGCTATTGAAAAATAGCAGATATACAAGCTCACAGCGCGGCACCGAGTGCCGCGCTGCGAGCTTGTAGATCTGCTATTTTTGTAAAGTTGTGAAAATGTGTGCAAATCTTTGAATATTATGTATTTTTTAAGCAAACATCTGTAACTAAAATTCTGCTTCTGGGACGTCCCTGGAACAAAATATTTTGAGATGGGGGTCCGTGGCCAAATACATATCAATTTGGGGGTCCTTCACATGAAAAAGTTTGAGCACCTCTGACATAGAAACATAGGTTTTTTCCCAAAAAACCTTAGAAGGATTTGAAATATTCAAAGACTTGCACAAATGTTCACGATTTGTCAAAAATAGCAGATCTACAAGCTCGTAGTCTACAAGCTTGTAGTTATTCCAGTGGTTTTCAACCAGTGGTCCGGGGACCATCAGTGGTCCTTGAGGGGGTTCCAGTTGGTGCCCAGCTAAATGATGGAGAATTGATAACCAAATGGACCCTTATAGATCTTTAACTCTTGAGATCTCTCAAGAGTTAAGTTATTGTTGAACATCGTCTGCATTACTTAAGTCTACACACAATAGAGAATGTTTGCCTGATATCTCTCCTATGGCAGGGATCTTCAACGTTTTCAGGCCAAGAACCCCTTAGTTGAGAGAGAGATGAAGCAGGGACCCCCACAACCCTTTTCTTCTTCCTCTTCTTTCGTCTTCCTTTCTTTTGTATCATCATCCTTGATGATTGGTTAACGACATTTTTATGTCACAAGATTGTTTTCATAGATCACAACGCAGGCGTTATGAGCTTGTAGATCTGCAATTTTTGGCTACAGTTCTCAGAATATGGACGTTGGGGTTGGGGTGTGTGTTTGTAACAATGTAATGTAGGTGGAACAAAGCAGTGTCAGGAATTTAGAGTGCAGATATCTTAGGACAACCAGCAAATGTAGGCAGATTGGAGAAAATATTCATTGATAAATCAACAACTAACATCAACAATTACGTAATTTCATCATGTCCAAAACTTGAGCCACATCCCAATTGGTTAATATAAAAAAAGGAGAAAAAAAAGTTTTCTCTCACACAAAGATTTGGAGGACCCCATGTCGTAACTCTGAGGACCCCCTGTTGAAGACCCTTGTCTTATGGTACAGACATCAATACGGCATGGAATCGTGGACGAAATCTCGGACAAAATCATCCAATGATAAACAAATATGGTTCTGAGAGACTGAATCTCATCAAATGGTGGTCCGAGTCTCAAATGCAGAATAAATAATGGACCTTGATATGAAAAGGATTGAAAATTCTATTCATAAACTCTCAGAGATACAGACCTGTACCTTAACCGTCCATTTGATTCCTATTATCATTAATGAAACTATTATTAATTAAAGCTGTGGGCCCCCTGAAACACCCTCAACGACCCCCCCCCCCCCCCCCCCCAAAAAAAAAAGCTCTTGTTAATGCTTTATAAACCCAACTGACAGACTTTTGGGCAGGGACGTGCAGAGAATGTTAGAGAGGCATGGGCTGAAATTTCTAAAAGAGCCTTTTGGTGAAGATATTGAAAATAGCAGACCTCCAAGCTCACAACGCGTCGCGCTGCGACACGTTGTGAGCTTGGAGGTCGGCTATTTTCATTTTTCAGTGCTTGATACCACACTGAACTAATCAAGTCAATACTGGAGATGTGTAGGCGCGGCAGATGGAGAGCAGAGCCCAGGATTACATAGGTTAGGCAATTGGCACTGGGTGAAAAAATGGGTTGCACAATTGTGGGATAAAAATGTATTAAAAGAAATAACAGCATGGATTTCTACACAGAGAGGGCAATTCTTTCAACATAAGATGCTGCATTCAAGTTCAGGAGAGTTTGGACAAGGCAATTCTCTTGAATGCTGCCTTCAGTATATGTCATGGAAAGAGGGGCATTTGCATTTCGTTCACTGTAGTAAAAACTGCATTCATGGTCTGGAGAGGGCACTTTTTACAGACGGATAAAAGGGCAGGTGCTCAAGCCCCATTTGATGTCTATGTGTGCACGTGTCTGCTTTTGGGGCACGTCGTTATTGGCGAAAAATGTAAAAGCAGCCAAAATAGCAGAGCTACAAGTTCGCAGCTTGTAAGGTCTGCTATTTTCACAACTTTTGCGCTACACACAAAATCCAAGTATAAAGCATAGGGCAGGTCTCTTCAACAGGGGGTCCGGGACCCCTATGGGGTCCTCAGAGTTACTACAGGGGGTCCTCCAAAACTGAGTGATAGAACCTTTTTTCCCCTTTTTTATATTAACCACTTTAGCCAAAAATAGCAGATCTACAAGCAGATCTACAAGCTCACAACGCCTCGCGCTGCAAAGAGCTTTGGTGTAGAGGGGAAAAAGAGAAGACTAAGTACAGAGTGAAAGGTAAAGTTTATTAAGTATTGACAGTTCAAGTGGTTAAATATCTGAAAATACAAATTGACATGAGAATCAAAAATACCCTGACGATCGAAACTATATGGAATCTATGGACAGGTTGTGCTGCTTCATCTCTCTCTCAACTAAGGGGTCCTTGGCCTGAAAACGTTGAAGACCCCTGTCATAGGGCATCATTTATTTGACGCATAAAAAGAGAGAAATCTGGAGATGCAAGGGTTTCGGCCCGACAACGACGACGCGTGTGTGTGTCTGCAAAAATGGAAATGGAAAGCGGGGAGGGGGGAGGGGGGGAGGGACGGCGGCCGGAATTGAACCGAGTGGATTAACTCAGAGCAGAGGAGGAGATTAAAGGTCGCTGTGACCGAGGGGAGGGGAGGGGAGGGGAGGAAGGGTCACCGCTTTCATTAACACGCTCTCTCCGCCCTTTCTGTCCCGCAGGATTCTCCCAGTAATAAACTACTCTATGCAAAGGAGATCTCCACCTACAAGAAGATGGTGGATGAGTAAGTATATACAGTCCAGTCAGCCGGCACTTTGCCAAAACGCATATATCCAATCATTTTTTTATTTTTGGAGCTGTGTGGAACACAAGCTCCCTATACGTGGCCGTGTGTGTAGGTATGTGGGTGGGTGGGTCTGTGGGTCTGTATGTAGCCTGTATGTAGTAACCCTGGGTGACCAGAGAGGTGCTGTTGAGTCTAGCCTGCCCTGCCCTGAGCATCAACTGCAATACACACACACACACACACACACACACACACACACACACACACACACACACACACACACACACACACACACAGCTCCACTTCGAACAGAGGTTCGATTTTTTATGTTCAACCCTGTTTAAAATGCTGACGGACTGCGAAAGGCTTGTCAGTATCAGTTGCATCGTGATAATCATCTAATCTCTGTCTGTCTGTCTGGGCGCGCGTGTGTGTGCGCACGTGCGTGTCTGTGTGTGCGTGTGCGTGTGCGCGTGTGCGTGTGCGTGTGTGTGTGCGTGCGTGCGTGCGTGCAGCTACTACAAGGGCATCAGGCAGATGGTATCAGTCAGTGACCAGGACATGAACACTCATCTGGCTGAGGTGTCGCGGGTAAGAAACCAAAGTCTTCCTCCTCCTCCTCCTCCTCCTCCTCCTCCTCCTCCTCCTCCTCCTCCTCCTCCTCCTCTGTCTGGTGTCTTGTCTCAGGTTGTTAACTTAACGGTGTGACACTGGCACTGCTGAAGGCTGCACACCTCCTACCTTTTCACAGCTGCATCTGCTATTTTCAAAAGATTTTATATTTATACATTTTTGCACTTTTTATACACGTGAAACTTGTTAAATGGGACATTTTGCATAATGACTCATTTCTACTTTTGGTACTTTAAGTACATTTTGATACCAATACTTTTGTACTTTTCTCTTTGTGATTTTAGTAAAAGTAAAACAAAAAAGTTAAAGAAATGGAGCACTTTTTCGTCCACCTTTAATCTCTAGTGTTTGAAATAGTATTTCTGGTGGAAAGAAACTAAGTAAATGTAGCTTTTGCTGCCGCGACCTGGAGGTTGGAACTGCCAGGCAGGAGGCCTGGAGGATGTATGGATGTAGTGAAAGAGAACATGAAGTTAGTTGGAGTGAGAGAAGAGGAGGCAGAGAACATGCAGGGCGAGATGGAGGCTGATGATTCGCTGTGGCGATCCCAGACGGGAACAGCCAAAAGGAAAAGAAAATCCCCTTTTCAGAAAATCTAAAAAATCAGAAGATCTTTGACTTTCAAAAGAAAGAAAGTCAAAAATCTGAAGACCTCTTCCACCATTGTTCATTTCAATGACCTTCTTTAAATGCGTGTGTGTTTGTGTTTGTGTGTGTGCGTGTGTGTGTGTGTGTGTGTGTGTGTGTGTGTGTGTGTGTGTGTGTGTGTGTGTGTGTGTGTGTGTGTGTGTGTGTGTGTGTGTGTGTGTGTGTGTGTGTGTGTGTGTGTGTGTGTGTGTGTGTGCGTGCGTGCGTGTTCGTTCTCCAGTCTCACACAGACAAACTCAACACACAAGTGGCCCTCCACCAACTCTACCAGTATGCCAGCAAATACTACGATGGGGTAAGTGTCCATTCTGAACTGAATTCAATTGAACGGTAACATGTCATTAGGTCGAACACCCTTTGGATCGACCACCAAAACCTAACCCTAACCCTAACCCTAACCTCAGTAAAACTATGCTTAAACCTAACCCTAACCCTAACCTCAGTAACCGTGATGCGGGTGATTATCTAACCTGCCGATGCTGTTCGACCCAACGGGAGTTCGACCTATGGGGCAGTCCCCGAATTGAACAATGTATTTCATCCACTTAAACCCCATCATCCTTATTGTGGGGAACACTTAATAGCATTAGAAAATAGCAGATCGGGCACAGTGGCGCAGTCGCTAGCGCTGTCGCCTCACAGCTAGAAGGTCCTGGGGAATCCTCATCCATGGAAGGAAGCATGAGGTCAGTCTGTTGTTCTCCCCGGGTTTGGCAGAGGGAGTGTAGTTCATAAATGTTCAGAAATAGCAGATGTACAAGCTCTCTGTGAGCTTGTATCGGCTCTATTTAAATGGGCTTTTGTGGTTAAACGCACCGCTGCCCACCATATCATTTAGGGTTTTTTTCCTCCCTCTCTCCCGCTCTCTCTGCTCTTTTGATGGGGAGTCTGAAAAGTGATTGTATGGAATTTTAATTGAAACTTCTTGTGGTACGTGAATTGGAAAATTGCTCTGGGAATTGATTTTTTTTATGGGCTTCGTCATATGCATTTGCCACTTCGGGGTCGTGCAAAGGGGGATAAACAAAGCCTAATGAACAAGTTGGATAAACAAATAGGCCTGTCACTCTCCTCCCGAGTGGAGCTCGTACACTATAGCTGGCGGCTCGTCTCCAAGTGTCGCCGCTCTCGCCTCCCTTCCTCACTCTGTTGTCCTCATCCATCTTCCTCCCCCTGTCTGTCTGCCCGTTCCTGTTGTCTTCGCTGTCCTCTGTAACCTCTCCTCTTCTCCCACTCCCTCTTGTCATGTCCCTTCCTCCTCCCCTCTTCTCCCACTCCCTCTTGTCATGTCCCTTCCTCTGCTATCGCCCAGTGTTCATTTCGTCGACTGCGACTGTGTTCGCCGACTAGCTTTTTTCACTGACGAAAACGAAATAAAAACAACGCTATGATGACTGAAACTCAAGACTCATTTTCGTCAACAAATAAAAACTGGACTGAAATGTTAGGGAGGGCCTAGTGGAGAAGAGATCCAGTAGAACCACAAGACAAGTCATTTTATGCTTGGTTGCGCTCGGGTGTTGCGCTCTGAAAATGGCAGATCTACAAGCTCACAACAGATCAGCTATTTTCAGCATGCAACCAAGCATAAAATCGGCCATTACGATGCCAGCAAAGCCTGCCAAAATACATTTCCGTCGACAATGTCAACTGTAGATCAAGTCAACTAAAATCTTATGGTATTTAGTCGACTAAAACTAGACTAAAACAAAAACCTTTCAGCTGACTTTTTTTTCTTTTTTTTTAATCAAATGTATTGCGACCGTCAGGTCGCAGTTACTATCAAAACCTCCACCGGCTGTCAGTCAGTCAGTCTGTCAGTCTGTCAGTCAGTCAGTCAGTCAGTCAGTCCGTCACACGTCACGTCACACTTTTGCCTTACTCATATCTCCGCCACCGTTGCCCCTATTCATGCCAAACTTTGCACACACACTCCTTGGCTGCCAAACCACAACCTCCATTTCTTACATGGCCCTCGTCTAGCGTGAGGGCCGGTTCTTGCAAAACACATTTTTGGACACTGCTCCCACAGATTCTGCCCCAAAAATCACGCAAAGCGGTACACAGTATCTCTAAAGTCATGTCATCAACATGGAACTGTCCCATTTCCCATATTTCTTCCTGATTGGTTACCATAAAGTTTGTGTATGCGACCTGACGGGTGCTTATCTCCCGATTAGGGAGTCTTTCTGGTCAAAATGTGCTGTCAAAATTAACACTTCTATCCCCCTTCCTCCACCCAGATCATCGCGTCCCTGGAGGAGGACCCGGCCGCCCAGAGCAAACAGCTGACCCTCCGGCTGCAGCAGATAGCGGCCGCCCTGGAGAACAAAGTGACCGATCTCTAACCCACACTGGAAGAGAGAGAGAGGAGAGGCAGAGGGGTTGGGGTGGGGTCGGGTGGGGTGGGAGCGGTACGAAGCCGCCAGTACGATTGTGTCCCTTCCACCCAGGGGCTTATTTCTTCTGTCGCAGAAGGACAACAAGGGAATAAGGAAAAAGGAGAGAAGAGAAAAAAAAGGGACCACTCGTCGCGAAATAGGGCTTATATCGTCTGTTCTTACGGACGTTCAGCCCTGAGGACGTTTTTTTTAGCGGTGCACAGAGTAGATTATAGCTGGGGGACTGATGACGTAACAGGTAGGGGTCATGCACTGTCGCAGGTACGTACGCCTTAAAAAGAAAAAAAAGCTCGCTTGCCAAACCTTTTCCGAGGTCCACGCGTTCCAACTCGACGACTTCAACCCGAATTCTTCTTCTTCTCCCAGGACGCGGTGCGAGGAAGAAAAGAAAAAGACTTCTTCTGAGGAATTAAGCCCCTGGACGTGGTGTGGTGCGAGCGCTGGCGATATTAAGAGTTTAATCAGATGTTCAATTTCTTCCTGTGTAGAGAGAAAAAAAAGGTTTTAAGAATTGTATTATATATTTTTTTTAATCGTGCAGTCTTTATGCGGAAAGCTTTATATAAGGAGAAAATTATCTTTTTAATGGACCGCCTTGTGGTGTGTGGATAGTGTTTCTATTTAGCCTGTGGGTGTGTACCAGTGTGCGTGTGTGCGTGCGTGCGCGTGTGCGTGTGTGGAGTGCAATACGTGAGCAAGCACATACATACCTACCCACAGTATGTGTGTATTTGAATGTGAGTGTGAATGTATATGTAGGTTGACTTGACGCCTACTATAAGGCTCGAGGGCGACAGAAAACTCAATGTAATTTCAAGGTCACCGACTCACTGACACGCAGGAGCCTGCAGTCGTCCTCTGGACAGACGGAGACACCAAAGTGTCCCCGACAGGGACATGGGTTAATCTTAACAATGCACAGGCTCCTATCAGTGACGGGTTACCAATAGTTTTCACGCGAAAAGAAAAAAGTTCCAACAGTGTAATCTCCCTGTTTTTTGTTTTTGTTTTTTGCTTCAAGCTCAATTGCCATTTGTGCTTGTACGGAAATCGATAATAGCACAGTCTGTTTCCCTTTATTGAGCAGCGAACACATTCCACTCCGACACGGAAGCACAGGAAAAATGCATTTAAAAAAAAGAAAATGTTTGGTTATTTTGGTATTTTGTTTTCAAATGCCTTTTTTTAATGCTTCAAAAAGCTTGTCGCAGCCTCCCGGTAGTCCTTGAACAAAATGTCATGTGTAATGTTGATGGAGTCAGAGTAACATGAGCTACAGCATTATACAGCATAAAGACATGTCATTCACCCAGCATTTTCATCTACAGAAGCGGTTCCCAACGTTTTCTGGATTAGGGCAGTGGTTACCCCCCAGTCGCCACATTATTTGCACATTTCCAAAGAGACAATGTAATTACCTTTAAGACCTTTTTTAATACCAAATTGGCCAAATATTATGTTAGAAAGAGGCAAACATTGTGAAAATGGCTGATCTACAAGCTCACAACGCCTCGCACTGAGAGGTGTTGTGAGCTTGTAGTTCGGCTATTTTCACAATATTTAGGGTCGAACTAAATGAAATGCCTACAATTCCATGATGAAGCCGTAGTGAAATGGCTGGTGAGAACGTTTCAAAATCTTCCATTTTTTTTACATGAATCTTTTATGATAAGTTCATATAATCATTTAAATCTTTGTGTTTTGTCAATTATTTTTTGGGGCCCGCTTGCAATATCCTGACGGCCCACCAGTGCGCCCCAGGCCACAGGTTGGGAATCGCTGATCTAACGGTAAACGATGCAGCAATACAAGAGGACAATTCTCCACCTCATTCATGCATTTGTAGTGTTATATTTTTATAGTGCTGTTATGTACTACTGCAGTGGTTCTCAACCTTTTCAGGCCGCGACCCCCAAAATAATCATATTTTAACGGGGGACCCCCACCCTGCACAAGCACTTGGAATTGTAGGAGTTGGCATTACATTTAGTTTGACTCTATCTATTCCATTGTGAAAATAGCCAATCTACATGCTCACAACGCCTCGCAATTTGACAATTTGACCAATGTTTGACCAGAGGTACTAAAAAGGTCTTTAAAGTCCTTAATTTGCCATTTTAGAAATGTGCAGATACCTACACTTATACTGTATGTTGGTCTGTTTAATGTTGAGTGGGAAAACAATGTTAACATTTAGCTAAACATCTTGGGGACCCGCAAAATTAATTTGGTTTGAGAACCACTGTACCACTGTACTACTGCACATAATTCCAAATAATCTACCCCAAAATGCATATTGTGACTCCTTAGGACAAACATGACAAAAAGTCAAACTGTGACTTAAAGGGGGGGCAAATAAGGCATGTTGACTTTTGGGGAATGTGAGTTACGAGTTATGTCCCTATATGGGGACATAACTCGATGGCGTTGAGTCGGCTCAAGCGTTCTTCACAATGTCTGGCGACTCGCTCGCCTAAGCTCGTTCGGGCTGTGCCTCTTTGGTGGTCTTTTGAGACGCCGCGCCGCCATCCTTTTAACTGTTTCTTTGTGGACCATTTGGGTCTGAGAACTGGTCTTCCGCATTCCTGGAGTGCGGAAATGCCCTGGGAAGGCACAGTTTGACTTGAAGCGTACCCGACTTCAAGGCACCGTTTGATGTTTTATCAATAAGTCACAATATGACCTTTTGGGGGTGAGACAGTGTTGAGCATTCCTCTGCCTCTTTCTCTTAAAACGGTCGATGTTAGTGATTTTGCCTGAGAGGCATTTGGTACTTACAATGGTACGTCTTTTTTTTCAATGAGTAATAATATAAATGTTTCTGCCTTGGTATGATGCTGTGTGGAGGTGGAGGTTGGGTTCAGTCATGTACATAATTGTTATAGTAATTACAATATTGATATTTCAGTGATCGGCAGTCAGGGTCACGATGCGGCCGGGTCTTGTTTGGGTATTTCCTGGGCCATTTAAGTAATCCCACTACTTTTCAGCCCCAACTTTTAGAGTATATTGCAAACGATAAACAGGCTAATTCTTAATTGTCACTTGCCTGAAATTAGTGATGGGTCGTATATGATCGATCTGTTCAAAAGAACTAGCTCATTGCCGTGAACAGGAACAAACTAGTCCACTTCCTGAAAGGTTCACGCTTTCGTTGGTGCCCCCCGCCCCCTCCCCCCGTACACAGGACGGGATGTCAGGCTGTATGCATGATAGACAGACATCGTGCGGTTTCACTGAACGCGAACGAATCATTTGACGAAGTAGGCTATAAACTTGAAACTGAGCGTCCGTCCCTAATATGGGGTGAGAACGTTCAGCCGGAAATATCAGATATACGAGCTCACAACGTGTTGCTTTGCAATGTGTCGTGAGCTTGTACATTTTGGGGAGAAGCAATTTGGTGTAGAGGGGAAAAGGCACGGCCGTGGGTAGATATTCAGAAGGTACCCACACATTAATACATGTCTGCCCAGGTGTCCCTGAGCAAGACACTTAACTTCTCCCAGTCCCGAGTGCTCATCATCGTGACCATCTGAGCATACATCTGCTGGGTGAAGCTAAAACTGAATCCCTTTCAGATCCGTCCCGATCAGATCCTGCCTGACGATGGGCAGGGTGGCTCTCCCTGGAGCCTCCCGACTCAGAAATGGTTTGGGTGTTTCTGAAGGGACAGTGTGATTAAAGAAAGACCAAATGAGGTGACCGAGTTGGATAACAGTAGGTGAGGAAGGATAGGAATACGGTTCAGTCGAATGTTAATAAAAACATCTCACATTTTAAAAGAATGCCAATTAATCTCACGAAACGAACCCTCCTGGTGCGAGCTCTCTGAATCTGAGCAAAATATCACTCTGGGCCCACCAAAGTGATAGCGATCCCTGCCTCCTCTTTTTGCCAGAAGTGAGTGTTTACTCTGAGCCTGCCTGCCCGCCCGCATGCCTGCTCTCCCAGCGTGCTATCCTGGCATCCCTAACCAGCAGCACTTGGCGCTGCCCACTCAGCACAGTGCGGAGTGGCACTCTGTATAATGGAATCAGCGGGGGAGGGCTTTTGATCTTAATTGCATGCTGACTGCAGTCTCCATCCTCGTCACCGCTAGTTGTTTACCACCGACTCATCTCTCTCTCGCTGACAGTGATGCAAAACCGCTTCTTTATCCAGAGCCTTTCTTTAAACCGAAAACGTGCCTTATTCGAATAGGATTATTAAAATGTTATCATTTCTAAATTATTACTACTATTGGTAACCTATAGGTGATTATCATGGCGACGATAGTGATATAGACACAGCAATGTATTTGGGTGATGTGTGTGCTCTCAAAAAAGAAAAAAGAAAAGAAGAAAGCTATATATATATACTCTCTGCTGCAGCCATTTGTGTGCCAATAAGGCGGAAGACATTTCAGTATGATTTGGGTTTTTATGGTTGCAGTTTTTTGGTCTGTGCATTTCCTTTGGGTGTGTCTGTGGTGTGTGCTTAGTAGGACTGTGGTGGCTAAAGGCAAAAATGAATGCCTGATGAATACATGTTAAAGCAATGTGGCCGACCTGAGTTGAGTTTCCTAAAAAAAGAAAAAAGTCTGGCATTCCTAAATTAGTCTTAAGGCAAAATGGGTAACCTAATGTAGATTGACCATAGCGCAAAATTGTTCCAATGGTGTTTTTATTTTTGGGGGTTGGTTATGTTGTTTGTTTGTTTTTTTGCCCTGTGTTTCCAAGCTGTCTCACCGTGTGCGTATGATAAATGACTGTATCTATACTCGACAAATTACCTTTCTTACTGCTGTGCAGTTATTATTTTTATTTCTCGTTTCCTCTGACATATAAACCTTTGTAAAAAAAACAAAAAAAACATGTTGAAATACTGTATTCTAACTGTATAATCCTATGCATTCAGTCCTGGAGGGGAAGGGGAGGGGGAGGGAGGGAATCTTGTCGTGCAGTTGTCGAGATCTTTTTATTTTACATTTTTTGGATTTTTATTTTCCCTTTTTAATGAAACTTGTGAATGTGCTGTGATGATTAAAAAGATGACCGGAGGGGGGTGGTGGAATATAAAGTCCATTCCCAGTGTTGCAGGACCATAAATAAATTGGAAGCCAATGTGGTTTTCTCTCCACCAATCCCGTGTGGGCAGCTCGGAGGAAATTGATCTTTGTACCCGATCATGTTTGTACTGGCTGAGCTGACGGCTCTGAAGGTGTGTGTGTGGGTGTGTATGTGCAGGGGCGTCACACCAAATTCTGGGCCCTGGGTACAAGCATTCACTGTGGGGCCCCTGTGCTTTAACTATTGAAAAATAGCAGATATACAAGCTCACAGCGCTATTTTTGAAAAATCGTGAAAATGTGTGCAAGAAACCTATGTCAAGGACCCCCAAGATGATATGTATTTGGCCACGGACCCCGATCTCAAAATATTTAGTTCCAGGGACCCCCAGAAGCAAAATTTGAGTTAGAAATGTTCGCTTACAAACTACATAATATTCAAAGATTTTCACAACTTTTCAAAAATAGCAGATCTACAAGCTTGCAGCGCGGCACTCGGTGCCGCGCTGTGAGCTTGTATATCTGCTATTTTTCAATAGACAAAGTAATTAGGGCCCCTCCACCTTGGGCCCCAGTAACTCAGTCCCACTTTCCTACCCCTTGTGACGCCCCTGTGTGTGTGCGTGTGTGTTTGGACACGGCAGGTTACACACAGGTTTCATCATCATACACTCCAGCGTGAATAAACTTCTCAGAGACATAATCCTGCGTTCTACATGCCCTCCGTGTCATGCCGTGTGCTCTTTTCTCTTCCCACTCTGCTAACCTTGACGGGGGTTTCAATTGAACGCTCTCTCTCCCCGCCAGTCTCTTCCCGCCACCTCGCCATGCGTTTCGATCATCCCTGGTAATGGGCTATCTTTTGCTTTCCCACGGGTAACCGATATATCACAGGTTTTTTTCAAAGTGGGGAGGCCACCAACGGGGAAATTGGAAAGTATAGGAAAATGGGGGGAGAAGGTGTTTGTGCGTGCAGGCAACACGTATATATACCCATACCGTATGTGATTTAGTTTCAAATTCAGTACGTTATCGTGCGATTTTAACCACTTTAACCCCAATTGACCGTATTCACGTTACGCAACTTCCTGGTGCTGACGGTTGAAGGGTTTCCCCTACTAAAAGCCCATAGAGTTAACACAGAAATCGCAAATTTAATGCAATTTCCGAATAGTGAAGTATAAAATACGGCTAGCATGATCAAGAACTCAAGATAGTAAAAGGCACAAAGCGTTGTAATTTACTTTACCGTTCGAAATAATGATTTGTTGGCTTTAAGTCCAGCAATTTCTGTGTTATTTTACCCTTCAAAGCTGACGTCAGCACCAGGAAGTTGCTGAGAAATTTGCTGAGTGTGCATGCGTGGGCGGGCCGTGAATAGGGTCTATCAGCTCTGGCTATTTAGTCCTTGGCATGGAGAGGTTTGGGGAACTCATGGCTTAAGATCAGACAGGTTTATTGTCTGTATCAGCCAGGTTGCGGGAGCAGGGGCATCACATCACAAGGGGGGGAATGTGGGACTGAGTTACTAGGGCTCAAGGTGGAGGGGCCTTAATTATTTTATACTTTGGCTATTGAAAAACAGCAGATATGCAAGCTCACAGCGCGGCACCGAGTGCCGCGCTGCGAGCTTGTAGATCTGCAATTTTTGAAAAGTCTTGAAATTTGTGCAAATCTTTGAATATATGTATTTATTTAAGTGAAAATGTGTAACTCAAATTTTGCCCATCTCAAAATTTTGAGATGGGGCTTGTGGCCAAATACATATCATTTTGGGGGTCCTTCACATGAAAAGGTTTGAGCACCACTGACATAGAAACAGGTTTTTCAAAAACCCTTTTTTCTTTGAAATATTCAAAGAATTTTCATGATTTTTCAAAATAAATAGATCTACAAGCTCGAGCTTGTATATCTGCTATTTTTCAATAGTTAAAGCACAAAATAATGCGTAATAATGCGTTCCCAGTCTAAATGGGTTAAAGCCCCTCCCCCTATGAAAAACATTCATGGGGGCCCCGCTGTGAATCCTTGTACCCAGAATTTGGTGTGACACCCCTGGTGGGAGTCTATCCCCATTTCACAATGCACTGACTGGACCCCTGGAACATGGATTGCTGAGGTGGAGTGCAACACCTACAGTCAGCTCCCAGTACTTAGCGCACAACTTGCACCAAAGCCGTGAACCCATGTATGGCCTTGTGGTTGAAAGGCGAGTAGTGCTCTACCGACCCAGCTACTCAGACTCATGGTCAGATACTGATCCTAGAAAGAACTGAATAATGAATATCGATACTCTCACTATCGATATTCTCACTGTCGGGCAGAAACCCCGTATCTCCAAGTTTCACATTTGTACGTTCTTTCGCAAAGCAAAGCCCTGCTTCATCATACAAGGCCGTCGCACCAAAGTAGTGAAAACAGCCGATGTACAAGCAACACAACGCCTCACACCACGAGGCGTTGTGTGCTTGTAGATCTACTGTTTTCACTAGTTTAAATCATTTTTAAAATGATAAATGCAAAATGAACGGTTTTGGACATACAAGGTTTCCACCCGACAACGGCGATATAGGTTTTTGGTATGTGAACACATTATTCAAATAATCTTCATCCAGTTATCTGGAGTCAAGTCGCAGATGGTTTCGCAGGGCCAGACTGTTGTCTCCCACGATTTTCAAATGCTTCCAGTCTGGAGCAACGGAAGCTCTGAAAATGATCAAGCGATAATACGGATGTGAAGCCTCCTCCCCCCACTTCTGTTTTGTCTTTACAGTCGCGCAAATGTATCCTATTAAATCAAAATCATCTAAGCATATCGTCGTTGTCGGGTGGAAACCTTGTATGTCCAAAACCGTTCATTTAGCATTTTTCATTTTAAAAATGATTTAAACTAGTGAAAACAGACGATCAACAAGCACACAACACCTCGCACTGCGATGAAGCAGGGCTTTACTTTGCGAAAGAACATGCAAATTTGAAACTTGAAGATACAAGGTTTCCACCCGACAACGACAATATGTAGCTTGCTGCTTAGCAAAAATGGAAATTAAAAAAATAAACATAAAGCTATTTTAAAATGTGTTCTCGTGAACGGAAATGACAAACAGTTGCTAGCTTGCTACCTCACATTTCAGGAGGTGTAGGTCCAGAAAGAGCATTCAGAGAATGTGGAATAGTTGTCTGGCTACGCGAGACACACCCTCGAGTACTACTTTTCAGTACTTTTTACTGCTACTCCACTTCATCTCCGAGGCAAATATCGTACTTTTACTCCACTACAAACATTTGACAACTTTAGTTACCAGTTACTTTGTAGATTTAGATTATTATTACAAAACATACATTAGCCACTTCAGCCCTATATACATTTCGGCCATTTGAAAATAGCCGATCTTACAAGCTCACGCATTGTGAGATTGTAGATCTCTAGATCAAAAGGTTTTGAAAAGGGGACATTCTACATGAGTACTTCCTACATTTGTTACTTTATTTGATACCTAACCTTTGTACTTTTACTCAGACTTTCATACTTATAACAGAGTATCTCTACATTGCAGAATTGACACTTTTACTTAACTAGCCCTTACCCGTTCAAAGATATGAGCTCCGAAATGATGTGCAGTGTGTGGGTTATGGGATGTGCACTGTGCACACAGTATATGAGGGATGGAAAGTAACTTTAACTGGTGCTTGCATGCTAATATGTAGGAGCATCAATGTAAGAAATACCCGTTCCATTTAACAGCTACAGAGATACTGTGTACCGATCTGCATGATTTTTGGACAACATCTGTAACAGGGCCAGAACCCCCCCCCCCCCCCCGCTCGCCCGCCCGCCCGCCTGCACACACACACACTCCCCCCCCCCCCCCCCCCCGTGTGTGTGTGTGTGTGTGTGTGTGTGTGGGTTTGTGTGTGATTGTGCATGGCCTGAACAACAGCGCCCCTCCCTTAACATGTGTGGTCACAAAAGGTACTGTAGGCTAATATAGATACACCCTAAAAATGCGAATATACAGTATATGATTTGTGAAAGTGACAAACGGGCTTCACAGTTATGTCAGGTGTGTTCATATGCTGATGGTGATGCGATTTCAGATCAATTGCTCCAGCCACTGAGGAGAAACGCTGTTTCAGACAGACAGACAGACACTCACTCAGACAGACAGACAGACACTCACTCAGACATTCGCAAAATTATAGTATAGATGGATATTTCACAAAAAAAAAACGTTTATCTGTCTGTATATGTAGGCTTATACTATGACAAAATATATGTTTTCATAACCGCTATCTTGTGATAGCTGGATTAAGGTGCAATAATCTTATCACAAACATCCAGCATTATGGATCACATCACTTGGAATAATAATCATCTGATTTGCAATACTTCAACACTTCCTATGTTGGACATTCAAACATTTTCAAAAAATCAAAAAGCCAAAATAGCCGATCTACAAGCTCACAACAAATTGCACCATATAACCTTTTATAAAGGTATAAAATAGGGCTGAGTGGTTAAAGACCAAGGTCTAAGGACTATCCTCGATGTAAACAGTTGCTCTGCATCTCAGTCTTCTCAGTCCCCTGTGAGTGCTGGAAATTATTCAGACAACTTTAATTAAACACTAACCGTTAAGAATGAAACTGAGGTGAGCAAAAACAAGACAGGGTGTAAACTGTGTGTGTGCATGTGTGAGTGTTTAAGTGGCAGTGCGTGTGTGCGTGCATGAGTGAGTGTTTGAGTCAGTTTTGAGTGATGCAGTAAACAAATAGCTACGCCGCATTAATTAACTTTTCTAGAGAAGCTGTGCATAAACCTAAAATATGTCGGAATGACAGAAGGCAAGTGTGACCTCAAATAAACATTAAGATCACTAAAGGAAAGTGCTACTGAAATCTTTCTCCAGTCAAAGGTCCACATTGACCTGAGACTCTTTCCTCAGAACTGTGGAAGGAATACAGCAAACATACACTGTAAGTCCTTCACTGTGTCCCCATTAACCACTTAAATCCTGTACTGGGTTTTGTTGGTGCCTTTTTCTGTTTTCAGTGGTTCTCAACCTTTGGGCCAGGAGGGTATTGCAACTGGGCCCCCAAATAATCGACAATTTGAAAACACGAGGTAGAACCTCTCATGTTTTCTTGTAAGTCGCTCTGTATTAAGAGCGATGCCTACAGTAAATCGTAATTTGAATTGTTGTTAGTTCTACTGATTGGAAAACACAAGCCACTGCATGACTGATCATTAAAAAAAAACAGTTTGAAAATGCAGCCCCCCCCTCTTCTCGATCTGTTATTTTCGGTTACACGTCTCCATTCCGACATGTCTCCTTTCCGACATCTAACCCATCCCTAACCCTAACCCCAACCCATAGAGGTTAGGTCTCTATGGAAGTGTTGCCACTCCGACAATAAATGTCGTAATGGAGACATGTCGGAATGGAGAGCACCACCTGTTATTTTCAGTAAAGGTAAATGTGATGTAGAGCAGTGCAGTGATCTGTTCTTTTCTGCAAAGGTTTTACACCGAATAGGAATGCTGGTGTGTAAGTGGTTAATGAGGTCATATAAAGGACAAACACTACTCCACTAACAGACTTGTTTGTGTGACAAATGACAACGCAGACTGGAAAGCTGCTGGAGGTGTTTCATAGCCTGAGGCCCGAGGCTCAGAAAGAGTATTCTCCCTGCGGCTGTCAAGAGCCTTAGTTGAGGATTCTGACAAGGACAAAACACTAAAGGCGCCAAGAAACAAATTAAAACAAAATCTTGCATGCAAACTCTAAGAATCCTGTGCAGCTGTACTTGCATCACTTGTTAAAGGGACTACACCATGAATTTTCACTTTTTCAGTTGTTTCTATTTTTGTTTTTGTTTTCCCAGTGTCTCTTCAAGCCCCTCAAAAAACAATTCATTAACTCTAAGCCTTGCCTTTCGTTTCAGTGATTTTCTGAATGGGCGTGTCTGAACGGTACTCTTTTGAAATCGGCCCCATTCTATGTCACAGGGGGCTCATTTCCATATAGTACTGCCAGCTCTCCACTTCAGTTTCCTGGCAACTGAAGAGAAGGGGGCGGAACTTTTGGGGTGGATTCTATTGAGACTGGGGTGGGCGGGATAAAGTGGTGCTAAAATTGGAACGATGGTGCCATGATGGTGCCATGCTAAAATTGGAACGATACATGTATCGTTCCAATTTTAGCCCAAAGACAGCGCCCTGTTGCCAACAAAGGGCATATTGGAGGTTCAAGTGGTTAAATATCTGAAAACACAAATTGACATGAATCCAAAACACACTGATGATTGTGCTGTCAAAAGATGAAACCTATGGTATCTATATGGGTTGTGGGGGTCCCTGCTTCATCTCTCTCTCTCAACTAAGGGGTCCTTGGCCTGAAAACGTTGAAGACCCCTGCTCTATGCAGGGTTCTTTTAATACATCCATGGTGGAGATTTTCAAAGGCGGAGTGAGTCCACGGACGGTCCCGGTGGAGGGCCAACTTCTAACTGAGCCGGGATCCGGCCTCAAATATTCAACCAGAGAGCAACTTCAAGGGCTGCTGTACACCGCAAGAGATTCAGTGTTGTAATAACTAAAGCCTGCATTTTATTCACATAGGCTTACTCTGTACGCTACAGTATGTATCTGTGGTGTCAATCAAAGGTTATCGGAACACATCTTGCCATCTGGAGGTGTAGTAGTATAAGCTCACTGATGTGTGTTAACCGATGAGGCTTTCAATATATCAGCACTCATACAACATTACTCAAGAAAGATGCATAGCTAATGTCAAGTCAGAATCCTTTCAGGCGTGAGTGTGTGTGTGTGTGTGTGTGTGTGTGTGTGTGTGTGTGTGTGTGTGTGTGTGTGTGTGTGTGTGTGTGTGTGTGTGTGCGCACACACACAGAAATTGGGTTAAAATCTGCATTCTTGACAAGGGTCTCTGTTGCAGCAGCCTGCCTCTCCATCAGCAGCAGTGTTGCCAGATTCTGCGAGAAAAATAAGCAACCACGTCTAATGAAAACAAGCCCAAAAGAAGCGACTGAGCCACATTGAAAATAGCCGATCTACAAGCTCACAACGTGTTGCTATGCGACACTTTGTGAGTGTCGGGCTCGGCTGGATATTGCCGTCTTTGAATGACAGGTGTCGCTATGTTATGGTAGCCCTGATCGCCTCAGCACATTGACTCATTTCTGACATTGACTTGAGCAACCATGTGACTGGCAGGTCACAACACGCAAAGTCATGACCACTGCAGCACCAGATCTAAATGTTCTCTTTGGTGGCATATTGACTTGCTCATGAGTCAAGTACAGGCAGCCAGGCCTAGAGTGAAGTTGGGGATTATGGGTAAGGGGGAGGGGAGGTCACAGCAGCAGTGGCATATTATACAATTTTTCTCTTGTGTCTTGTGTGAGAGCTTCATTATATGCACATTAAAATAATAACGCTAGTTTTTGGATAGGGATTATGATAAAAAAAAAAAAATCTCCCTGTGATGTGGCCCTTAGCGACCACTTATATTGCTTATGCCTGGAACCAGCCCTGGAGGAAATGGTTAGATGGTATATGCTGTTTTTTCAAAAATGTCTGACCGGGATGGCATACTACAGTACAGTATATAGCATTTAATTTAACATACCGGTATGTAAGGGATAACGTCTGGCTCAGTGGTCATTATCGAGAAATAGAAATCCCCAGGCTGATGCCACCGACCTGAAGCTGGCTATCCTGCTTATTACACCACGGTTACTTAATAAAGAAAACAATAATTTGACTAAAAACTAAAAACAAAACAAAGTATTTTCCTTATTTACGGTAGTGAACGTATTCCACAAGTGCTGCACTCGTCCCCCAGCGCAACATGGTCTCCTTGGAAAACACAAGGAAGTTGATCAAACATTTTCTGTTACTGCATCGTCTATTTCTCGCTTCAAGAGAGCAACGTTTAGTTGTAAATGACACTGTCACTGTGTGTGTTTTTTTTACATGGCTGTCATGTTGGATAAGGCATAAAATTCACACAGTGCACCCAGGTGCTCCTGAGCATTTATTAGGCATTGCATTGGTCTGTTATAGAGCAGAGCGGTCTGTTATCAAGAAATAACACACCGACACCGCTGATTTAAGCGATTGACCAGTCAGAATCAAGCATTCAACCAAGCTGTGTAATAAAACACAGCAGAACACGCCATTGGAAAGTGGAAACAAGCCCGAATAAGCTATGTTATATACACTTATAAAAAGAAAATGCTTATAATAAGCAGAGATGGCAACACTGCCAACGGCAGCAGCCATGGGAGGGTGGTTTGTGTTTACCAGCGGGTTGTTGTGTTGTGTTGCACCGCTCCACGTTCCCTTACCTTCTATAATGAGACCTGGCTTTGATTTCAAGGGCCTCGGGGAAGAGGAGAGAGAGGGATGAGACGCTCGCTTGGAAATGAAAACAAACAATAATGCTGTGCCGTGTCATTTTAAACAGTTGTTGTGATGAATAATTTAGAAGTTGACAAGAACGTACTGTAGGCTATATGGGTTGATATGTGGCCCCCCCGGGAGGAGGATCGACAAATGGGAAATAACTATTTGGGCTGCTTAGCTGCATCTCGTCTTTGAAACCTTGTCTGTAAAATATGTTTTCATATAGGCCTATATATATTTCATCCCACAATTTTGTAACCCATTTTTCACCCAGTGCCAATTATAGCCCTAAGCTGTAACCTTGGGCGCTGCTCTCCCTCTGCCAACCTGGCCTTCCTTCAGTGCATTAGGAGTTTGCAGGCCGCTTCTAATCACCTGACAGGGGGGGAACTTCCCTGGTTGGACGTAGCACGTGGAAGGAACACGTTATTCCAACCAGTTCCTTTCCCCTCCATCAGGTGCCACGGCTGGCCAGGGGGAGACAGTATAGAGGATTACTGCATGTTTTTGTGAGGATATCTGGGAGACACTCGGGGGAAGTACAAACTCCACACAGAAAGGCCTTTTCGCCAGCCAATTTATAGAAACACATATATGAAGCTTAATCTTTTTTATAAAATATTTTTGAAACATTACATTTTAGCATTCCTTCATATAGCCTACTTTCATCTAAACTTGATTCACAGTTAAAACATTCTACATTATATGGACATGCACAGTTTAGATAACATGATTCCACCAGATTGTGGCGTATTAGGAACTCAATACGCCACCATCTGGTGGAGTCAGGTTACAGTTGAGATTTTTACTTAAAATAATCTGACGTTTTCTAAACATTTAACTTTAAGCGCCCAATGCATTGTCAATGGCCATGACCATTTAAAGGGTAGCAACAGAAAAGAACACATGCTTTATAGACCGGTTTCTTGTTTACAAACATTGAGACTAAATGCACAGCTGGATGTATCATGTAATCAATTCCCACCAATCCCCAAACCTGTTGTTTTGGGGAGCGCTGCATGATTTCTATTTATTGGCTAATTTTGGTACCGACCCATCAGTGTGACGTGGACCAGAAACCTGTCTATACCCCAGGGAAACAAACTGTTCATATCCTGAGTTGCAGCCATGATTCAATCCCATGACCTTGTGGTTCAAGAGGAGTCAAGAGCTCTTCCAACTGAGCTACCCAGACACAAGAAACACTTTATTGACAATCAATGAACATGTCATTTCACACTACATTATATTATTTATATCACCAAGCAAATGTTAGTATAGTTACTTTGCAGCACCACTGAGCAACCAATGACTGGCAGGCTAGTCATCATCAGGTGCACCGTGCACTAATTAGCCCTATTCACCGCCCGCCCACTCAGCAAATTTCTCAACAACTTCCTGGTGCTGATCAAAGAAGGTCTCAGCAAGAACAGTCACCAACGTCATTTTCGTCATTTTAGGCTCCGTGGGACGCCGCCATGACACTTTGGGTGGCGGAAGTGCCACCCAAAATAACATTAGCGTCTATGAGCACTTCGTCACTTCCGCCACCCAAAAGTGTCATGGCGGCGTCCAGGCGGGGTCCCATGGTGTGCCAACTTCCGGGTGTTGTCTGTTCCTGCCTAACCTTCCTTGGTGCTGATGTGGCGGAAAGAGTTGCAGCCCCAGCCTGAAGCCTCAAAAGTCTAGTATCTGCCCTGATTCCATAGAGATACCTCTTTGGTCTAGTGGTTAAGATGTTGGACTTTCGCGTGGGAGACCTGGGTACGAACCCGGGTGGGGAGGTTTGGATCACCTCTGTTACATTGGTGCTGTGACCCGGGCTTCCCTGTAGGAGGAGGTCAAAGGGGGGTGAGTGTGGCGGAAAGAGTTGCAGCCCCAGCCTGAAGCCTCAAAAGTCTAGTATCTGCCCTGATTCCATAGGGATATCCCTTTGGAGTAATGGTTAAGATATTGGACCACAACGCGGGAGACCTGGGTTCGAAGCCGGGTGGGGAGGTTTGGATTACCTCCGTTACACTGATGTCAGTTTAGAAGTGGAAATTAATACAGAAATAGCTGGACTTAAAGCCAACAAATCATTATTTCGAACGGCAAAGTAAACCTCTTTACTTTATCCCCTTCATTGCACTGATCAAGGCTAGCCTAGGTCTCTGTGTTGGTGATGGTCTCTCTCTCTTTTTTTCTCTTTGTTTTAATTTCAAAATGTTTTAATGTTTAACCAAAGCATACATAAAATAAAACAAGTCATAACATTACATTACACATACAGAGTCAGTCAGAGACAAGTGAATAACATCCAATCTAATCTCTCTCTCTCTCTCTCTCTCTCTCTCTCTCCAGTCTCTCTCTCTCGTGCGTGTGCGTGTGCGTGTGTGCTCGCATTCGCGCGGCACACTGTCGGCCTGTCGAACACGCTGGCCAATAACTACCGCCCGACGGTTGACAACCAACTCTCGGCCAATCACAACCGTCCCTTTTCACCGTTCCATCCAATCATATGCAAGAGGGGGCGGAAGTGTTCTCTGTGTTGTAGAGATGGGATTTATGGCTCTATGAAGTGAGCTGGATCTCTGGGATCTGTTCCTTTCAAAGAGCCGTTCAAAAGACTCGTTTTAGGAGATTTTGATTAAAATTATAAATCAATTCAACCCTTATATCAATTCCTGCCATTTGAAAATAGCCCATCTACAAGCTCACAATGTGTTTTTAAATTATTTTTCTACATTGGAAAAACTGTGAAATGGGACATTCTGCATAATGAATACTTTCTACTATTGGTACTTTAAGTGCATTTTGATACCAATACTTTTGTACTTTTACTCAAGTACATTAATTCCGAACTTAGCCTATACTTGTGGCAGAGTATTTCTACATTGCAGTAATTGATACTTTTACTTCAGTAAAGAATTTTAGTACTTTTTCCACCACTGTTCACTAGAAAGGAACGGCTCCCTATACTTTGAACCGGATCCCATCGTTCATTTCAAAGAGCCGTTCAAAAGACTCGATTCGTTCGCGAACGTCTCATTTCTGCTGTGTTGATGGATGGATGTAGCTAGCAGAGTGTTGTTGTTATTAGCCCCTGGCTGATACCTTTAACCATATAAAGTGGAATAAAGCTTTTCCATCAGTCTAAACTCTTCTACTTTTTAAAGCAGTGGTTGGATCTTCATTCATTCACTGGGGGAGGATCAGACAAGAAGCTGAGCTGTCTGATGTAGCAGCCCAGCTAGCTATGGATGGATGCACCATTCACTCATTCTACTGTCAACTGACTGACTGTGGAAACATCCCATCGTGAAGGTAAAGTGAATCATGTCACGAAGAACGCCATGTCACTTTGTGTTTGTGTCCATGTTTGCAACTATAACAGTTTAGTTTAGCTGGCATGGCCTATGTTAATGTTAGCTGCCTGCCTGACACTAGCTAGGTACTGCAGCAAGCTAGCAGTGCTGTAATGCAGTGGGTCTTATTGAGGTGGGGGTCCGGCTGGCCATCTGGGGGTCCCCCAGTGGCCCTTAATACGGATCCCCACCTCAAGGATCCCTGGGCCAGGGGTCCTTGAGTGGGGTGCCGGGGGTCCTATATTTAGGAGCCAAATAGACCAAACAGCTACACTGTAACTCTGAGAATGTACAAAGCAAACCAAATGAACCCCTTTTTTACATTCTCAGAGTTGGGTCTCCTTGTAGTTCAGTTAAGCTATCATTGGCAGCCCATTCATGACACAAAATAATTATTTAGATAAGGGGTCTTCAACGTTTTCAGGTGAAGGAGACATGAAGCAGGGACCCCCACTACATATTGTATAAACGTGTAATACAGATTTTCATTGATTTCATAGATAGATTCATAAACGTGTTTGACAGCACTGTCATCAGTCTGTTAGATTTGTGTTGATGTGTTTTTTTTTCAGACTTTTAACCACTTAAATCGTCGTTACTTACTAAACTTGACCTTTCACTCTGTACTTACAGTATTACGTCTACACCAAACCTATTTGCCAAAAATAGATCTACAAGCTCTCAATGCCTCGCTTGTAGATCTGCTATATAAACACAGCACCAGATATCTGTCTAAACATCTGAACACTCTGTCTTCTGGTCTGTGGAATGTAAAATAAGATTACTGTTTACCTAAAATGTGCTGTTTTCACTGTTGAATGTTGATATACTTAAACATATAAAATATCAACAACCCATGGTCATATTCATAGCTATGTAGGTAAGTGTTGAATTGAACGGTCATTCAAATTTTACCTATCATTTTATGATTTACCTTGCGGGCAAGTGGGCATGACCTTTGGGCAAGTAGAACATGACCTGTACTTGCCCGATGGGCAAGTGCCTCTGAGACCCTAGTGTCTAATTTACAGTACAGAATAAGACAGAATAAAGCCATAATAAGAAATAATGTGTTTGTAATTAGAAATAATATGTTTTCATTAGACAGAAACAAACACAGTTGTACCTTAATTATCCTTACATTATGTAGTGGAAATAGCAGATCCACAAGCTTGTACTGTAGATCTGCTATTTTGGGTCCCCGAAAAAACGTGTAGTAAATTTCTCTTTTGGGCCTTTTGAGCTAAAAAGGTTGGGAACCACTGGGTATTCCTAACCTCACGTCACCAGGCTTTCTCGGGGGAAAACCTGGTGCTTGTTTACTAAACAGGTTGTTTGATCCGGTCTAGGCCGGATGGCATCCTAGACCGAATGGCAGAAGCTGCGTTGCTTTGTTTTGGTTCCCTGTTTGTTAGCCCAATCCCTATTTAAATGCTAGAGGAGTGTAGTCTTGCCAGTCACTGCGAGACATGCGAGTTGGACTAAAAGATGGATATACCAAACAAACTTTTCGAAAAATGCATCAAGGGTTTTATTGGGTAGGCACTAAAATTATGTAATTGATCGCGGAAAGTTGTTTTGGGTTAAAACTGATTCTACGTGTTCCTCCACCCGCGTCATCAGCACCCACACCCTAGGTGGGGTTGGCGATAGGGCTCAGTCTCTGTGGTGAGTTTGCATGTTTCCCCGTGTCTCCTTGGGCATAGGCCCTCACACAAAAACATGCAGTAGTCCTGGTTTCTATACTACCTCCCCCTAGCCAGCCGGGTGCTCCCCAATGTCCCCTGGTACAGCAGGGGGAGAGCGGAAACCAGGACTACAGGTTAGGTAGTCACCGGGTGAGAAAAAGGGGTTGCAAAAAACGTGGGATAAAAATTTCCAGCCAAAGTGTAGTCCGTTTTGACTACAAAATAACGTAGGACGCCATCCGCTCCCGACCGGATCAAAAGCCCGAAATTGGAATTGATCCCAGGCTAGGGTATTGATCCATACCGAAAAAAAATGCCCAAGTGTCACTTTTGTCCCCCCCCACTCTCCGACAGGCCGAAGGCAGATTGGTGGTGCCAACATGAACCTCAGGCCTCATAAGCCCAACCTCAACAACAGTAACAAGGATGCCAACAACAACGACAGTCCCGGAACCACCGGCGCCAGTGGCAGCATCACCGACCTGCTGGCCGCTCTGTGCGACTGCAGCCTCTCCGGGGTGTCATGGAAGCGCCGCGCACTGGGCAGCGTCTCGAGGGAGGGCGTCCGCAGAGCCCTCAAGAAGCGGGCGTACGGCGCGCTGCTCTCCAAACTCTTCCAAGACGGCGCCTCTAATAAAGGCTGTGCCCCGCCGCTGAATGCCAACGCCGCCGCCGCTGCCACCACACCGGCCAGAAACAAAGTCCTCATGATTTCATTCGATCTCCGGGTGGCGGGCTGCCAGGTAGGCCTGTCACACTTGTTATTTACATAATCGCCTAATTCAGGGGTGGGTAACTTTGATGATGGAGAGGGCCACTATATTTTCACAGAATTTACACTCACACCAGAGGGCCACAATGCATATACAGTCAAAAATAGCAAAAATAGCTGATCTCAACTCGTTTTGAGCTAGTAGATCTGCTATAACAATGTTTATTTAATTTCAAATGCATTTACTGTATATGTTCTTATGTTAACTTTACGAACTTATACATATACAGTACATTGGACATAAAAAAAGACTAGTACTAGTCATTAAGCTACTAATATAGAGTGAAGTAAATCAATAATATATCAGTATTCTGAAATGAACCTGTGGGCCGCATTAACTCACTTACTGCCAATTTAAAATGCCCCTCGAGTGGCACTAGTGCCAGAAGCCTCCATAGACTCCCATGTAATTTATAGTGCACAGATCATGCACGCCCATGCACAGATCATGCACCATGTTTGTGCAGGCTGTTCACAGCTTTCAAACAAAAAAAAAAGATTGGAAATCCGTTCAGGCATTCATGATTTATCAGCCATAATGTTTTCTTCAGATGTAAACAAAAATGGCTGCCATGTTTGAAAGATGGGGTTGTATGGGGGGTGGAACATGCAAAATCGCGATTGAAATCATGTTTACTAGATTTAATTGGGACCAAAAAAATCTTTTTTTTTTTTTTTCTAAGTAAAAGTCGCCCAAAGTCGCTTGGCAGGGAACTCCATAGTGAGAAAGTTGCTCTAAAAGTCGCCTGGCACTGTATGAGTTAAGTGAAGGTGGGGGCCGCATGTGGCATGTTACAAATGTTTGCTTCAAAAAAGATACATTCAAAGATTTGCACACATTTCATGATTGTTCCAAAATAGCAGATCTACAAGCTTGCTGTGAGCTTGTATATCTGATATGTTTCGATAGTTAGAGCATAAAACAATGGTTACGTTTTTTTTTTTTTTTATTAGGAGGATGCCGAGAGGCTGGAGGAGCTCCTAGGCATGCTGCCCGAGGCGCCCGCCCGCTCCGGCCTGAAGGAGATGGACGCTGTGCTGGAGCTACTGGTGCACCTGGCTGGGTCCTCACCACTGCCCCCTACCTCCTTCAGTAGGGACTACATGAGACGAGAGAGGCACGTGTCCACACATCACTGTTATACGCCTGTCACGACTAGGGATGGGACATAATTAGGGTCGATTCATACTCCACTTTTAGAGCCTAATTTATTTCGGTTCGGCTCTGTCTACACTATGATATGGCGTCATTCATAGGATTCAGAGGATCGGGGGGGCGGGTAACGTCATTAATTCTGCTCCGAATGACGCTATATCATAGTTTAGACAGAGCCGAACCGAAAAGTGGAGTATGAATCAACCCTTATTCTGACCAAAGAAATTGTGATTTACGATATTACCGCGATAATCAGAATATCCCCGACATCCATTAATCTGGGGAGGAACGTTTGAGATTTGGTAGAGAGTGAAAAAAAAAGTCTGTTTTACCAATTATAGATGGCTTAAATGGTACGGATTTGCAGTTTGGCAAATAAAAGGTGAATTGATCCCAGTTCATGATGGAGGAGGATTTCACAATACATTTAAATCTGTGTTTCTTATCACGATAAACGATAATAAAGATTATCGTCCCATCCCTTGTCAGGACTATTACATGATCACCTGATCCTAAGTGTTTAACCCATTATGACACTGAGGTCGATTCCACAATTGCCTTCTAAATCAGTAATTCTCAAAATGCTTTGTCTTTCAAACACCTTTGAGATTTTGGGGGACTTTCTTTACTTTATTGAACCGGTAAAAAAACACATTGAGACCATAGTCTATTTTACGAGTGGAGTGGCCAAGAGAAGAGCCAAATAAATGTTACACAGCTGTGCCAGTAACCACAAATACAAGACCAGACACATAACATCCGTAAAAACAACGCCCACTAGCTGCCTTGAGGCTCAAGGAGAAACTGAGAATCTAACAAAGTGACCAATATAAAACTAACATAAAAATAATAGCAACACCATTTTCTACTAAACTAATATAAAACTAAGATCAATTACATTTGCTACGCATCAAAGCAGGAGCAAGTGTGCCCCCTGCCAAAAAATAAAGAGTGCCCCTGGCAATCTTTTAAAAACTAACTAGAGGGATCACAAAAGCCAATTTATGTCTGGTCCGCGACCAGGGCCCAAAAAATGCAAGGCTTACTGGCTTTTTTTCCCCGGCCTCAGATTTGCATTTGATCTGAGATTTAGAGAGTGATTGAAAGATGTTCAAGCTCATGCTTTAATGGGTTAAGATAATCACAATTGTTTGCATAATAGTTTCCATTCAACAAGTTTGTCTGTTGAAAGTTTGTGAATGTTGCTGATCTACAAGATCACTTGTAGATCGGCTACTTACCGGTATGTTATTTTGGAAACATGCGGTAAAGCAGGGGTCTTCAACGTTTTCAGGCCGGGGACCCCCAAACTGATGGGGAGATGGAGCAGGGACCCCCTACCACCTCGTAGGGTGGGGTGGGGGGTGGGGGGGGGGGGTCGGGGCTACGACATATTTTTTTATTTTAAACATGTACAAGTTACAGCGAGCAGGGTGGGCCGTACCACTACCATTTCTAATTCTAAACATAGTACTTGTTAACTGAGAACCAATGTCAATAATATCAACAATCTGTCTATATAAAATGCATAGTAATCATGTATTCAAGCCATTCAAAATGGATATAATCATGATTTATTTTTTAACATAAATGTGAAATGAAGGGGGAAAAAAAAAAAAAAAACATTTTTTGAAATATTTTTTTTTCGCGGACCCCCTGCAGTACCTCCGCGGACCCCCTAGGGGTCGCGGACCCCCTGTTGAAGACCCCTGCGGTAAAGGATAAAAGTATTACATGTTTTGGCATAGTACATTATTTATTTGTACAGTCATTGTCAGTAATTTCTTTGTATATCTAAGTGATTTGTCTCATACTATGAATGTTTACAAAGCCAAAAAGGCAACATACTGTAAATGTAATTGTTACGTACATACGGTATTCCAAATGCTCAGTGCCAAAAACACAACTAAATCGTTAATGGCAATTTATGTGTACGGAATCATCGACTAAAACGTCACGATCTTAACAACAAAAACAATTCGACCACCAAAATACATTTCCGTGGACTAAATCAACTGTGCATTTAGTCGACTAAAACTAGACTAAAACCGAAACATTTCAGATGACTTGTAAAATGTGACTGAAATCTAAACTGGGATTTTATAAAAAAAAAAAAAAAAAAAAAGTGAGCGGTGGATGTGAGCAGTTAAAGGAGTAGTTCACCCCCAAAATGACTTTTTTTCTATTGATTACTCATGCCGTGGAGAGTAGAGTTCAATAATATTTTTGGGTTTTTGTCACATTCCTAAGACAAAAATTTGATTTGAGTAAATTTACCCCCATTGATTCCGGATGGTGACCCGTTTCGAAACGGGTCACCATCCGGAATGAATGGAGGTAAATGTATTGTTATCACATTTTTGTCTTAGGAATGTGACAAAAACCAAAAAATATTATTGAACTCTACTCTCCATGGCATGAGTAATCAATAGAAAAAAAATCATTTTGGGGGTGAACTACTCCTTTAATTTCGTTAAGCTATACCCTGTGTGTGTGTGTGTGTGTGCGTGCGTGCGTGCGTGCGTGCGTGCGTGCGTGCGTGCGTGCGTGCGAGGAATATGTGGGTGTTTGTGCGTGGCTGTGTGTTTGTGTGAAGCCGGGGTTCTCATAATTCTGTGTGTGTGTGTGTGTGTGTCTGGGGTTGGGGTCACGGGTCCCCTGAGTGTGAGTGTGTGTGCGACTCAACAGCGCCACTTGGTCACCCAGCGGTATTGCAGCTCATGCTACATAGTTACATTCAGGGCGGCTTGCACCAACTCGGTTTAAGCCTTAAACTGGTTTAAATCAAGGTTTATCTTTTAATCAGCTTGCACCAAACCTTAAATCTAGTTTTCATTAATCAGGGTTAGTTTTAAACCATCCTTTTAATCTTGGTTTGAATTTTCACTGTAAACCTGGATTACTGTTAATCCTGTTGCACCACTACTTTAAACTTTGATTTAAACATCAGTAAGGGATTAATTTTAAACCTGCTGTAGAGGTGGTTTAAATGCAAACATGCCATTGACATGAATAGGGGTCCCCCTCCTGTGAGGGAAGCCCCACAGCAAGTAAGCTGCAGACAGCGTTTCACAGCTGAAAACAAACATCTCATCACATCCTTGTAGTAGGCCTACTGTACATCGGCTATTTTAAATTAGCGAACATTTAAATATTTACAGGGACATACAGACATTTGTCATGGAAGCTTGTGGACTTCCCAAGCAACATGGAGACGTTTTAATTTTCGAAATCGCTTCATAATTGACTCAAATGTGAATGTGATCAAAACTGTGGTCTTTTCTTGCTTCTAGCCGCGCATCGCATCGCCGCGCCGCACCGCACTGTAGCGTCCGAGCGTCACCGTCGTATGACGGGGAGCGTTATATTTTTGTTTTGTTTTGGCTGCAGGCGCTCTTCTTAACTCATACCCTGCCAAAAAAGATGTTTCTATGATAAAAACGTCTTTAAAACGTCTTTTTCACTATGGACCTCCCTGCCAGACGTCTTCTGAACGTCTTTTAAAAAAAAATAATAATAAAAAAAAAATTTTTTTTTTGAAAAAATCTTTTTGAAAAAAAAATTTTTGGACCTCCAACAGTGTACTAGGCATGATCGCGATCGCGAAATTGCATGTTTAACCCCCATACCAACCACATCTTTCAAACATGGCAGCCATGTTTGTTTACATTTGAAGAAAACATAAGGGCTCCTTTCTCCTGAATGCCTGAACGGATTTCCAAGCGGATTTTTTTGTTTGAAAGCTGTGAAAAGCATGCACATGCATAGTGCATGATCTGTGCACGAATGTGTGCACCAGCGTGCACACTATTTTTTTAACCCTTTGTTGGCGAACCGGCAATATAAGAGGTCATCCCACTTTAAATATGGCACCGACTGAGTTAACATAGGCCTGCCCACATTCTCCTAGAAGTGAATAAAAGAGTAACGCTAATGATATTAGGCTCAAGAGAATAGCATATTCCAGTTTGTTTATATCGAAATCCAAGATGGAGGACATTTAAACCATGAACTAATCACAGTTTATGGTTTTAATCACAGGTTAAGGGTTTAATCACAGATTTGTTAAGCAATGCTTAAATTTAAGTGGTGCAACGCACCTCGATTTAAAATAAAACCTAGATCAACAAACCCTTGATTAACCCTAAACTAAGATTTATTTAATCCCTCTTGGTGCAATCCGCCCTCAGACACAGTCATGCATAGGATGACCACCGCTCCAAAAACAAAATCTAAATGTTGACACTGCCCCCTACAGGCAGGTGCTGCGCAGGCCTCCGCTAGGCTCCTACATCAGCGAGGACCTGCAGAGGCTGGAGGCCCAGGCGTGGGGGCTGGTGTGTGGTGAGGAGTGGTCCCTGCTGGGACCCGGGGCCTGGGCCCTGGGCATGACCATGGTCGCCCCGCCGGGCACGGGCCTGCTGGCCATGAGGTAAGGGTGGGCCATATGGTGTTAAATATCACTGAGACGATACATGTCTCCACGAGATGCCTTTTCGGAGATATCGCATACATTGTGATACAATGAGGGAGCCTTATGAAAAAATCCAGCTGAATTGTTAATACAGAGATTCATTGCAGAATTCCTTTAAACCTGCATTTTTGTCTGAATCAGTAGTTCATAAAATGTTAAATGTCAAAGTCTCCCCTTAACTCTGACGGTATAATTTGTATACTGTCAGAGATGCATACTTACAGTATAAGGATCAATTTAGACCACCCAAAAGGAACACAGAGAGTCTGGACCCCCACATTGAGTGTTCTGTCTTTTTCTTTTAGTTTTTTTTACCTTGTATTGTAGGTGGTTGTACTGTTAAGTAACTTGAAAAATAACCATAAATGACATAACCAACATGAAAAAGAATCGTGATAAGATTGCGTGTCGTGATACAGCTTGGGAAAATATTGTGATATTATGTTTTTCCATATCGCCCCCCCCCTACCATGAGGACCGGGACGGAGGGCCACGGCGAGGACGAGGACCGGTTCCGGCGGGACACCAGGACGTCCCTCTTCGGAGCGCTGCAGCATTCCCGCACCTCGGACCTGGACGTGCGGCTGGACCTGCCTCCGGTCCCCAGCAACGCAGACGTCACCGGGCTCCTCATCAGGGTAAGGGAGCTGGAGTCGTTCCCTGGGGTGTCGCACCAAATTCTGGGCCCTGGGTACAAGGATTCACTCACATTTTGTGCTTTAACTATTGAAAAATAGCAGATATACAAGCTTGTAGATCTGCCATTTTTGAAAGATCGTGAAAATGTGTGCTCAAATATTTTCATGTGAAGGACCCCCAAAATTACATGTATTTGGCCACGGACCCCCATCTCAAAATATTTAGTTCCAAGGACCCCTCCAGAAGCAAAGGTTACAAATGTTTGCTTTAAAAATACATATATTCAAAGATTTGCACACATTTTCACGACTTTTCAAATATACCAGATCTACAATCTCGCAGCGCGGCACTCGGTGCCGCGCTGTGAGCTTATATATCTGCTATTTTTCAATAGCTAAAGTATAAAATAATTAATTGGCCCCTCCACCTTGGGCCCTAGTAACTCAGTCCCATTTGGAACCCCCTCAAGGAACCCTGGTCCCCACTTTGAGTACCACTGTGTACGTTATCTAACGCAGGGGTTTTCAAAGTGGGTGACGGGGCACCCTGGGGTGCCGCGCCGGCAGTCCAGGGGTGCCGCGGGATCCTTTGATAATATTTGGAATTTATTTGGACACTTGAAAAAATATTTAGTATCATTTTAAACTTGAAGTACAAAGTTATTTTCAGTCAGTTCTAACCAAAATGGCTATTATCTCAACGTTTTCCTCGCAACATAATCACTAAAATATCGTCACTCTCAGGCAGAAACCTCGTATCTCCAAGTTACGTCTTTTGGTAAAGCAAAGCCCAGCTTCATCATACAAGACTGTCGCACAAAACTAGTGAAAACAGCCGATCTACAAGCACACTGTTTTCACTAGTGTAGTACATTTTATAGATGATAAATACAAAACAAAGGTGCTGGGAGTGAAAATTATAATGTAGGGGTGCCTCGGATTAAAAGAATATTTATGGGGTGCCCTGAGACAAAAAAGTTTGGGAACCCCTGATCTAACGTACATGTTCAAAGCGAGAATTCTGCTCCAAAATGTGACCTGCAGTACAGAACAGTTCTCACAACATGCATTGTGAGCTTGTAGAATGGCTATTTTCAGATTAAGTATAAAATGGTGCTAAAGGGCTTAAGTGGTTAGGCAAACAATACTCCACTTTACAGACATTTCTAACAAAACAAAGCATAATCAAAGCATAATATATTGAGACGGCCCCAGGTGACACAATAAAGAAGAATAAAGGAACTATATACAAAATATTCATATAAAAATTCTCTTCATACACAGACGGAGGCTCCATTCTTCATTATTGTTTATGATTTTTGGCCCGGTGAGCCTTTCCTTTCTCTGCGTTTTTTGGATTTATTCCCTCATTGTTCAGCTTGGAAAATAACTCACACCATCCCCAATTCCCCATATTAATTAATCCTAACCAAAATGCCTTTGTTTTTGGGTCCATTGTCTTCCTCTGGCAGGTTCCCCCCAGCTTGGACCAGTCTGAGGACGAGGGCTTCCTGTCGGCGTCCAACCTGACTCCAGACTCGGTGCCCAGCCCCACCCCGGAGCAAGACGTGTGGGAGGCCCTGCGGACCTTTGAGCCGCGCAGGCGCCGCTGCTGGGAATCTGTCGGCGGGTGAGTCGTCGAGTCATCTTTGTCGGCGGTGCCTGTAGAACAGGGGTCTTCGGGCGCCTGGCGCATACCATATAGGCATTGCCATTTCGGCATCAATGCCTGTCGGCGTCGCCGGTTCGATTCCCGATCCGGGCGACCTTTCTCTCCCCCATTTCCTGTCAGTCTACTGTCCTATCCAATAAAGGCAAAAAGCCCAAAAACAAATCTAAAAAAAAAAGAAAAAGAACAGGGGTCTTCAACAGGGTCCTCAGAGTTACTACAGGGGGTCCTCCAATTGTTTGAGTTTTTTATATTAACCACTTGAACCCTAGTGTTCTGAGAACTAAAAAATAGCAGATCTACAAGGGCGTTGTGAGCTTGTAGATCGGCTATTTTCGGCAAAGAGCTTTGGTATAGGGGGGAAAAAGAGCAGACTAAGTACAGAGAGAAAGGTCAAGTTTATTAAATATTGACGGTTGAAGTGGTTAAATATCTGAAAACACTAATTGACATGAATCCAAAATACACTGATGATTGTGCTGTCAAACGATGAAACTATGTGGAATCTATGAACAGGTTGTGGGGGTCCCTGCTTCATCTCTCTCTCAACTAAGGGGTCCTTGGCCTGAAAACGTCTAAGAACCCTGCTGTAGAATGTAGCCGCCAGTCAGAGCAGTTTGTCCCAAACAATGGTGTTGTCGGAACTTGGAAAGGTTCCTTCTTAAGAAAACAATGTTCTTAAGAAAACAATACACATTTTTGGACACTGCTCCTACAGATTTGTTCCTAAAATCACGTAAAAGGTACTTATAATATACGTACTTGATACAGTCCTTTTTTCACTCTATTAATGTCTTTGCCAAAAAATAGCAGATCTACAAGCTCACAACGTGTCACGTTGCGAGACGTTGTGCGCTTGTAGATCTGCAATTTTTTGGCAAATGTTCCACCCCAGGATAATGGATTTTGATTATCGCGATAATATCGTAAATCGCTATTTATTTTGTCACAATAATCGTGATATGACATTTTCATATTGTCCCATCCCTATTCGCAGCATTTGAATCAGAACTGACATTCTCTCTCGACACAACACCAAAACGATTGTTCTCCCACTATAGTCCGCCAGGGAAGAGGGAGCTGCCCTACCTGACGGAGGGAGGCAGGGAGGCCTTTGATCAGCTCTACCGCCTCTGGGAGGGAGAGATGAGGATCGTCACGGCGACCCCGTCTCCCCTCCTCCCCCTGCCCCTGGACTCTCAGACCCAGCTGGTGACGGACCTCCTCAACGTCCTGATCGGAGTGGCGTCCACCACGTTCCCTCTCAGCCAGGTACAGTCAGGGTTCCCACACATTCTTACCAATTAATTTCCAAAACCTTTTTTTTTCCCAGAATATTTAACCCGATTTCCAGGACTATATAACAATAATTCAGCTCAATAACGAGTCACTTACTCCTATGCGCAATGCCCAAAGACAGGTAGTGTATGCCAGTGGTTCTCAACCTTTTCAGGCCGTGACCCCCGAAATAATCATATTTGAAGAGAGTTGAGGAATTTTGTATAACACGGTTTTAATGTGAAAATAGCCGATCTACATGCTCACAACGCCTCGCAACGCGAGGCGTTGTGAGCATGTAGATCTGCTACAATTTCTGCCTCTAATATTTGACAATTTGGCCAATGTTTAATTTGTCATTTCAGAGGTATTAACAAAATCAATAACCAAAGACAATGCATAGCTATTTTTTCCAGGACCTTCCAGGACCCTTGATCAATTCCAAAACTTTTCCAGTACTGGAAAAAATATTTTTCTAATTTCAAAATATTTCCAGGAATTTCATGACCGTGGGAACCATGTACAGTACGTTTATCCTAACTTAGAATCCCAAACGCCCGTCCGCGCTGCATGAATGGAGCAGTCTTGCAGTCTTGTAGCTCTGCTCCTGCAGTTCATTGGCAAGGACTGATCACGTGGCGGACTGTTACACCAGAGTTGCTTGGTAGGAAAAAAAAAGAAATTTATAAAATTTGACCCGCTAACACCAAAAGTGTCACCAGTTTTCTAACACAATGCAAGGGTAGGAGTACCCAAAAAATGACTTATTTTCTATCAATTACATGAAGATGAATCCATGAAGCCTTGAATTCATGGATAAAAAATTAAAAAAAGAATTATGACACTTTGATTCTCCGCCCCTCATCAAATTATTGGCTTAGGAATGCAAAATAATTTATTCATTGGGGTTTTGTGGGTGAACCACTCCTTTTAATGTTTTAATGCAGTGGTTCTCAACCTTTTCAGGCCGCGACCTAAAAAATAATCATATTTTAACTGGGGACCACCCACCCTGACAAGCACAAAGAGTTGAGACATTACATTTTGTACAACACGGTTCTATTGTGAAAATAGCAGATCTACATGCTCACAACGCCTCGCAACGCATGTAGATCGGCTATTTCACAATTTCTGCCTCTAGAGGTATTAAAAAGTCCTTAAATTGTCACTTTAGAAATGTGCATATACCCTCTATACTCTTACAAACAATGTTGCATATTAAGTTAATCATCTGGGGACCCTCCAAAATAATTTGGGGACCCCCCAGGGGGTCCCGACCCACAGGTTGAGAACCACTGTTTTAATGTACCACGTGCTGTTTACATTTCTGACTAATAAAGTGTTCGATAAATCAACCAATTTCTTTTTCTTTGAGGAAAACAGAAAAACTGATTATTTTTCCTCCATTGAGATAACAACGGAGGTACAGTAAAAGTCACAGCCAGTCAGAACCCAATCTCTCGCCTCTGCATTTCCCTGCTGACATAAATGGTCCGCTTTCTCCCTGTCTGCCGTTCTGTGCTCTGCAAATATCTCCTATTGATCTTCAAGATTTTCCAGCAATTGTTATTCATAGCTAATTTGAATTCTTCCACGCCAGTCATCTGTCATCGTCTTAAATAACAAAGAATACCAGTTGATTGCATCAGCTTTTTTTTTTCTTTCTTTTTTTTAACTATATTCTTTTGTCTTGTGTATTCAGAATAAATTGTCGGGGGATAAATGGTTGTCAATCTCTATGATAATGCAAGATAGAGCTAATCTTTCTTTTAGAATGGAAAATAGCTACCAAGACGTTAGGTCTTTATGCAGGATGAAATTTGCCTTTTAGATTTATCAAGGCACCCAGACAGTCTGGAGGTGACAGTAACAAAATTGTTTACTCAGTTTTTGACTTTAGATTTTGCACAGTTTTTCTTTTACTTTGATGGCTGTGTGCATGTGATCTTGAGTTGGATAACAACACCCATTGCCTTAACACCCAGTGGTGTAAGTAACTAAGCACATGTACTTAAGTACTGTACTTAACTCTTATACCGCTTTGGACGTTCCTGTTCGCCCCAATTCTCAAGAGACCTCCGCGCCAATACGGCGCTCGTTCGCGTTCGTTCGTTCTTTCGTTTACCTTGTTGAAGCTGATGAGGGGTCGCGCCGCCGTGTACTGTAAACACATTTTCCGCGGTGATGGTGTAAAAAATCCATTATGCGTTAACATCAACGGAGACCAATTCACTTCCTTGTTGATTTCTCTGGCTGTGAGGCTCTGTGGCCAGTGACTGGTCTGAATCACATAACAGGCAAATTCACATTCATTCTCGCATGACGCCGCCCTCTGCTGCCTGGCAGACCAAATTGCACTATTGCACAATCAAAAAAAATAAAAAAATGTCTATCTATCTACTATAACGTCGCAAAGGTAAGCCGCTTTTTGATGGCACCAGAATCAATAAATAAATAAATAATCTGGCAGTAGGAGAGTTAAGTACAATTATTGAGGTATTTATTTTACTTTACTGGAGTATTTCCCATCTTCAATATAGTAAGGGGATATCTTCAGAAATAGTGTCAAATCCTGGAATAAATGCCTTACCAAAAAATGTCTTCACTAATGTGTTTGTAAAGGTCTCTAGTAACACATCTCACAAAGACTGAAATTCAGTTTCCCTAGGAGAATCTTTGACAGCTGCTGACAGTTGGGGTCCCATTAAATTAACTATACAGGATAAAACACACCAAAATAAATATGCTTTAAGTAGCGTGTGAGGGGTCAAGCTAGGGGTTTTTCATGATTCTGAATCCATAGCAAGCATTTGTTTAGCACGAAAAACATTCCTTGGCCAAAAGACGGCCCGACAAAACTATGGTTACAGTTTTGTGGGAGCCGCCTTTACCCCAAAGAATGTTTTTTTGTGCAAAACAAATGCTTGCTATGGATTCAGAATCATGAAAAAAGTAACCCTAGTTTGACTCCTCACATGCAACTTGAAGCATATTTATTTTGGTGTGTTTTATCCTGTATAGGTAATTTAATGGAACCCCAACTTTCAGCAGCTGTAACGGATTCTCCTAGGCCTAAGGAAACTGAATTTCAGTCTTTGTGAGATGTGTTACTAGAGACCTTTACAAACAAATTGGTGAAGAAAGTTTATGGTAAGGACTTTTCAAGATATCCCCTTACTAATAGTTAGGCAAATATTGTACTTTTACTCCTCTATAATTATTTCAAAACGAGTTACTGATTACTTTGTAGATTTTGATTATTATTACAAAACATACATACATACATTCCGTAGTTTTTTTCTTTACTTGTGCTTTTTGAAGTGAAAAGGATAGGCAAAATAAGCCTAAAACTTTTTGGTCTAATCCATACAATATAAAATACTACTACTACTACTACTACTACTACTACTACTACTACTACTTGGCCGTCTGTCCAGTGATATATATCGGACCAATTACCCATATATGGAGATCCATGTACTGTATATGGAGATATGCTGTGAGACCCCAAACATGCTTACTCATTAATTCGTTATGTGAAAATCCTATGACGTCTATCACATCTGACATAATACTTACAATCCCTTTTATGCCCATACAGTACATGGAGGTCCCTGTCTGAATCAGCCACACAGATGTGGGCTGTCTTCCTCCATATATGGGCATTCCCATATGAGGTCCTGTTAGATATGGGCTTAATATTGATGACATAAGGGATCTCCATATATTATGGTTATAAAAGGGATTCTGTTAGAGTGGTTCCCATGACATCACAACATACAACCCATTTTATGCCATCCCTTTTATGCCCATACAGTACATGGAGGTCCCTGTCTGAATCAGCCACACAGATGTGGGCTGTCTTCCTCCATATATGGGCATTCCCATATGAGGTCCTGTTAGATATGGGCTTAATATTGATGACATAAGGGATCTCCATATATTATGGTTATAAAAGGGATTCTGTTAGAGTGGTTCACATGACATCACAACATACAACCCATTTTATGCCCATATTATGGAGATGCCTGCTCTGAGTATCTGACATCACCGTGATGTCACCTGTGATGTCACAGTGGATGTGTCAGGGGAACCACAGTGTCAGGCGTGACAAATGTGCCATCATTTTGGGGGTCCCGACCCACAAGTTGAGAAAACGTTTGTTTGCTCCCTCTCTCTCTCTCTCTCTCTCTCTCTCTCTCTCTCCCCCCATAGTGTGTGCAGTTTGAGGTGAGGCCAGGCGTGTGCGTGTCGGGAGCGTCCCCAGAGAGTGTCTCTGGTCTCCTGGCTGAGCTGGCCCAGTACGGCACCCACTACCTGAGGCTGAGCCGCTTCACCCTGCAGAGCACCAGCAACAAGGGCCTCGTCTTCCAGGTACCACCACACACCACACAATAGTCCAGTGGTTCCCAAACGTTTTAGCTCCAGACCCAAAAGAGAAATGAGACGTTTGCCCGGGACCCAAACTAGTGAAAATAGCAGATCTACAAGCTCACAACGTGTCGCTTCGCGCCGCTTTGTGAAGCATGTAGGTCGCTTATTTTCACTACTTCTTAACTCTTTCAATGCCACCTTTCACCACTAGAGGGCGCCCAATGGCCATAGAATGCTACATAGTCAAGTGCTGGTATATGCACAAGCCCTGCAGCCATGACTTGCCTGAACACTTTCCTTTGTGCATGTACAGGAAGAGGATGAAGTTAGCTTGAAGTTAGCTATTGGCTACCAAGCATTTTAGAAGCCCTATTTTCGGCAATTTAGCCATGATTAAACCTTGCACACCTCATGCATGGAATATGGATATGCATGGAACAGAGAAAATGAGCTCTACAGATCCTGGATTGCATTGGAGTGGATGGTAAATATCGGCGGAGCGACGCTCTCGCGGGCCGTGTAAACAGATGACGAAAAAAATTAAATAAATAAATAATAATAATAAAAAAATCCCGAACTAGTTCGGGATCGGCACTCTGATAAGGACAAATAAAGCCGAACTAGTTCGGGATTGGCACTGTAAGAGTTAAACATTTCTTTTCTTTTTTTTTAAAGATTTTCCTTTTTTTTTGTTGCTTTTTTATGCCTTTATTTGATAGGACAGTAGACTGACAGGAAATGGGGGGAGAGATGGGGAGTGACATGCGGCAAAGGTCGTCCGGATCGGGAATCGAACCGGCGATGCCGCCAGGCATCCATGCCTATGTGGCAATGCCTTATGTGGTATGCGCCTGGACCAGGAGGTCAGCGGGCGCCCCAAATATTTGTGTTCTAATTTATGTAATTTCTTAGATTTTTCTTTGATTTCTTCATGAAACATTGCATTTGTTGAAATTGTCGCTTTTTTGAAAAATGAATAAGCACCCACTACCACTACGTGAACAAAAATGTAGATGACAAAAAATAAAGGGACCTATAAAAATGTGTCCTATGTTATTCATCATTGTGCCCTATGATACATTCTATTTTACATGACATGACAGCCAAGATGTCTCTCCAAGGCCTGATAGCTATTGTTTTATGGTCCAACTTGTCCTTGTTACATGACAGTATTAACCATTCCCTGTGCTAGAGGCAGAATGACTCTACCACAGGCCTGTGCGCACTCAAGGTTCTCCCCTGTCCACTCATGTATTAAAGCACCAACACCACCACCTTCTAAGTACTGCCTCTGACCCTTTTGTTTCCTATGACTGATTTCTGTTGCAGAATGGCAGCCCAGAGCAGGTTTTTGGCCTATCCAGATTGGAATCGGATTTTTTTTTTTTTTTGTAATCAAGTCAGAACAGCAAAAAAAGAGTGTCTCAGTCTGTACAATCCAAACAGTGAAGCTTGAGTTAAAGTAAATCACACAATGGTGTAGCTGGCCGAAAATAGCCGATCTACAGTACAAGCTCACGAGTCACACCGACACAGACTTACTTACTTTTTTGTATTTTGTATGGCAAGAGTATACACATTAAGTCAGTATTTCTCAAATGGGGGTATGTGTACCCCATACGGGTGCATGGATGTACTACATGGTGTATGTGAGGAATGGAAAATGGGATCATGTTATGTTTAATGGCGAAACATTTAAAAAACCTTGTGTACACCTGCCGATCTGTGTCAAAAACTGCAGCTGTTACTGAGTAGAAAGCAATACTTATTTTCCATTATGCCGTTTTTAATTTGAACATATTGACTTTTGATGTCAACATTGTTTTCAAAGCAAAATGTTGCAGTTGTGTAATGGGAGTAAAGAAAGAAAAGAGAATCACTGTGGATAGTTTGACGATGTCTGAATACGCACATATTATCTGATTACTTGCAATGCAAATAACAGTGTGGACAGTCAGTCAGTCAGTCCTAAAGATCATATTTTGAGAAACAAACTTCATTTTCCTGCACTTCGAACCGATCCTTTAGAATGGTTGGGACTGTGGCGAGCGGTGCAGTAGAAATGGATGATATACTGTATACACTATGCATTGAGCTAAGGGCACACTGCGGTGTGGAGATAACGGCAATGAAAAATGTGTGTGTGTCTCCTCCAGGCTTTCACAGGTGGTCTGAGGAAGTATCTGCACTACTACAGAGCCTGTGTCCTCAGCACCCCGCCCACCCTCACCCTAATCACTATCGGGTTCCTCTTTCGCAAAGTGGGACGGCAGCTCAGGTGAGACCATGTCACCTGTCACCTCTTTAAGTCATTTATTATTTACTTAAAGAGGTGGTGGCATAGTTTTGTACTTTTTTGGTTTTGTATGTGTCTATGAAGTTAACATTATTCTAATAGGCCACCTGGTGGGGTTATAATGTGCAGATTTGTCTTCCCTGTGTATTTGTGTTTACTTCCTGAAAGTTGAAAGCCTCTTAGTCAAAAGGCCCAGTGGAAAAAGACAGATTAAATGACATCATATAATCATCCCCTCCCCTTTTACCATTCACCCAACACTGTGGGTGTGGCTAACTTCAGCTGGGTCACCACCCAACTGACAACCAGGCATACCTAATGAACTGGTGGGTGTGGCAACATAAAAACACAATTTGAACTCTTGCTGTACCCTTTCTTTGAAAAAATCTTCCTCTTAGTATAATCATAATACCTGATCATCATGTTTTAGGGAAGAAAAAAATCATGGCACTGCATCTTTAAGGGTTTTGCACACAGGCCCGATTAAAACGCATTGGATTTGGTGTGCAATACTGTGCGGAATCCGCACTGCACATCCGAAAAGGAGTCATAAAAGGAGTCAATGAGTTTTTACCGCATGCAAAAAGATGCACAAATCGAACTGGGTTCGATCGGGGAAAGAAAAGCACTGCCGCAGCCACTTGTCGCACGGAAAATTGTGCATGCTTTTGTCTGCAAAGCCCTTTACAGTGGTGTAAAATACATTTTTTCATTTTTTACTTTACTGTAGTAAGTATTATCTACTCCACTACATCTCAGAGTGGGGAAAAACACATCTTCAAGCTAACAAAATGCCACTGCCTTCAAATGCAGAAAAAAACTTTGATAGGGAAACACCATATCTTCAAGCTAACAAAATGAAAATGTGACGCATGTGCGCTTGTAAATTTTAGGCTATTTTCGGTGAAGAGTTTGCGTAGTTTTTTGGGGGGAGCTGACCCCAATCCACATCTACCTTGCGTAGTTGTTTCTTCCTCACTTCAAGATGTAGCACGTGTTAAGAGAAAATCTGAACAAACAGTATTCATAATGTAAACAAGACAAGATAACTTTCATCACTTGCGTTACTAAATTATGCATTTTAAAACCAATCTGAACCTTATAAAATGTTATGAATTCATCCCAGTTAACGTGCTGCCGTGCTTTTTGAAGCCTTGATCTGCTGTCATAAATTATTACATATTTACAACCAATAGCTGTGTTTAAATGTGACAGAATGTTTGTGTGTGTGCTGTGTTAAATCCCAGGTACCTGTCGGAGCTGTGCTGTGTGGACGGGCCCTCGGGTGTGGGCCAGGCTACCTTCCCTGTGGTGAGTGGACATCAAATGTACAACTTTGGGTCATTGTCGGGTAGAATCCTCGTATCTCCACGTTTTCTCCCTGCTTCATCGTACAAGACTGTCGCACAAGACTAGTGAAAATAGCCGATCTACAAGCACACTTGTTGTGTGCGGCTATTTTCACTAGTTTAAATCATTTCTTAAAATGATGAATGCAAAACGAACGGTTTTGGACATACAAGGTTTCCACCACACTACAACAATATATTAAATGGATCTGTATGTATGGCTTGTATGCTAATCAGATGGAATCAATGTCAAGCCAGTGCTCTTTGGCTCCCCCCGCAGGGCGTGAAGCTGTTGTCCTACCTCTACAATGAAGCCCAGAGCAACTGCAGCAATGAGAACTACCCTGTGTTACTGTCCCTGCTGAAGAGCAGCTGTGAGCCTTACACACGGTCAGTCACTTCACGTCAGAGTCAGCTTTAACACGATAACCCATTAAGGCAGTTTAACTCTAAAAGGTTTTCTCAAAACGCGTCGCTTTGCACCGCGTTTCAAGCTTGTGGATCTGCTACTTTTGATACTTTTGTGCGACGCTGTTGAATGATAAAGAAGGGCGTTAATCTACGCCAGGAGTCAGCAACCTTTTTGAAATGAAGTGCCACGTTTTTATTCTGTAGAGTGTCAGTGTGCCATGTCAACATAAATTTTAATGACAAATATTTTGTCATATTTTTATTGGCAGGACATTATTATAAGGATCATTAGACCCAGAGCAATAATCCACCTATATCTCCCCGACTCCCTCCCCAGTCAGAGTTCAGAGTTTTAATGAATGTAGAACTATCTGCAAGATGTAATTTTCTATAAATGAGCTAACTTAATTTAATTGACCACGTTTAAAAAAATAATTACAAATATTTTGACATATTTTGATTGGCAGGACATTGGTATAAGGATCATTAGACCCAGAGCAATAATCCACCTATCTCCCCGACTCCCTCCCCAGTCAGAGTTCAGAGTTTTATTGAATGTAGAATTATCTGCAAGATGTCATTTGCTATTCATTAGCTAACTTCATTTAATTGACCACATTTTAATCGATCTCTCTCACACTTCTGCCAGTGTGCCAGTGATCACCCTCCCCTGTGCCAATGTTGGCACCAGTGCCTAAGGTTGCCTACCCCTCATCTACGCAAAAACACAAAAAGCTTGAAGTTGCCCGGCAACAACATTGAGGTTTGACCTCATTTGCAAATCCTGGCACGCACGCTCACACGCACGCACGCACGCACACCCCAACAATTGAGACACAGATGTAAAACACAGAAACACGGACAACTAGTAAGTTAAACAGTTACATAGGGAGGTTAAAGAAGTAGCAGCAGGTACAGGGTTTTCACAGTGCAGTTTAATAGACCAATCTGTGCCTGCCAGCTCTGCTCTGTCTCTACACCATTAACACTCTGTCTAGGGAGCTGTAGCCATCATGGCATCTCACTGATTCTCTTACTTTTTAATTAACAAGTAAGCCCAGTCTGACCATTATGCATTAGCCCACCCGATCTACTGTACAAATCCTCAGTGTTAATGGAACTCTTGACATTGTACAATTGGAACCAAATTGTGTACACCAGGGGTGTACACAAACTTGAGAGCTACTTGAGAGGCACAGGCATTACATACAAGACAAACGCACATGAAATGGGAAATAGTGAGGGGGAAAAAAAGTCTTCATCCCATTCTGTATGGAAGTGGTAGGTTTTCGGTTTCTTTGTGATGTTACTGACTCTTGAAATCAAAGCATTGCCCCTAAAATTGAAGAGTATTGGAAGGATATACATTCCATTATGCAAACGATAATGTTTTTTGAGTTGCCTCTGAATTGTACCTTGCTATTACTTGGAAATATTCCAGAAGAGATGTTAACACCTGATAAATATTTAATTAAGATTTTCCTAGCTGCAAGCAAAAAAGCGATTACACGTCGCTGGTACCAACAGGATCCTCCAACTAAAGGGCTATCAATATCATAAAGGAAATATACACTATATGGAAAGACTAACTTTTATACTCAGACTACAAGAGGACAAATCAAACAAATATTGGGAAAAGTGGATTCTCTTTCACCAGCCCATGGACAATGCTTAAAATAGAGACAGTGTACTGAAGACATATCTTTAATTGTTGACATAAGATATGCAGCCCACCTTGTTTAATTGTATGTTTTTTTTTTTTTTTTTTTTATGTCTGTCTTGTTTTCCTTGTTTGTATTGCTTCATTTGCTTGTCCTCGTTTTGTGTGTTCAATAAAAATTGAGTTAAAAAAAAAGAAATTGCCTACTTTAGAAGCCGTGGAGGGAGCTGACAGGCCCTTCTTGATGTCAATAAATGAAGTCACCTTCATTGACAGATGTCAAAAACGGGTTTTGTGATTTTAATTATGTATATTTTTAGGGGCATGTCATGTGGTTTACCTGCACAGCCTCAGGTTTAGTGTCTTTATTGCGTTTCTTTTTTCAGTAACAGGACAGCTAGAGTACATGCTAGCTCTGCTAGCCTCCACATTCTAGCTTGCTTCTTTGTGTAGTTTGGCCAATAAAGTTATTATTTGACCATGTTCACCCTGACGTTAGTCGTCGCTATAGTTGTAAAGACTCGATGAAGACCTGTGTGAGTGTGTGGCATCTAAAACATTGTCCACCACATCTCTAAAAATAATTAGCGTTAGTTAGTGTCTCCGTTGTGTTTACAAAGAAAGGTCCTAGATCCATATGTTGAAGAAAAGGGGCGTTGATTTCTTTCGGGAGTACTGAGTGCCGCACTATGAGCTTGTAGATCTGCTATTTTTGAGAAAACGTGAACATTTCTGCAAATCTTTGAACATACTGTATATTCTTTTAAAGCAAATATTATTAACTCACACCTTCACTTCTGGGGGGGGGGGGGGGGGGTCCCTGGAAAAAAATATTTTGAGATCAAATACATATAATTCTAGGAGTCCTTGACATTAAAACTTTGAGAACCACAGATAAAGAAACATAGATTTTTTTGGAAAACCAATAGGATATACTGTAGAAGACATTTTTAGGCATTTTTCAGGTACGAAAAGATCACAAAAAGTGAAAATGTGGAGATACTGCCCGAAGTTTTCTGCCTGCAGCAATGTCAGTGCTATGTGCAATATTTATATTTTGACCTTCCCTTTTCTGTCACTGGTAGGTTTGTGTATGACTGGGTGTACAGCGGTGTGTTCCGTGACGTGTACGGTGAATTCATGATCCAAGTCAACGAGGACTACCTTAGTATCAGAGGTAAGCACACACACGCACACGCACACACACACACACACACACACACACACACACACACACACACACACACACACACACACACACACAGGTGGTAAAAGTACTCAAAATGATTTTACTTAAAGGTGTCATTACCTGCAATATAGAAATACTACAAGTAGAAGTCCAGAATTGTAAAAAAAAGAAAATACTTCAGTAAAAGTACAAAAGTTTTGGCATCAAAATATATGTAAAGTACAAAAAGTAAAAGTACCCAATAAGCAGAATGTCCCATTTCACAGGTTTCAAATATATAACAATCTTTTTAAAACCGCAGATATACAAGCTCACACCATACCTGATTCGATGCGTTGTGAGCTTGTTGATCTGCAATTTTCAACAAGCCAAAGTTTAAATAGGGCTGAAGTGGTTAATGCATGTTTTGTAATAATAATCAAAATCTGCAAAGTAACTAGTACGTTTTCTAATAATTGTAGTGGAGTGAAAATATATATTTGACTCCTCGGTACCTAAACATTGGAAATACTCCAGTAAAGTAAAAGTTCCTCAACTTGTACTTAAGTACATCCAGGATACTTAACTCATTGACTGCGATTTTGACCCCCCTTCTTTTGCGACAAACTGCCGGCATTTTGTTTACCTTTAACGCGGGCGTGTCCGTGCACAACGTGCATGACGGTTCAAGGATCGCGTTCGCTCTACAATCCAATATGGTAAGCAACAAAAAACAACAGCCCTCCATTATCCATAGCGACAGTGTTTGCATGCCTCGTGTATGCTGCGTAACGAGGAAGTGAATGCGTTCGGACAGGATACAGGCGGTTGTTGTCCCGCCCCCTGTTTCCGGTCTGGGAACATCCATATCCGGTTTCCGTGGATAGTGCGGCTCTATAGAGAAAAAATAATGGCAGATCGGCGATCATTCTTTAATTGTTTTTTAGCAATTACAGCATATTGACAGCTCGTCATACTCATCATAGGCAAAACGGACAAACATAATAACTCGTCATACTTGTCATAGGCAGTACGAGTAGTATGAGTTAAGTAAATATGTACTTAGTTACTTTCCACCGCTGCACAGTCACCCCCTGCGTCTCATCACAGATTGCCGTGAATAGGCAGTAATTGCACAGGTCTTAGCCTTGTAAAAAATAATGACAGACCATGGAAATGGAGAGCCTCTCAGACAAGCCGTCAGGCAGAAACCGTAGCTGTTTCATTTAATTACGTCCCTTCTAGCTTTTAGTTGGACTTTGTCCTTGTCAACTGTGCCGGCGCACACCGAAACCCATCACTGGACCATAATAATTCAGCGAGGTTCGCAGGGGTTAAGGAGGGGACTGCCCTCCGCTAAGCTGTTTTGCCGGCACAAATTAACTAATAATTGATGGTGTGCACGTTGCGGCTGTTCGACTCGCTGAAATTATGTTTCTTTGCTTTTGTTTTCACTCTCGACTCTCGAGCCGTTTCCCCTTGTTGGTGATTTCAAAAATAAATTAGTTTCCACTGATAATTGCTCCCGGTAAAAAAAAGCGGAAAAAAAACTTGACTCTGGCTGCGGTAGACTTGGATTTTTTTCTTTTTTTCCCTTTTGGTCTAATTAATGACTTGAGACTTCAAAGTGGAGAAAAGAGGAGAGAGTTGAGTTGAGGCTAGGCTCATAGGGCTTAAAAAAATACAGACAAACTCTTCATTCTCCCTCAGCGATTTGTTGCGTTTATCCAGACCATTTCAGCCTGCAGTGCAAAGCATGTCTAGTATTTCGAATTATTGTCCATAGTGTGCGGATGGCATCATGAGTATATTTATTTTGCGTGCATTTTAAATGCACCCATGCTTTTCCCAGTGCATGCAACGTAGCTAGCTAGAATGCTCATACTACCCTCCTAATATGTGAGCTGGCTGTTTTTCCGATAACCTTTTTCATTTATTTTTGAATAATTCTTTGGGGAAATAAAAACAATGAAAAAATATTAAAAATAAATGAAAAAAAGTTATCGAAAATACACGGCCAGCTCACCTATTAGGAGTGTAGTATGAGTCACCAGAACAAATAATGGGTGTTTTTTAATGAATTTATCATGGTTAAAATGGAGTGTGAAAGAGGAGGGCCTGGTAACATTTACACCAAATTTCTAAACATTGAATCAAGCAAATTAAAGTCTGTCCAGGGTGTTCATAAAAGCCTGATTAGACGATAAAATGACCAAAAGTTATTTTGAAAGTGAAACATCCCTTTAAACAGCGATAAAACAATAATCTGTCATATCTCGTCAGTGGTAGTGAGTGAGTTAAAAATCCCTGTGTAAAATATTGTACATCACACAACGGCCAGCCACCACCTGAAGGTCAACCCATGGCCTCATCTCTGTCAGGCTTAGAGGTTCATTTGCCCATCGGCTACACCTCATCAACTCCTGCAGTGAACCTGTGCGCTCCTCGCTCTCGCTCTCGTCTTTTTTTTGGAGGACACACAAATGTCATTGTTCTCCTCCCCTAGTCCGTCGCCAGCAAAGTAATCAAGCTTTCTTGGCAAAGCGGCGAGGCTTTTCAGTTTAAAGAGCTCTGGAAGCCCCTTGCGCGTTCCCGTTCCCCCTGTGCTTTTTTGCTCAGGATCACTGAGCTAAATGTTTAACAATTTCCAACTGCTAATTCAAGCCGCAGAGCTTTTGCGATATACCCACACCTGGCCCCATTTAGGGGCCAGGTATACATTATTACGCATTATTTTATGCTTTAACTATTCTTGAAAACTTGTGCAAATCTTTGAAAATTTTGACCCGATTCTAAAAGTCTCTTCTAAATCCTTCTAAGGTTTTTTTTTGAAAAACCTATGTTTCTATGTCAGTAGTGCTCAAACTCTTTCATGTGAAGGACCCCCAAAATGACATGTATTTGGCCACGGACCCCCATTTCAAAATATTTAGTTCCAGGGACCCCCCAAAAGAAAGATTTGAGTTACAAACGTTCGTTTTAAAAATACACATATTCAAAGATTTGCACACATTTTTTACTTTTTCAAAAAATAGCAGATCTACAAGCTCGCAGCGCGGCACTCGGTGCCGCGCTGTGAGCTTGTATATCTGCTATTTTTCAATAGTTAAAGCATTAAATAATTCTAGGCCCTAAATGGATTAATAAGGGAAAGTTTCAGGCCAGCCAATGAGAGGCGAGTATACTGCTCCTGTAACATGTCCTGGATGGATGGATATATTTGATATCATCATGTTGAATATGGACAACAACAAAAGTGGTTCAAAGTATTAGCGATGGATCATCTTTTAAACAAACAAAACGACTGATCGAAGGATATCGCTGAATTAACACCAGCAAGGGCAGAGAAACGCTGATTATGTAACTAATAAACTGTGGTGTAAAGTAACTAGTACATTCACAATAAACCACTCCCGACATACAAACTTACTTCTGCTCCACTACATCTCAGAGGCAAATATTGTACTTTCACTCCATTTACAATTATTTGAAAACACTAGTTACTAGTTACTTTATAGATTTTGATTATTATTACAAAACATACTTTAACCACTTCAGCTCTATATAAAACATTTTGCCCATTTGAAAATAGCCCGATGTGACACATTGTGAGCTTGTAGTATCTTAACACGTCTGGTGCCAATAGGTCGTAATTGGAATTACGGCAGTGGGGCTCCAAAGGCCTAGTTATCACGTCCAGGTACATGTTACCATGGTTACCAGGCGCTGCTGGTGAGCGAAAAAACTTCATATCCCATGATGCAACTCGGCCGCCATCATCAGGAAGCGTGTAATCTCCATAGGCTCCTATTCATTGCTGCTGCAAATAAACAGCTTTATCTCTGAATCTACTTACAAAAACGCTTTGATCGCAGAGAACCGATTTTTTCACAGCAACACTGGGCCGCGACGGTCGGCCGCGGTTAGAATTTTTCATTTTCGTTGTGAAAGTAAACATACTGCCATTACAACATTGTGAATTTTCACAACATGGACACGCTCGCGGCTTCCGGGCTCTTCAAAATAAAGCGCAAGTGAATGGCGGCACTCTTTAGCCAAATAATTACAAAAATGATGGCATTGATTATACTGAAGTGTCAATAGATTGATTATACTGTATCCATTCATCTACTCATTGTTGACAGTGTGTAGTCTGTACATATATTCATTCATATATTTACTGTACAGTTGTTGATTATGTCATTCATTACATTCACAAAGGCAGTGCAGACATCTAGGGCCAGTCAGCCTCTTTTAAGCTCATTCTTCTATTCCATCATTTTCTATTTTTAATCGTATTTATCTTGGCCTTTTCTCCTGTGTGTTTCATTCGCACTGCTGTGCTGCTCTTGACACCTGAGAAGTTTCCCCTCCGGGGATCCATAAATAAATGGTTTATTTAATCTTGTCTCTCACAAGCGTAGTAATCCCTCATATATATTATTTCCCTCAGACAAGCACTTCTGGGTGCAAGGCTACACCCTGATCTCCAAGGACGTGGAGGACTGCGTCCCCGTCTTCCTGAGACACATCGCCAACGACGTGTACGTCTGTGGCAAGACCATCAACCTCCTGAAGATCTGCTGCCCACAGGTCTGGCTTTTGATGAGTGCAACACCCACAGACAGACAAGACAAGACAAGACAAGACAAGACAAGACAAGACAAGACAGACATTGACACGCTCAGACACAGATTACCAATGGCTTCAACCTCAAGTGACACTCATCCCCAGGGGTGTCGCACCAAATTCTGGGCCCTGGGTACAAGGATTCACTGCGGGCCCCCCATGAATGTTCTTCATAGGGGGAGGGGGTTTAACCCATTTAGACTGGGAGCGCATTATTTTGTGCTTTAACCTTTGAAAACATTTTTGAAAAATCTTGAAAAGTCTTTAAATATTTAAAATCCTTCTTTTTTTTTAAAGAACCTATTTTTCATGTGAAGGACCCCCAAAATGATATGTATTTGGCCACGGACCCCCATCTCAAAATATTTAGTTCCAGGGACCCCCAGAAGCAAAATTTGAGTTACAAATGTTCGTTTAAAAAATACATATATTTGCACACATTTTCACGACGTTTCAAAAAATAGCAGATCTACAAGCTCGCAGCGCGGCACTCGGTGCCACGCTGTGAGCTTGTATATCTGCTATTTTTCAATAGCTAAAGTATAAAATAATTCCAGGCCCCTCCACCTTGGGCCCTAGTAACTCAGTCCCACTCCAGGCCAAGGACCCCTTAGCTGATAGAGAGAAGCAGGGACCCTCCTTTACATTATTTACAATTGTGTTGCAGAATAAACATTTTCATAGATATCATAGTGCCTATCATCAGTGTTGTGTCAATTCTAAATTCATGTTTTCTTTGTTCATTTAAGACCACTTAAACCTTCAATTACTTAGTACTTGATTTGTAACCAACTCAATCGACTTAAACGTCATTATCATTTACCGCACAGTAATAGTCGCAATTAATACATAGATCAACAAATTAATTAATATACTTTTCACACGCAGAATCCAAAACAGGCCAGCCCAGCAGTCGTCAACACACAGCATCAGATCACTGCGGATTAATTTGTACATTCGTTTGTTTTATATGATTTGTAACTTTGTAACGATTGCGCTGATCAGTATTATTGCCGTCAAATTGTGTAACTTTCCCAATGTTAAGCTGTGTATGTGTTCGACAACACAGCCATGCAGCCTTGCAGTTTTAGTACAGATTTCATCTTGGGAAAAGGGATGGAAAAATACAACCTCCCAACCGTTTTCTGGGTACGTGAAATCTGTGGCTGGTTCATAGTCACTGTCACTTAATTCCTATTCTTCCTGTTATGTTGCAAACGATTGTGGGTGAGCGGGCGAATTAACATCGACACCTATGAGACGTGACTGAAGCCAGGTTAGCAATGGTTGCTAAGCTAGCATTGGGCAATCATGTAGCGAAGGGTCCATTCCCTCCCCCCTATTGTTTTTAATCGCCCTTTCAATTTTAGACAGTAAAGCTGGTTGCACACTGCACTGTGTTTTTCCGTTGTGTTTTGGAAATCCGAAATCGGGAGGCCAGGGAGAGAGAGAGGAAAGAGAGAGAGAGAGCAAGGGACTCAGTGGAAAATCTGAAAAAATCAACCCTGATCCCAAAATAAATATGAAACGGGCAGCAGTGTGCAAACGTGATTAACTTAAGGTGAGGTTGATATTTTTTATTTAGATGCTCCAAAATTCGCTCTGATATTCGGCCCAAAAAACGCAGCAGTGTGCAAAGATCTTAAGACTTATGAAGTCAAATGTAAAACCAACTCATTTGAACGTTTTTTCTTCACGTTTTTTTTTTTTCCTGAGCATTTTGATTTAATCATCTCTTGCACTTTGCCCCATGCCCGTTGACAGATCTCCTGTCTTCACCTCCGGTCTAATGAGCTGACATTCCTGTTAACCCGTGTCCTGTCCTCCGCTACAGCACTACATCTGTGGTTCAGAGCTGCCGGTGCCCCGCATCGCCGTCACCTTCTCCCTGCAGGAGGTGGAGGAGATTGAGAGGGACTGCGCCGTGTACCGCGGCCGCATGGAGAGGATCGCTAAGCACAGCGCCATCAGCAGGGAGGAGCAGGTATTGCGACTGATACTCATTTAACCCAGTATTAAGACCTGAGGCTGATTCTACAAATGTTTTAGAACTACTGATTTAGAAGACATTTAATGCCATTTAAATCAGTAGTTCTCACCCTTTTTTTTCCACAGATTTTCCAGAATATTTTTGAATAGCCAACACAAAAATCTAAACTTGGTTAAGACCTAAGGCTGATTCTACAAATGCCTTCTAAATCGGTAGTTCTCAAACTTTTTCGCGCCTTTTTCGTGCATTTCTGGGGAGAACAGCAAAATAAATATATTTTTTAAAACGTATGTTGCTGTGTATATATAGCTAAAATCTAAGACGACTTGGATGCTTTCTTTATTTTAATGGGCTAAAGAAGGAACAAGAGTCTGTATGTGTATTGTACAGTATATAATTTATATGAGTTTTGCGTTTGTGTATATTTTCTCAGGATGAAACCTTGCACAAAGATGGAGTCATTTGTCATAGATGACAAATCACAGGCTGGCCTCCGAGATCCACACTCATGCCAATCCAATCCAATCCAATCATATTAATTTGTAGCATATTTTACAAACACAAGGTTTCCAAAGTGCTGCACAAAAAACAAACAAACAAACAAAAAAATACTAGTTTCTTGATGTTGACATATTGACTGGAATGGGCAGTTATTACACATTCTGTAGAAGTAGTGGAGTCACCTTGTTTTATATATGTATGCATTTGAAATTCAACCCAATACTTGTCTTTAATGTGAACGCTACAATAGAATGGAAAGACACAAACTTTATTGCAATAACTTGATAAATGAGTGTGACACTTTTCGCCTCAAGTATGGAGAATTTCAGCGGCAGGGCCATTAGACTGATACATTACCATCATCTTAACTGGGTGGCGCTTCAGTATTCTAACAGTCTATATTCCTGTACCGTGCTAACATGACTTGCTGATAGGCAGTGGTGTAAAGTAATTAAGTACATTTACTCAAGTACTGTACTTTAGTACAATTTTGAGGTATTTTTACTTTACTAACGTATTTCCAATATTCAGTACTTTTACTTCTACTCCACTACATCTCAGAGGCAAATATTGTACTTTTTAGTCCACTACAATTATTTGAAAACTCTTCTTTCGTGTATCATCGTCCTTGACGATTGGTTGTTGACATTTTATTTAACTTGAGTTACTAGTTACTTATTAAAAAAAATCACACCCGTGTGAAGTGGAGCTGTGTGTGTGTGTGTGTGTGTGTGTGTGTGTGTGTGTGTGTGTGTGTGTGTGTGTGTGTGTGTGTGTGTGTGTGTGTGTGTGTGTGTGTGTGTGTGTGTGTGTGTGTGTGTGTGTGTGTGTGTGTGGATCATGTGTACCGATTTTTGTGACATTTGAAGAAAATATGTAGGAAAAGGAGCAAAAAGTGTGTTTTGGAGAAAATTCAAGATGGCGGAAAATCTATCATGGCGCAAATGGGCGTGGCCTATATGGGGAGATGCGTCATGACCCAAGGAATCCAGGGAAAAAATATTTTTAATTTTCCGACCTACGGTTCAAGAGTTACAGGCCAAAACGTAAAGTGGGGTGTTATGGCGCCACCATGCGGCCAAATGACACAATTATTTTTTATTTAATCCTTGAAATCATTATGAACCTCCTCTCCAAGTCTTGAAACTCTAGCCCCTATGGTTTGCGAGAGACAAATAATTGAATGTGAGTTTTTGCGATTCCCATTATAAGTCAATGGGGAAAATTAATTCACTAATAAATTAATATCAATTAAACTATAGAACCTTTCTCTTAGAAAAGTAATAGCCCACGATTCCCGAGTAAGGCGGTCGATTTGACATATGGCGCGAGTGTGTGGTGGCAAAACTGTGGGACTAGTGGCGTGCCGAAGTTTAGGAAGTTCAGGCTACATACACACAGACACACACACACACAGACAGACAGACAGACACACACACAGACCCACACAGCCACGTATAGGGAGCCTGTGCTTCACACAGCTCCAATAATAAAAAAACATACATTACCCACTCCAGCCGTATACAGATGTGCCATTTCAAAACGTCATGCCGTCTTGAAGACAGTAGATTTCCAGTGGATTGGCAGAACATTGAGCTTGTAGATCAGCTATTTTTGCTATTTTTATGACCTTCTCTGACTTCAAAGTTTAAATCTACCTATTGGGTTCTGCTTTTCAATGGGAATGGATTGGTGTCTTGCCATTTGCAGGTTTCTGCAAATAATACGCTCCATTCTCCATAAAAAATCATTTAAATTTCATCATTTGGAAAACTTGTGGAACGGGACCTTCTGCATAATGAGTACTTTCTACATTCTGGTACTTTAAGTACATTTTCAGGCCAACCCTTTTGTACCTGTACTCAAGTACATTTTGAACTCCCGACTACACTGGCGGTCACTGTCGGGCGGAAATCTTGTATCTCCAAGTCTCAAACGTGTACGTTTTTTTGCAAAGCAAAGCCCTGCTTCATCATACAAGGCCGTCGCACAGAAGTAGTGAAAACAGCAGATCTACAAGCACACAACGCCTCGCGGCGCGAGGCGTTGTGTGCTTGTAGACCGGCTGTTTTCACTAGTTTAAATCATTTTTAAAACTATTAATACAAAAACAAACGGTTTTGGACGTACAAGGTTTCCGCCCGACAACGTGGCAACGTGACGTGCTGATAGGCTGGCGGGGTAAGGGGGAGGGGGAGGGGAGGTAAGCCAGAGGGCAGACCAATAGATCTTTGTTAATGATGCTTCCCTGCCCGTGCCTGTCTCTCCTCCCGTTAGGCGCTGCGCACGGAGCAGGCACGCCAGGAGCTGATCAATCAGGTCAGAGCGTCGGCCGCCAAGACCCTGGAGAGCATCCGCGGTGAGTGATACGCGCACGTGCCATGTGTGCATTATCGTCACACGTGTACACACTGGCGCTCGCTCACACACACAGATGTGGGGTGCAATCACACAAACACACGCGCGCACACGGGCACGCCTCCACCATCTCACTCATTATACCTGTTTAACACCATGGCTTAGGACTGATTATACACCGATTATAACCCACACTTCTGGCTTGTTGGCTCGAGACTGCAGGGATCTTTCCTCGAACTTAGCTCCTCTGTATTCTCTCTCTCGCTCTTCTGCTCTCAACTCCCCCTGAGAGAGAGAATGGAGAGAGAAAGAATACACAGAGAGAGAGAGAGAGAGATGGCACGGGGTGAAAGGCAGCGAGGAAAATGCTTTGAACGGCTTCCAGCGCCGCAGGCCGTGAAATCTAATCATCACTCACATAGTTTAGTTAACTCCTCATATCATTTATTACTTCGGAAAGACATGCATCGCGGCATCTCAGGCCCCATTGCTGTGTGTGTGTGTGTTTGGTGAGAGGGGGGGGCACGTGAACATGGGTTTGTGTTGAGGCAGATGGTGATGTTACCGTGTGTGTGTGTGTGTGTGTGTGTGTGTGTGTGTGTGTGTGTGTGTGTGTGTGTGTGTGTGTGTGTGTGTGTGTGTGTGTGTGTGTGTGTGTGTGTGTGTGTGTGTGTGTGTGTGTGTATTTGTAATCTGGAGAGGTAAGTGACCCGCTGTGTGCTCTTTCTCGCCCCCTGCAGGGCGCCAGGTGTCGCAGCGTCTGGACGTGGAGGCTAGAAAGAGGGAGCGGTTCGAGGAGCTGAAACAGAACCTGGAGCAGGAGCAGGAGGTGTGTGTGTGTGGCCATGTGCGTGTGCGCACGTGTGCGTGCAAGATCCAGTATGTCGCAGAGAGAGATACATTAACACAGTGGTTGCCAGGTAGATAATTAATGAATTCGGTAGCTTCTGCCGGAGGTTTTTCAGTGTTTTTACCAGATTTTTGAGGCTCCATGAATGCATCACTGGTCCCGATTAGTCTTTTCTTTCACCCAGTAAAGAAGAATTCAAACCGCGGCCATCTGTACTTTGTTATGGTCTCTAGAGGAGGTAGATTTTTTTTTTTCAGTGCCGGGTGCCACAGACCGCACGCTACAGTTTACAATAGAAAATGTTATATCTTGACTTACTACTACTAAGTTGGGAGAAGCACTCGACGGTCGGATTTGAAATCCCGACTAGGCACCCTGTGTGTTTAATTACTAATACATTTGAAAGAATCTTCATCCCCTTGAGTTATTGCATAGTTTGAGTTATTGCATAGTTCATCTGATTAGTCTTCTTTTTCTGATTTTGTGTTATTTTTTTGAATATTAATACGTATGAAATATTAAAATCCAATCTAACATTCATCAGCATTCTTTCTCAACACTCAGAGGATGAGATAGAGGCGTACTGTACGTGACCTATGGCTGGGAGATATTCCCTACTTCACATTATTATCACCATTGTTTCAAAGTTTTGCGTCGATTACGGTTAATGAACTATTTTTTAAGAAAAGGTGAAAATAGCAGATCTACAACCTCTCGACACGTTGCGAAGAGACACATTGTGAGCTTGTAAATCGTCTGTTTTTGGACAACACAGTATAACACATGGTTAAGTGGTTAATCAGAATCCGAATTTATTCGTGGCGATTCGTTAATATAATTTAAAAATATGTGTTTTATTGGTGGAAACCTCATATGTTCTAAATTGTTACTTTTCAGTATTCAAATTCAAAAGCATCAAATGTAGCAGATTGTACAAGCTCAAAGCACGTCGCTTCGTGCCGCGTTTTGTGCTTGCCGATCTGCTACTTTTGATGCTTTTGTGTGAGGCTGGAGTATGATCAAGCAGGGCTTTCATTTACGAACAAAACACAAAAGGTTTAACCCATTTAGAACGGGTACACATTTTGTGTATCATTATTTTATGCTTTAACTATTGAAAAATAGCAGATATACAAGCTCACAGCGCGGCACCGAGTGCCGCGCTGCGAGCTCGTAGATCTGCTATTTTTGAAAAGTCGTGAACATTAGAATTTTGACCCGATTCTATAAGTGTCTTTTGAATCCTTCTAAGATTTTTTGAAAAACCGATGTTTGTATGTCAACAATCTGGCCAGCCATCGTCAAAGAAAAGGTCCTTTTCACTTAACTGGAGCTCAGTTAGTCTGTCCTTGAGAGACTACTATGTCAGTGGTGCTCAAACCTTTTCATGTGAAGGACCCCCAAAATGATATTTATTTGGCCACGGACCCCCATCTCAAAATATGTAGTTCCAGGGACCACCCAGAAGCAAAATTTGAGTTACAAACGTTCGCTTTGAAAAATACATATATTCAAAGATTTGCACACATTTTCATGACTTTTTCAAAAATAGCAGATCTACAAGCTCGCAGCGCGGCACTCGGTGCCGCGCTGTGAGCTTGTATATCTGCTATTTTTCAATAGTTAAAGCATAAAATATTGCGTCATAATGTGTTCAGGCCTAAATGGGTTAAATATCCGACAGCGACGATAAAGACAACTCGATAGAATCCCCAGAGTACAACATGATCAGCCAAGGCAGTTTGTTTTAAAAGCGGCAATGGCTGAGTGGACACAGCCAACCCCCCCCCCCCCCCCATCTCAAAGTTGTGTTATCTCCATCCAGATGGCAGTTCAGTGGAGGTTCAGGGGAGTATCATCAGTGTCATTTACTATTGTGGCTGTTAGGCAGTTTCAGAGCAGAAACAATACTGAAATGCACTGGTTTTCAGAGTCTGGGAGGAAGACGGATCAGTTTAAACCAGGGGCAGTGGTTCCCAAACTTTTCAGGTCGAGACTCAAAAGAGAGATATTAGATGTTTGCCCGGGACCCAAACTAGTGAAAAAAATAGCAGATCTACAAGCGCACAACGCGTCGCTTCACGCCAAGTTGCGAGCTTGCAAATCTGCTATTTTCACTTTCTTATTATTTTTTATTTGTGGAATTTCCTGTATTTGTTTGTTTGTCTTAAAATGTATACAATTCTAATATCATCTTTTTGGTTACACCCTACCACTCCGACATGTCTCCTTTCCGACATGTCTCCATTCCGACACTAACCCTATCAATAACCCTTATGGAAGTGTCGCCACTCCGACAATAAGAAGTCAATTTCGGTGTGGCGACATGTCGGAATGGAGAGCGACACCCCATCTTTTTAAATATTTAAAATCTAGGGGATCCTCAGAGTTACCACAGGGTGGGCCACCGAGTCTTTGTGCGTGTGTGTGTGTTAACACCAGTGGAGAAATTAAGGGGTGTGTGTGTGTGTGTGTGTGTGTGTGTGTGTGTGTGTGTGTGTGTGTGTGTGTGTGTGTGTGTGTGTGTGTGTGTGTGTGTGTGTGTGTGTGTGTGTGTGTGTGTGTGTGTGTGTGTGTGTGTGTGTGTGTGTGTGTGTGTGTGTGTGTGTGTGTGTGTGTGTGTGTGTGTGGGGCCACCAGTGGAGAAGTGCAGCGCAGAGAAAGCAGGAGGAGGACGACTTCAGCTTTGCTCGGGAGCTGAAGGACAGAGAGAAGAGACTACAGTCCCTGGAGGAACAGCTGGAGGAGAGGGCTAGGTTTGACACGCACGCACGCACAATTTAATTTTCACAGCAAATTTTGGTTTTAGCTCTAGTCCTTTGAATACAATTTAATTTAGTTCTAGTTG
>NC_137820.1:38008686-38171186 GCF_963921795.1 Nannobrachium achirus
TGTCTTCATTTGACCAGCCTGTGGTCATTCGTCTGCATGTCTGGTCATCTTTCAACCACTGTTTTAATTGTCCTTGGGAGGCAATTTTGTCCCGCTGAAACCTTGGGGCAAGGTTTCATCGTGCTCAGAGCCCCTTTTGAAAATGTAAAACAAATCAAATGAATCATAGTGGAGGTACTTCTGTGGCCGACTGGCAGCGTGAATACAAAGTGTGGCCCTGACTGGACCAACGGTTTGCAGAGATTAGCTCTCGACACACAGACAGACAGACAGACAAACAGACTCTGTCATAGATGGCTGACCTCTTACAGCCAATGCCATGAGAATCCTTCGCCGTGAGGCACTGGTTTTCTTTCAGAGTTTGGTTAAATCGTCACTGTCGGTTGGAAACCTTGTATGACCAAAACCGTTCCTTTTTATTATTATTATTATTTAGTGAAAACAGACGATCTTGAAGCTCACAATGCTTCGCGATGGGACGTGTTTTGAGCTTGTAGATCCTCTGTTTTCAGTACTTTAGTGTGACTCTTGTATGATGAAGTATGGCATTCATTTCAGCCATTTCCATTTTCAGCATCCTCCTCCCAATGTGCCCCTCCTTTTGTGCTGTTGCACAATAAACTCATTCTTACAAGATCCACTTTGAATGGACAGCATCATTTTCCAATAACAGTTTTAATTGTATTACTTTGCTGCATGCCGATTTCTCTTCGAGGCCACCAGTACAAAGCGCAGTTAGATGAACAGCCAAAATGAGACCATTAGCCGAGCCCGAATCGCAATGCACTCCTTGCTAGACAACAGAGATTCTTCTCCGCCTGCCTGCATGCTGCAGTAACCTGCTTGAAATAATTGGAAATATTTCCTCCAAGAAAAGCCCCGCTTTTGCCCCTTTTGATGTGTGTTTATTGACTAAATTGCTGAGCTGTTCCTGGGAGATGAATGGTTTTGGGATGGCCGGTATGTGCCTCCCTTTGTTTCCCTGCTCATTATGGCTCTAGCTTTCACAGCTAGTGAAAGTCCTTCATGAGCCCTGTTAGATATCCTGCCAACAGGTTTACACTTTACACGTCCCTTCATCTGTGCTGTCATTTCGGCGTCTAATGGCTGCCTCTCGCTGTCCCTGTCCTTGTCTGCCCTCACTCACTGTGTCTTCCAAAAGGGAAGGGAGGAGAGCGGATTGATTTGAAGTACTGGCCAGCAGTGGTGGACAGAAGTGGTGTGCAGTAACTAAGTACATCAAGTACTGTACCCCCAAAATGACTTTTTTCTATTGAATACTCATGCCATGGAGACTGGAGTTCAATAATAGTTTTTTGTATTTGTTGCATTCCTAAGACAAAAAATAAATAAAAAATGTAATACCAACAATGTACCCCCATTGATTATACATTTTGGGTCCATCCGCCCATCCGGAATCAATGGGGGTAAATTGACTATATTATTTTTTTGTCTGAGGAATGAGATACAAAAAAAGGATTACTGCATTTTTGTCAAAACGTACCAAAAATGCAGTAATCCTACGGACCCTACCTAAAGAACGGATAATCGCAGATAAAAAACTTTTACTGGTGAAAGAAAAAGGATTGTCCGCCCCTCCATGTGTCTTTAGTTTACATCCTGGTCACATGGCACGTTCCCAAACTTACAACAATATATAATTGAACCACTTAAGCTTAATTTCAAACATGTTGTAAGCTTGTTGAAGGTCTATTTAAAAAAAAAAAAAATCTTAGAAATTGTGAAAAGTTCTGACAATTCTTCATTCAGTGCTTTTGAATTTTTTATTTACTTGAGTACTGTATGTACTCTGTCCACCTCTGCTGGACAGCAGTACAGTTAAGTAAAGTACATTTACTCATGAGTACGCTGTACTTGAAGATGTAGTGGAATACGCTTTTAGAGCATATCAGTGGTCATAATGTGGACACAGCTAACAATCCATCTATGTGTATTCGTATACACGGACGTGCAGAGAATGTTAGGCAGGGGCTAACATTTCTAAAAGGGCCTTTTGGTGAAAATATTGAAAATAGCGCTGCGACACGTTGTAAGCTTGGAGGTTGGCTATTTTCAGTTCTTTAGACCACACTAAACTAAGCATAATCAAGTGCATACTGGAGATGTGACGTACGGCATGGATTTCTACACAGAGGACAATTCTTTCAACATAAGAGCTGCATTCAAGTTCAGGAGAGTTTGGACAAGGCAATTGTCTTGAATGCTGCCTTCAGGTAGGCCTATGGCATGCAAAGAGGGCATTTGCATTTCTTTCACCATAGTGAAAACTGCATTCATGGTCTGGAGAGGGCACTTTTTACAGACGGGTAAAAGGGCAGGGGCTCAAGCTCCCTGTTATGTCTATGTGTGCACGTGCCTGTTCTTATATCAAATGAGTCCATTTAGTTCTATTTGTACACACTCAGAGTTAAATAAGCACTGAGAATTTTACAGTGTAGATCAGGGTCTCAAAGAATAAAAAGATAACTGGTTCCACTTCTGTTCTGTACCTTCTCAGTGTTACAGACCCGTAAAGGTTCATCTTTGGACCTCTGGTAGCCCCGAACCAGAGGTTTGAGGAAGCGGTGTCTTAACTCATTTGCTGCCATTTAACAATACCTTCGTACTCCAATCCTGCCAAACTGTCTCCATAGACTTCCATGTAATTCATAGTGCACGGATCATGCACACCCATGCCTAGATAATGCACCACGTGTGTCCACATTGCTCACAGCTTTCAAACAAAAGAATCCGAATGGAAATCCGTTCAGGCATTCATGAGATAGCAGCCACTATGTTTTACACTGTTGTGAGCTTGGAGGTCTGCTACCTGAGTTGTATGGGGGTTGTATGGGGGTTAAACAAGCAATTTCGCGATCGCTATCATGCCTACTAACGTTTTTGGGGTCCAAAAAAAAAAAAAAAAAATCAAAAAAAAAAAAAATCAAAATGGCGGCCATTCTCGGGTTCCTCGGGCGTGGCAGGGAGGGACATCCCAAAATTCTCGGGTTCCTCGGGCTTGGCAGGGTATTAATCAGCAGCACTAAATCACCGTTTTTTTCATTCACCGTCCTTTAAGGACAGGAGAGCGAGATGAAGGGGTGTTTTATGTTCGCAGCTAATGACGCCATTTAGATTCTATACACAAGCAAGCGCGCGCGCACACACACACACACACACACACACACACACACACACACACACACACACACACACACACACACACATACACACACGCGTGCACGCACACTCTAATATCCTGAAGGGGAAGTGTTGAAGGAAGAGCTATCACAGCTCTCCGGCACATTACACCTACACTGTCTAAATTGATATTTTATTGGTCGACAAAAAAAAAATAAGAAAGAAAGAAAGAAAAAACTCTCGCTCTCTCGAGTCATGATTGTTTACCACCGTTCGTTTCTTCTTCCCGAGATGATTGCTTCATAAAGTACAGCCATCTAAAAGACATATATTCTGTTTATATACGTGAGCGAAATGTGGGTCTTTTTTTGTTTTTCTTAGGGTTGCAATTTTTACAGCACGTAATATTCTCCCAAACCTGGACCTGGTACAGAATGGGCTTCTTTGATGAAGCATTGAATGAGTTTTATTTATCCAGCTCTTGATGTTTTTTTTTTCTTTTTTCTTTTGGGCGGGGGGGGGGGGGGGGGGGGGGGGGGTGAGCTGGGATGAGGTGTCACGCACTGTGACTTGACACACGCACGCACAGGATCTGCAGGTTTTTATAGTAAATGCGATGTGGTCGCAATAAAGAATCTTGACCGCGGCATGCAGAAGAGGGTTAAACCCCATTATGTTGTTGAGCGGAGTCCTTCAGGGCTCTATACTAGTAGCTTTTCTGTTCTTTTTTCCCCCCTTTTTCTCCCCAATGTAATCTTTATGTCTATGATTCCTCAGTAGGATACAACAGCAGTGACTGCTGCCTGTTGTATCCTACTGACTGACCTGCTAGTGAGGATTCTTTCTCTTTTTTTGTTTTGAAAAAAAATAATAATAATAATCTGAACACTTATAACTAATCAATGTCTTAATTCATGAACATGTAGGATAGGCAATCACAAGCTTTTAGCTTCAGCCTATTCCTTTTGATCACCTGTAACAATGATTATATGAATGTATGACCTGTATGAAATATGATGATCAAATAAACTAAAAAAAAACTAAACTAAAGATGTACAGGTATAGTCTACCTCCTACAGGGGTGTCGCACCAAATTCTGGGCCCTGGGTACAAGGATTCACTGCGGGCCCCCCATGAATGTTCTTCATAGGGGTATTTGGTTTAACCCATTTAGACAGATTATTACGCGTTTAACTATTGGAAAAATAGCAGATATACAAACTCACAGCGCGGCACCGAGTGCCGTGCTGCGAGCTTGTAGATCTGCTATTTTTGAAAAATCTTGAAAAAGTCTTTGAATTTGTTTTTCTTTTTTAAACTATGTTTCTATGTCAGTGGTGCTCAAACCTTTTCATGTGAAGGACCCCCAAAATGACACGTATTTGGCCACGGACCCCCATTTCAAAATATTTAGTTCCAGGGACCCCCCAGAAGCAAAACTTGAGTTACAAATGTTCACTTAAAAAATACATTATATTCAAAGATTTGCACACATTTTCATTACTTTTCAAAAATAGCAGATATACAAGCTCACAGCGCTCCCTGCTTCCCTCCCCTGGACACAGGTTCATACAGACAGTCAGTGATGTACAGTAACTAAGTAGATGTACTTAAGTAATGTACTTTACTTGAGTATACATTTCCAGTACTTTTACTTCTACCAAATATTGTAGTACTTTCACTCCACTACATTTATTTGAAAACTTTAGTTACTAGTTACTTTGCAGTTATAAATTATAATCTTATAAAACATACATGAACCACTTTAGCCATTATTTTCTACCAATGGCTATTTTGAAACATTTTGTACTTTCACTTTTGGTACTTTGAGTACATTTTGATGTCAAAACTTTCGTAATTTTACTCAAGTGCATTTTGAATTCCTGACTTTTACTTGTAACAGAGTATTACAAGTAAAAAATGTGAGTACTTTTTCCACCACAAAACGAGACGCACCATGTTGGATTCGGACCCACAACCTCTGCAGTGGCGGGCTGGTACTTCACTGCGCCACTCGAACACCTTTTCCATTTTCGCCCTACATGAAATATCTTTGTACCCCATATTATATATTTATTATTAAAAAAAAAATAAGAAACTAGCAAACCTAGTTTGAAAACTAATCAAAGCTAAACTGAAATGTAAAACAAAGTGTCAGATTGAAATGGGAAAGTAATAATGGGAAATGCTAAACTGTATAATTACATTGGTTGCAGAACGGAGGATGAGAGGGAGAGAGAGAGAGAGAGAGAGCGAGAGAGAGAGCGAGAGAGAGAGAGAGAGAGAGGAAGAACAAATGAAGAGGATGGAGTGAACTGATGGAATGTCAGGGGGAGAGAATCAGAAGTAAAGAGAAAAGATGACAGATGGGGGGGGAGCAAAAAGGTGATTAGTGGAGAAAACAAGGAGAAGGATGAATGGGAGGCTGAATGGGGAGAAGAGGAGAGTATCAGAACAGTACTTTTGTACTTGAGTAAAAGTATCAATGCTGTAACGTAGAAATACTCTCTTACAATTAAACATTTATTTTGGTAAAAGTACAAAAAGTATTGGCAAAATATGCTTAGTAAAAGATCTGTAAAAGATTAACAAAATAGCAGAACTACAAGCTCACAAGGTTGTCAGCAATGCGTCACATTGTGCGCTTGTAAATCTGTTATTTTCAATTGGCAAAAAATATATACATGTAGGGCTGGAGTGGTTAATGTACAGTATGTTATAATAATCCAAATCTACAAAGTAACTAGTAACTCAAGGTTCCATATAATTGTAGTGGAGTAAAAAGTACAATATGCTTATAGGGTGCCCTCACACCAAAATACCTATGAGAGTGGAATCCGCGTTCCGTCAATGCATTTCAATGAGAGTGAAGCGGTTTCATGCCAGCAGAGGATTTCTGCAAAAAACGCTCCCTTATCATTGAAATGCATTGGCGGAACGCGGATTCCACACTCATAGGTATTTTGGTGTGAGGGCACCCATATACTGTACAAGTAAAACTACTGGAAATTGGAAATACTCCAGGAAAGTAAAAAATGCCTCAAAGTTGTACTTGAGTGCAGTACTTGAGTAAATGTACTTAGTCACTTTAAACCACTGGGAGAGGAGAGGAGAGGAGAGGAGAGGAGAGGAGAGGAGAGGAGAGGAGAGGAGAGTAAAAGGGAAGATGAGGAGAGGAGTAGAGAAGAGGATAATAAAGTATAGGAGAGGCTATATTCGGTACACGACGCGAAGTATGAATTAAGGAACACGCTGTCAGCGAATCACTCATGTCACCTGAAGGCACAGCAGGGGTGGCATTCCACCTACTCTTTTAGAACAGCCGCGTTTTGTTTTGTCTCATTTCCTCTTTGTAGTTCCTCCGGTTCAGCTTTTCACTAATAGTTCCAACATCAGCCGCCGTAGCAGGGACATGCAGAGAATGTTAGAGAGGCAGGGGCTGAAATTTCTAAAAGGGCCTCTTGGTGGAAATATCGAAAATAGCAGACCTCCAAGCTCCAAGCTTGGAGGTCGGCTATTTTTGGTGCTTGATACCACACTGAACTAAGCATAATCAAGTCAATACTGTGGCGTAACAGCATGGATTTCTACACAGAGAGAGCAATTCTTTCAACATAAGATGCTGTATTCAAGTTCAGGAGAGTTTGGACTTTCACCATAGTGAAAACTGCATTCATGGTCTGGAGAGGGCATTTTTTTTTTTACAAATGGATAAAAGGGCAGGGGCTCAAGCCCCCTTTGATGTATATGTGTGCACGTGCCTGAGCTACACAGCAACAATCCCTGGGAGATGTGTCATTTAGCCACGAGCAGCAGCAGCAGCAGGCCTGCTACTCAGGCTTAAACGACAGGCTCCGGCCATTAGCGGGGAGCCTAATTAAGACACAGCTAATTACGGGTGATGGAGTGCGCTCGCGCTTTGCCGAGGACCCCCCTCTAAATAAATAATGAATACGTAATCACTTTGTGCTTAAACACGCCGCGTCGGGTTTGAGCGGGCACACAGGCAGGCCCCCAGGCATTGTGGGTAGTAGGCGTGGAGCGAAAAAGTGTGTGTGCGTGTGTACTGGGTGTGCGTGTGTACTGTATGTGCGTGTGTGCGTGCAGGGGCGTCACAAGGGGGGGGAAAGTGGGACTGAGTTACTAGGGCCCAAGGTGGAGGGGCCCTAGTAACTTTAGCTATTGAAAAATAGCAGATATACAAGCTCACAGCGCGGCACCGAGTGCCGCGCTGCGAGCTTGTAGATCTGCTATTTTTGAAAAGTCGTGAAAATCTGTGCAAACCTTTGAATATTTCTTAAGCAAACATTTGTAACTCAAATTTTGCTTCTGGGGGTCCCTGGAACTAAATATTTTGAGATAATGGTCCGTGGCCAAATACATATCATCTTGGGGGTCCTTGACATGAAAAGGTTTGAGCACCACTGACATGGAAACATAGGTTTCACACATTTTCACAATTTAAAAAAAATAGCAGATCTACAAGCTCGCAGCGCGGCACTCGGTGCCGCGCTGTGAGCTTGTATATCTGCTATTTTTCAATAGTTAACATTCATGGGGGGCCCGCAGTGAATTCCTTGTACCCAGGGCCCAGAATTTGGTGTGACACCCCTGTGTGCGTGCGTGCATTTGAGAGAGAGACAGAGCGAAAGGAGTGATGCATCTTGGGAGCTGTCAGGGGGTGAGGAATTAATGTGGTTTTAAATATTCACTACCTGTGAGTGAGAGGAAGGGAGGTGGGAGGTAGCAGCCCTGGGGGACATCTCACAGTTTACAAAAGAAGGGAGGCTGTTTTCATTGCCTAACAATTGCATAATACAACAACAACAACAGCTCCCACCGTATTTCAACTCGGGGTGTCTATGGCAGCGTTGCTGATTATTATAAGCGACTTTGGTCCTTTGTTTTGTTTTGTTTGGATTTTTCTGTGAAGTTGCTTGTGAATATTGGTGGTTGAATTTTTTTTGGGGTGCTTGTTTCTAAATTGTAGTTGCTTATTTGGGCTTGTTTGTAAAGTGTAGTTGCTTATTTGGGCTTTGTTTCTAATGTCTAATGGCTTATCCGGGCTTGCTTCCTTATTGTTGTTTAAACCAGACTTCTCAAACATATTCATCTCAAAGAAACCCTCCAAATGAATATGTATTTGTCCACGGATCCCCCAAATCTAAAAATGTTTTGTTGTTAAAACGTTTAAAGAAAATTACATTATTCGCACATTTTCTGTATTTTTCCCACAATTGTTTTGAAAACAGCAGACCTATAAGCTTGTAAATCACCTATTTTCAAAATAAAAAATAAAAATGGGTTAAAGTGGTCATGTGACCTACATTATAGTCATTTCTTTGAGCTTGTTTTTGTGATGCATTCATCCGATGATGCAATGCAAAATGTGATACACATACATACTGTATGTTACAACATCCTAGGTTTAATCTAGCACGCACACAAGCATGCAGCAGGAATGACTTCTTGGTAGCTCCTTGGTCCTTTGCTTTTATACTGTCCGGCAGTGAAATCTATTCTTCCACATCCACTTGCGCAGTGTTTCAATATCATCATCATAAGAATTCATGCTGCAGTCCGTGTTGATGTCCTAATTTGTTCAGTCTGTCTGTCCTCTCATCTCTAAGTGTCATTGCGACATTTCCAGATAATTATGTTTCATCATTTTTCATCATTCTTAATATAGCATTTCAAGCGAGACAGTTCTGACGCAGATCTCTCTAACTCTGACCACTGGTATTTACTCAAATGCATACACAGTGTACAATCGGTATCTTGCATATTACAGTATAGCCTAGTATAGATCAGAAATTCCATAACATTTTTTATAAACCTGGTTGCTTATTTCTCTCACAAAAGTCTTGCAACACTGGTAACTATATAGCCTAAATAATATGTATTTAAGTCTCTCCTATAGCACCATTCAGCCCAGATCAGCCTGATGACGCTCTATGGGCTTCTTAAGCCGTGACATCATTTTGTAGTCAGACCCCCCGCTGGTGCCAAGCAGATTTATTGTCAATATGAGCAGTGCTGTGTCCCTCGCTATTTCAACAGATCCCAGACAAAAATAACGACTAAAGTATAATTCTACCACTTTCCTGTCAACAAGAAGGAGAAGAAAAATTAGCTTATGGTAAAAAGATTCACGGGCGCTGGTGCCTTGTTGGCACCAGAAGTTCTCCTCCGCCTACAAAATGATGTCAGACTTAAGAAGCCCATAGTCTGGGGCGATGGTTTAGTGTGAAAAGTGATGAGTCATCACTTTTCACACTTTTGTGGGCGTTTTCTGGGGCCATTTATAGCCCAAGGAATGTTTTTTGTGCAAAACAAATGCTTGCAATGGATTCTGCATCATGACAAACCCCTAATTAGACCCCTCACATCCTACTTAAAGCAGATTCTTTTCGGGGTATTTTCCTCCTGTATAGAAAGTCGATGGGAGCCCAACTTGATTTGGCCGCTGTGGCGACCCCGAAGGTCGGCAGCTCGGGCGCCCTAGCTAAATCATTAGAGCATGCCCTTGGCTACATCTGTGCAAAATGTGGCGCTTGTAGACTGATTAGCACGAAATATCCCTAATGCCCCCGACTACTAGTCTTGTGTGTGTGTTTTCCTGTGTGAGAGACACATTTACTCAGCCCTATCTGTCTCTTTCTACCCGTATCAATTTGGCTGGCAGAGTATTTATCCCTGCCTATCTGTATACACTGTCTGCCAGTGATTTACCTGTTTTTCGGTCCGAGCCAGTCTGTCTGCCTTTCCACCATGTTTGCCAGCTTTTGCGAGAGAAATAAAGCAACCGGGTCCGTGAAAACATGAAAACAAAAGACACAACTAGGCTACATGAGCCTAAATATGCGTTGAAAATAGCAGCTGTACAAGCTGACAGCGCGTTGCGATGCGACATGCTGTCAGCTTCTAGATCTGCCATTTAAAAAATATATATATATATTTTAGGGCTGGGACTCGATAAAATAAATCTAATTAATTAGAGGCTTTGTAATTAATTAATCAAAATTAATCGTATGTTTAATCTCATATAAATATTTGACCTGAGAAGCATTTATTTTGTATTTTATTTTTCAATTAAAACACATTTTTGCATACGAGTGAATCAACAAGTGAGTTTTATTTTTATTTTTATGTAAATTTCCCATCCACTGGACCAAGCAAAGCAGTCTGATCAGCGGCTTCTCCAGACGCATTGTGAGATTTGGAGGTCACTTATTTTCGGTACTTATTCATGGTCTGGAGAGGGCACTTTTTACAGACAGGTAAAAGGACATTGGCTCAAGCCCCCTTTGATGTCTTTGTTTGCACATGCCTGAGGCTAAGCTCAGCACACATTCCATTTGTGCTTTTCACCCGGCCTTTGAATCTCCTCTCCTCTCCTCTCCTCTCCTCTCCTCTCCTCTCCTCTCCTCTCCTCTCCTCTCCTCTCCTCTCCTCTCCTCTCCTCCCCCGATCTTGTACAGTGGATCGACCGCTTTTGGCACGCAGTGGCCGTCGTACGACAGAGTATGGGAGATGTCCACACAGTGGAAATGTACACTGTAAAGGAGTCTAGTGTTTACATGCAGTAACGTCAGAGAACACTGCGGAATAATCTCTCTCAGAGTCTCTCTCTCTCTCTCTCCCTCTGGACGATCTGTCAGGCAAACCGGAGAGGGGGGGGGGGGGGGGGGCGCACAGGAAGCTAAAGAGCGGGGGGCATGAATGAGAGTGCTTGTGTTTCAGCTGTCAGTACAAAACAACTAATATGACGAGGTGGCGGAGGACATGTGAAAGCAGTGGTGTAAAGTAACTAAGCACATTTACTCAAGTACTGTTACTTAAGTACAATTTTTACAATTATTTGATGCCGATACTTTAGTACTTTTACTCAAGTACATTTTCAATACAGACTTTTACTTGTAACAAGAGTATTTCTACATTGCCCTATCGATACTTTTAATAAAACGTGCAAGTACTTTTTCCATCACTGATGATGAAAGTAAGTCTATATCAGACACCACAGCACTGAGCCCAGCCAGTGTGGAAAATATATATTAAAAAAAAATGATACATGGCCTCTCCTCGGCCGTGTCTGCATGAACTCGTGCCGGGGATTCAGACAAATTGCTGGGTATTTCTTAAATAGATAAGGCTCTAATCTGTGCGACATTTGATCAATGGTAAATCTGCCAGGGAAATTCTATTAAAGGACTGCGGGCTCATTAGCCAATAGATCTTAATCCTATTATTGCCCTGGCTGGTGCTGGGGGACTGAGGGACCACTAGCGCCTGCCAGCCATCCTGGACCGCTCTGTGGGGGCATCTCACTGGAGGCAGGCAGGGAGAAGGTCAGGCACGGCACGGCACAGCACAGCACAGCACAGCACAGCACAGCACAGCACAGCCCTCAGCATTCTCATATTTCATATCTCATATTCATCAGACAAATAAAATAAAACAATGCTGTTTAAAGAGACTTCTCTCCCCCAGTCCTATGCATCCTGTGCAATAGAGCAGTAGTTCTTTTGAAATGTGAAGGTCTCCCCTTAACTTTGACAGTGTACAAATGGAACCAAATGGACCTGTTAGGGTCCATTTGGTTCCATGTGTACGTTGTTTAAGTTACAGACTTCAATTTAGACCTTCATTAAGGAACCCACAGAGTCCCTGAAATCCATTTTGAGAACCACTGCAATAGAGCAAACAGTGGGTTTCGGATCCATTTTTGTGGGTCGCGAGGTAATATCCCTTTATTCATATCCTACATCCTACTACTACTACTACTACTAATAAACGAGTCAAACGACCGAATGTCTGTCGGTCCGATATACACGCATGCTGACATCACTGATACTAAACAGTGCCCAAATTTGGAGATAGCTGACATCACTGATACGGTACTGCGCGTGCGTTGCCGTCATGGTAACAGCCGCATGCTGAAGCAGTGCCCAAATTTGGAGATACGTCTGGGTTCTCCAACGTTACTTCTGAGACTCCTACATTAAATCCGTAAAACAGACAGACAGACATTTGAGCCGGCGAATGTGTCCGTGCGTTTGTTTGCCGACACTCCTGTGAGTGTGCGTGCTGTGCATGCTGTGCCTATAGCTGTGGCATTTGTAATACAAACCGTCTCTCATTTCTAATACAAACCGGCTCTCATTTCTAATACAAATCGTCTCTCAGTCCCTGTGTCTTCCCAGAATAGTCTGGTTGCATTTGAAACATTCATGCCGCATCTGTCTTCTCATCGATATGTATGTCCTTCTCCGCTTGGATCGATGGACCCTTTGGACCGCATCGTCTGGAACGCTGGACACGTTTTCTTTCTCTTTTTTTTTAATATGAATTATGAATCAATCAATGCTGGAAATGCTTTAGTTTTAACATTTTTTATGGAATTAAAAAGGGCGGGGGGGGGGGGGGGGGGGGGGTAGCTTAATGTGCAACATTGTTTTCTCGTCTAGTGTGTATCTGCACATTTCTAAAGTGACAAGTTAATGACTTTTTAACAATATGTATCTGTGGAACCGAGACAAACTAAATGTAATACTGTACCTCAACTCCTTGTACATTCCATGTGATTGTCGGGGGGGGGGGGGGGGTCCCCAGTTCAAATATTATTTTGGGGGGGTCCCCAGCTCAAATATGATTAATATGCTCTAACCCACCATGTTTTCTGTGTCTCCAGACATAGACGAGTGCTCCGATGGCTTTGTGGAGTGTGACAACAAAGCTACGTGTGTCAACCTGCCGGGCTGGTACCACTGCGAGTGTCGTGATGGCTACCATGACAACGGCTTGTTCTCAGCCAATGGGGAGTCCTGTATAGGTGAGCTTGAACCCTCCTTTTTCCCCCTCTTCTTTCCACCGCTATACAAACCAGGAAATCACACTGCTGGATCCAAATCCTTTCTGTTATACTTTTATTTGCATACTACGTTTCATGCAAGGTATACTCCAACGTGTGTCACATTAAAAGACAAGTAGATGTCATGTAGAAAATGTAGTTATTGTTTCCTCCCCACACACGTTTCTGTCTTGTCACTGCTGTCCTACTGACTCACCTTCCAGTGAGGAGCCCCCACTGGGAGGACATAGGGCCTCCCGCCCAACTAGCTCTGGTCCATAGCGTTAGAAGAAGTTTCCTTCTAACGCTATGTCACCGTTGAGCGCCTAAGGAAAGGCTACTCACCCTCTCGTCTGTAGTAAATATTAAAAATACAATTTTGCCTACATTTTGCCACTGTACATACCCAGTACTGTATGTGCCTACTTTCCTTTGTGGGAACACTCTGAGCCCCCCACCTAATGTCTAAAATACACATTTTAGCCAGAAAATCAGAAGGCAAAATCTGATCAATGGAATTTTCTATTGACAAGATCTGTAGAGGGCGGTGTGGAGTAGCTAAAACCTCTGTTGAAATGTTGTCTTTTCTGGCCAAAAAAGTGTAGTCCTATTTTTAGACGTTTCAGCATCTTAGATCGGTATTTGTTTTGGTGAGTACTAGCGATAGAGGCTAGAGTTCTCAACGGGCCTGAAAATTAAGGCCCGGCCCTAACTGGGCCCGAGTGGGCCGGCCCGAAGCCCGGCCCGACCCTAACAATTATCATCATTTTCGGCCCGAAAACCCGAAAGCCCGAGAGAGAGAGAAAAAAAGAAACGTCGCCACTCGCCAGTAGGCAGCTGGCAGCACCAGTGTCTCAAATTACAACAGTGAGAGAATGCACATATAATAGTTGGCGAAATGGCAACTTCACGTGTTAAATTGTTCATGAAACATGCAAGGTTCTGCACAAAATGTGCTAACGTTAAATCCCTGTTGTTGTCAACAGTCAATCTCAATCATACAGCTCTCATCCTCTCTCCCCCTGCCGTCGCTGCCTGCGTGATTTATGTTTCGTCCTTTCAACGGTCACGCATCAAACACAGGCAGCTGGCTCGACAGATCTATAAACCCAAAACGTGTTCATCTAGCTTGCATTCTGGGCTTGCAGATCTGTTGTTAAGTGCGCGACACGGTCGACACCACCTAACCACCATGCTTAAACATACACAACTCAGGCAACAAGCGGCGCGCTGCGGCTGTAAACCCTTTAATATAAATGCACACAGCAGCAGCAAAGGACACTTGATTAACCAGAAAGCATAATGGAATTATTAATATCTTACCAGAGGAGATGATCGTCTCTATAAGGTAAGAGGATGTCAACGTATGGTGCTTTTAGGTTGATCATGTTGATGTTGTTGTAATACAATCCTCTTAAGTCCTTGTCAATAATATCCAGGTTGGTTCCGCTTTTAAACTAGTTTTCTTGGATTTATACTTATTACAAACTTGTGAAATTGTCTGCTGCCTTTTAATTTAACATGCAGCTCTGCTCGAAACTTTCATCGTAGCCGCTCAACACAGAGCTAACGGTGACTCGCTGCTGTGCTGTGAATTTCCGTATATCCAAAGGTTTCGATTGTGACGTCATCACAACAACCAGACTGCTCTATGAGACTGATAGACTATACTTCCGTATGCGTCACCTATTATCCTTGGTCCATTGGTTAGGAACTTAGCCAGGCTGCAGTGCTGCGCTGAAGACAGTCAGACAGCGATATGCGCCTGTTCTCTGCTGCTTGAGTGACGGAGCCCGGGGCCCGGCCCGGCCCGACTAATTATTATAATTTTTGGGCCCGGCTCGGCCCGATAACGTCGGGTCGGGTCGGGTCGGGCTCGGGCTGAATTTGAGAACTCTAATAGAGGCTGAGCGGCTGTGAGCGCAAGGGCTCATTGGTGACATAGCGTTAAGGAGAAAGAGCTCCTTATAATATGGACCAGAACTACCACCCCAAAACTCCCTGCTGACAGGTGCCGCTCCCCAGGCCTTAGGATTACATGCAGTGACAATTATCACCCACACCGCCCGGCTTCCCTCCCCTGAACACGGGCCCAGGGGCGTCACACCAAATTCTGGGCCCTGCTGGGAACAAGGATTCACTCACATTTTGTGCTTTAACAATTGAAAAATAGCAGATATAGAAGCTCACAACGCGGCACCGAGTGCCGTGCTGCGAGCTTGTAGATCTGCTATTTTTGAAAAGTCTTCTAAGGTTTTTTGAAAAACCTATGTTTCAGTGGTATATGTCAGTGGTGCTCAAATATTTTCATGTGAAGGACCCCCAAAATGAAATGTATTTGGCCACGGATCCCCATCTCAAAACATTTAGTTCCTGGGACCCCCAGAGGCAAAATCTGAGTTACAAATGTTCGCTTAAAAAGTACATATATTCAAAGATTTGCACACATTTTCACGACTTTTCAAAAATAGCAGATCTACAAGCTCGGTGCCGTGTGAGCTTGTATATCTGCTATTTTTCAATAGCTAAAGTATAAAATAATTAGGGCCCCTCCACTTTGAGTAACTCAGTCCCACTCCCCCCCCCCCCCCCCCCCCCCCTTGTGACGCCCAATTGTGTTTGTTTGCAGACACACATACCATGGCTGCTGTGGTGACTACGTGTTGCGTTCTGTCGGTGTTGTTTGGTGTTTGTCTGTTTTTTGTTTATGTTGATTTGAATGCAAAAATGTAGTATGCCAAAGCAAATGTGTATTACACAATGGTTAATAAAGTAATCTGATTCTGAAACCTGACAAAGGTGGATGCACCACGATGGATTTGAACCCACTTGTTTTTCTTTACCACAATTGTTAAATAATGTTATTTAGACAGATGCTATACCGTAGGTTCATTGTTAACCTGATATAGTATAGTAGTTTCAATGTACAGAATGTTATTTAGATAGCATGCTGTTTAGACAATGTTAGGTTCATTGTTTACCTGGTATCCCAGTTTCTTGAGGCACTACACTCGTTCTCTATTATTGATTATTTAGCTTGTTTATTGTAGGTCATATCTGGATAGGAGCATCTGCTAAATGTCTATGTTGTAAAATGTAAAGCGTTGTGGAGAGATTTCCCCTTTTGGAAACATGTTTTTGGTTCCATAAGACACTCACTCTTTGTGGGCTGTGTTGGTGGTAGCTATGATTGCTGGTGTCATTACTGGGGTGTTTTTCTTTTTTGGTGTTTTTTTCCCTCCTTCCATTATATACGTCGGTTTCCTTTTTTGCAAGCTTGCTCAGTTTCCGGAATAGTTTTTCTGTGATGCAGGCTGCCTGCAGGAGTGTCAGCTGTCAAAATAGAAAGCCTCTATTCTAAAGTAACAGAGGAGTCGCACAGCCGGTAACAATTCGTCTCTGTCAGGGTTGGAAACCTTGTATGTCCTAAACTGTTATTTTTCAGGATTAAAGGATATATCTTATTTTTTTTTACAACAAGGGTCCATATGTTAGATTGTAATTAGAGAAAAGATGATTTTGATTTCAGTGGGTACAAGTGATGCAAGTGCATACAATGGCTAAATATGTATTTTTTTAGACACTATAAGCCCATTCCCAAGATGCACCACAATCTTGCATTGGCAGATGTGACTATATGGGGGCTATTGGTGTTACTGTAAATAGTAATAAAGAAATCGCTGGCTTATTGTGTCTAAAAAGACATATTTAGCCACTTAAACGTGTACTGTATGTCCACACCCACTGAAATAGAAAATCGCTAAAATGTCTAAAACAATAGAAAGCAGTAAATGAAAACATTTTAACACTCATCTTTTCTTCTCTAATTACAATTTAAAATATGAACCCTTGTAAAAAAACAAAGTTGTCCTTTAAAATTCAAAAGAATCAAAAGTAGCAAATCCACAAGCTCGAAAACGTGTCGCTTGCGGGTCTGCCAATATTGATTCTTATGTGTGACCCTGTAGTTTGATCAAGTAAGGGCGTTCACTTATAGGGGGAAAAAAACACACAAAGGTTAGTATTATGGAGATAAGAGGTTTCTGCCCCGGCAGCGACGAATAGTGCTGCCTCTGCTCTTCTGGCTAACCCACCTCCGCTTGTCAGCCTGACAAGTGAGAGACAGACTAGACACACACACACCCAAAAACTCACTCTCAGGAAAGAAAGAAGCCATAACCTGTCACAGGAGGTTTTTTTTGTTATAATTTGACCGAAAGTGGGGTTATTATTCTGGGTTATACGGTACGATTGTTGCATCCTATGATGTCCTCCTGACTTGAGGAGAATCATGCCTGATTTGCCCCTGGTTCCCGCATTGTGACACACAACTACATTTACTCAAGTATAGGACCATTCTGTTCCAGGGGCTCCCCAGTCAAATGAGTTGATTTAGCATCTAAATCAGTTATTATTGATTTATATTAATTTTAACCAATTATTTGATCATTCGGATGTTCAAAAATAGACGATCTACAAGCTTCCAACGTGCCGCGATGCGACATGGAGCCTGTAGATTGGCTATTTTTGAAAGATCTCCAAAAATGAGAAAAGGTATATCGTCGAGTGGAAATGTCTAAAACTGTTACTTTCAGGATTCAAATTCAATAGCCAATAATTTACAAAAAAAGAAGAAAAAAAAAGTTTGAATATGGAGATAAGAGGTTTACGGAGGGTAAATCTGGTGCGAGGCAAGAGCCAGCCTTTTTTCAAGAAAAAAACTATTCCCACAGGCTGTGCTTTAAATGGTGTGACCTGTGTCAAGCATATCGTCACTGTCGGGTGAAAACCTTGTATGTCCAAAACCATTTGTTTTTTATATCATCTAAAAAAATTAACTAAACTAGTGAAAACAGCTGATCTACAAGCACACAACGCCTCGCGTTGCGAGGCGTTGTGTGCTTGTAGATCTGCTGTTTTCACTACTTCTGTGCAACGGCCTTGTCTGATGAAGCAGGTCTTTACCTTGCGAAAAAACGTACAAATTTGAAACTTGGAGATACGAGGTTTCTGCCCGACAGTGACGATATGCCCCCGAATCATCTCTTTACACCCGACCCCCAACCATGTGGTGTAAAGTGAAGTACATATCCTCAAGGACTGTACTTGTGAGAATGTCCAATTTTCAGTGCTCTTACTCCTACTCCACTACATCTCAGAGGCAAATATTGTACTTTTACTCCACTACAATTAGGCCTATTTGAAAACTTTAGTTGCTATTTACCTTGTAGATTTTGATTATTATCACAAAACAATACATTATCCACTTCAGCCCTACTTCAGCCCTACTGTATACTGCATACTGTATATACATTGGGGCCATCTGAAAATTGCCGATCTCACAATGGGTCGCATCGCAACGCATTGCTTGTAGGTCTGCTATTTCCAAAAGATTTTTCTACATTCCTTGTGAAATTGGACTTTCTACATTATGAGTAGGCCTACTTTGTACTTTTGGTACTTTAAGTATATATAGATTTGACTTATTTCTACGTTGCAGTATTGATAATTAAAATAATAATAATAGTACTTTTCCCACCACTGCCCCCTTGCAGATATTAACGAATGCAAGACGGGGCGGAACACCTGTGCCAACGACACGGTGTGCTTCAACCTGGAGGGGGGCTACGACTGCCGGTGCCCCCATGGGCGCAACTGCACCGGGGACTGTATCCACGACAACAAGGTCAAGCACAGCGGGCAGATCTGGGTGCTGGACAGCGATAGGTGCTCCGTCTGCTCCTGCCAGGTGTGTGTGTGTCTGTGCATGTGTCTGTGCGAGCGTGCCTGCGTCCGTGCGTGCTTGCGTGTGTGTGTGTGTGTGTGTGTGTGTGTGTGTGAATATAATTAACCACTTAAATCCTCTAATATTAGTAAAACGGAAACAGTACATGGTATTGTTTCCCCCCAACTGCAAAATAGCCCTTCTACAAGCTCACAACACGTTGCACTGCCATTGCTTTGTGAGCTTGTAGATCGGCTATTTTTGACATACTCTCCCCTTCAGAATATTATTTTACCAAAAAGGATTCTTCTAATCTATGGCATCAGCCCACGGTTCATGTAGGTCAGTTCCATGGACAGAGATCACCTGGCCAGCACCATGGGTACAGTTCATGGCTCCTGTGGTTCAGTATCCATGGACAGAGATCACCTGGCCAGCACCATGGGTACAGCTCATGGCTCCTGTGGTTCAGCACCATGGACAGTGCTACTCAGAAGAACCATGAGCAGATTGAGCACAGCTCATAGCTCCTGTAGTTCAGCACCATGGCCAGCTCCACTCTGCTCAAACCCAGCATCGCAACTAGAGTTCTCAAACTCTGCCCGAGCCCGACCCTTTTTCATATTCAATAAAGATAAATAACATGTCATTGCTCTCAGCGTCGACTCGAAGCGACTAGCGGCTAATGGGCTACATCCAGGCGCAGCCCCAATGTAACGGTGAGATTTAAAGTTAATACTGTAAATACAGTAAACACGTCAACGCGTCGTGGGCCTCCAGAGACATCAAAGAGATTGGCGTGTAGACACCTCGTGGGTACCCGCTGTGTTAATAGCTGGCTGGTGTTGCGCACCAAAATGCCAGTCAATCTACATAACCCACTGAAGTCTGCTTTGCATCACGATCTGACATGTTTAGAACTTGCAGATCAGTTCTTCTCATCCTGGCAAGGGCCATAAATCAGACAGCGGCAGCCAGCTATGATGCGATGGTGGGGTTAACAACAGGTCAGACTCCGAAACGAAACGAAAGAGAGTGGAGGAGAAAAAGAGACTCGACAGAGAGTTGAGCGACAGACGGCACATGCAGACAGATGCATGCGTTGCAGGGTGTGAACAAGATGAGGAGGATTATAAGGATTACACTTTTCTTCAAGAGAAAACATGCTAACATTGCCGAACCAAAAGTGGAAAGGTAGGCTAATCTCTCTCACTCTCTCAGCGCAGCCTACTACTCCGCTATAATGGGGAACCACATGGTGCGGTCACCGTGGTGCCGGCGTGGCGCGTTTTTTAATTAATTTATTTTCCTTCACTCTGGCTTGGCCTCAGGCCTGCCCCGTCGGGTCCAGTTAGGGCCGGGCCTTAATTTTCAGGCCAGTTGAGAACTCTAATTGCAACCAGGGGGCCAGTTGTCCGGATTTAAAATGAAGCAAACACGGAACTAAGGCCGGATTTAGACTGCAGTCAAATCCAGCCTGAATCAGATCTGTGCCACATCCAGATTGGAATCTGATTGGTTCCATTTGACTATGTGACCATTTAAACCAATCGGATTCCAATCTGGATGTGGCTCACATCTGATTCAGGCTAGATTTGACTGCAGTCTAAATTCAGCCTAAAAGTTCCTATGATTGGCCGCTAGTTGCGCTGTTCTGGAACCAAAAGCAACATGTTCTTCATAGGATTCCATTCATTTATCCTGAGCTTTTACATTAGATTTTCTTACCTTAATAAACATTGTTATAAATACTTTATGGTTCCTGTCGTTAGTTTAAAGCTTCATTTCAATCGCCATGATTTGCGTTTTGTGAAAATATGGTCCAATTTATGTTATAATTGATGTTAAAGCAGGGGATGCTGAAGGAGGGGCTTGTGAACATTTTTGGCAAGCTCAAGACAATGTCCCATGTATCCCTGCGGTTGCACGTGACCGTTGGCAGCCAATAGCATTCCTGGTATGCACATTAAAACAATGATGGCGACACTAATACAAGGGCAAATCTAAATTTTCACATCATAGAAACCAATGGGTTCCCATTCTCCATATTTTTTACTGTATTTTTTATTTATTTATTGTATTTATTCAACGTTGCCAAACAACCCTTAGGCCAGCCACATTTTCTACAGATTCAAAACATTTTCAAAATGTAATGAATTGTTTTATTTTTTCCTTCTCTTAGTTTCAAATATAGCAGATCTCAGGCACGTGCAGAGAATGTTAGAGAGGCAGGGGCTGACATTTCTAAAAGGGCCTTTTGGTGAAAATATCGAAAATAGCAGACCTCCAAGCTCACAACGCTTGATTTCTACACAGAGAGGACAATTCTTTCAACATGATGCTGCATTCAAGTTCAGCATAGTTTGGACAAGGCAATTCTCTTGAATGCTGCCTTCGGATACGGCATGGAAAGAGGGCATTTGCATTTCTTTCACCATAGTGAAAAAAAACTGCATTTGTGGTCTGGAGAGGGCACTTTTTACAGACAGATAAAAGGGCAGGGGCTCAAGCTCCCTTTGATATCTATGTGTGCACGTGCCTGGCAGATCTAAAAGGGAAAAAGCTTGTTTCCTCAGCTAAATTATAGAGCCCTGAGAGACTCGGGTCAACCAACTATGGATTAAGTGGTTGAAGGCCATATAGGTTCTCAGAGTTCTGGCCACGTCCTCAGCGAGAAATCGCCGTTGTCCTGATTGATTTAGACTTTATTGAAGAGGCTTGTGGGAAACAGGTGGCGTGAAAAACTCATTCTATCAACACAAACGCCTCATTTTTCCCTCTGATTATCGTTCCACGGTCCAGTCATGCTGTTAATTCAGCGTTTCACTCATCCTGATGCCAAGTGTGTGTGTGTGTGTGTGTGTGTGTGCGTGTGCGTGTGTGTGTGTGTGTGTGTGTTACTATAGTCACCAGGACCAAATGTCCCAGCAAGTGTCGTATAAGTGTTGTTTATATGGTACTAAAAAAAGGAGAAAAAGGGAAAAAAGAAATAAAACAAAAAGAAATTTATAAAAAAATGTAGGATCTAGTTTTACAATTATTTAGTTTGGGATTAGGTTCCGTTTAACTTTTTGTATTAGAGGGCTATGCCCGATTTATACTCAGTTGTGCTTACATACTTCTTTTGCCGATCTACAAGCTCACAAAGCATCCCCTTATGATGCATTGTGAGCTTGTAGATCTGCTATTTTAGGGCGAATCTCATTCTTTATTAAATGGCATTCATAAAGTCCTGTAATGCTGATGTCCTCACAAGTATAGTATTACAAGTGTGTGTGCGTGCGTGCGTGCGTGCGTGCGTGCGTGCGTGCGTGTGTGTGTGCGTGCGTGCGTGCGTGCTGTATTTGTGTTGGTGGTGGGAGGCGATTATGGCAGATTAGTATCGGTGCTGCTGAACGATCGAGACGCAATTTATTCATTTGATTACAAAGGACGAGGGCAGAAACGGTCCCCTGATTAAATGAGTCATCCTAATTGATTTGGGAGATTGAGGAAGTGCCTGTCAACATTAGTTGTGTTGGAACGGCTGAGAGACGGCTGAGAGACACGTTTGTTGTTTTGTGGTGGTAGAGGACAGGACAGACACAGAGCCATGTTGGATTGGACTATACCAAGGTCAACGGCACAGGACCACACACATAGTTACATTACAGCAGGACCACACACATAGTTACATTACAGTGACACAGGACCACACACACACATAGTTACATTACAGTAGAACCACACACGACACACACACAGTTACATTACAGCAGGACCACACACATAGTTACATTACAGTGACACAGGACCACACACATAGTTACATTACAGTAGGACCACACACATAGTTACATTACAGTAGGACCACACACATAGTTACATTACAGTAGGACCACACACATAGTTACATTACAGTAGGACCACACACATAGTTACATTACAGTAGGACCATACACACACACAGTTACATTACAGCAGGACCACACACACAGTTACATTACAGTAGGACCACACACACACATAGTTACATTACAGTAGGACCATACACATAGTTACATTACAGTAGGACCACACACATAGTTACATTACAGTAGGACCACACACATAGTTACATTACAGTAGGACCACACACACACATAGTTACATTACAGTAGGACCACACACATAGTTACATTACAGTAGGACCACACACACACACATAGTTACATTACAGTAGGACCACACACACACATAGTTACATTACAGTAGGACCACACACATAGTTACATTACAGTAGGACCACACACACACACATAGTTACATTACAGTAGGACCACACACACACACAGTTACATTAAAGTGACCAGACGTCCCAGGTTAAGCCCGGGATCACCCCCGCTTGCAGCCGACAAATCTGTAAAACACTATTGTCTGGTTTTCAACATTCGCTTCCTAATCATCCCACAATTAAGTGCTTGCTTAATTTTCTTTTTGTAGATATACAGTATATCAGGGGTCTTAAACAGGGGGTCCGGGACCCCTAGGGGGTCCTCAGAGTTACTACAGGGGGTCCTCCAAGTCTTCCAATCCTTTTTATATTAACAACTTGAACGCCTATAGCGTCCATATTCTGAGAACTTTAGCCAAAAATAGCAGATCTACAAGCTCACAACGCCTCGCGCTGCGAGGCGTTGCGAGCTTGTAGATCGGCTATTTTCGAGCTTTGGTGTAGAGGGGAAAAAGAGCGGACTAAGTACAGAGTGAAAGTTAAAGTTTTTAAAGTATTGATTGTTCAAGTGGTTAAATATCTGAAAACACAAATTGACATGAATCCAAAATACACTGATGATTGTGCTGTCAAAAGATGAAACTATATGGAATCTATTTACAGGTTGTGGGGGTCCCTGGCCCTGCTTCATCTCTCTCTCAACTAAGGGGTCCTTGGCCTGAAAACGTTGAAGACCTCAATATAGTCATTATGGCATTTGATTCCTCCCCACACACATTTGTGTAGAGCTGTTTATCCTACTGACTCACCTGTCAGTGAGGATCCCCCCCGGGAGGACGTAGCGCCTTGGCTATCTACTCCTCCCACCCAACACTTCCTGCTGACAGATGCTTCCTAGCTCCTTTCGGAGCCTCTCCCTCCGCTATGCAGCTCCGAGATGAGGTTCCTCACTGTCTTCAACCAGAATCGTCCGACTGGGTTGAAGCTTCACCATTCGCGAACACTTTACCTTTTGTGAACATTCTATCCAAAAAATGAAGGTCCTATGCCGGTCTCTCATCGTTAGCGTCGATATAGTTGCTGTCGGTCAGAAACCTTGTATCTCAATATTTTGCGTTGTTGTCGTTGTACACTATAGTAGCATGGCATTACCATGCTACTAGTGTAACACAAAAGCAGCAAAAAAAGCAGATGCGTTTTGAGCATAGTAGAGTGGCTACTTCTGCTATTGAAAATGGTTAAGCGTGTCAATGGGCTTCATAAATATTGAACGAATGAAAAGTATTAACAAAGAGAGGTTACTTCTTTATTTTTTATTTGTATTTTCTGAAAAGTGTGTGTGTGTGTAATAATAATAATAATGGATTGCATTTTTACAGCGTTTTTCCAAGTGCTCAAAGCGCTTTACAATGGTCCATTCATTCACGCATTGTGTGTGTATGTGTGTGTGTGTGTGTGTGTGTGCGTGCGTGTGTGTGTGTGTGTGCGTGTGTGTGTGTGTGTGTGTGTGCGTGTGTCTGTGCGTACACTCACCGTGCAGGCGGGCCAGGTGATGTGCAGGAGGATGGTGTGTGACTGTGACAACCCCAGCGCGGACCTGTTCTGCTGTCCGGAGTGTGACCCTCGCCTCAGCAGCCAGTGTCTGCACCAGAACGGCCTGCTCACCTACGGCAGCGGAGACACCTGGGTGGAGAACTGCCAGCAGTGCCAGTGTCTGGTGAGTAGCAGCAGTGAGGTTATGGGGGGAAAAAGTGTTTTATCACGCAGCCACTACTCTGTGGAATGCCCTCCATTAAGCCCTGAAATCCCAATACTCTAGCAAAATTTAAAGATGCTGTACCATGATTTATTGCCCCCTTAAAACATGATGATCAGGTATTATGATTATACTAGGAGGAAGATTTTTTCCAAAAGAGTGTACAGAAAGAGTTAAAATTAGGTTTTTATGTGGCCAAAACCACCAGTTCATTAAGTATGCCTGGTTGTTCAGGTGGGTGGTGACCCAGCTGAAGTTAGCCACACCCACAGTGTTGGGTGATTGGTAAAAGAAGTAAATGCATACAGTACATAATACAACCACTGCCACTGACAGAGATTTTCAGTTTGGCGGGGTATCAAGAGTAGAGAGGAGGGTTGCAGGAGGAGAGGTACGTGAAGTATTTCTTGGAAGAGATGAGTTTTCTACCTACAAAGGGAAGTGATTGGTACCAGGGGTGAGAATTGAGTTTATACTTACAGCTCTGCTGTATGCTTTACTCAGCCTGGCATATTACATTCTGGAAGGAAAAGGTTGAGGCGGAGGAGAGAGCTGTGTGTGTGTGTGTGTGTGTGTGTGTGTGTGTGTGTGTGTGTGTGTGTGTGTGTGTGTGTGTGTGTGTGTGTGTGTGTGTGTGTGTGTGTGTGTGTGTGTGTGTGTGTGTGTGTGTGTGTGTGTGTGTGTGTGCGTGAGCGCGCGTGCATGTTTATATGTGTGGAAAGGAAGTGAATGCTGTCGCGTAGATACCTCTTATCTCCATATTTAATTTTTTCCCCCCATAATTGAATGCCCTACTTAATCATAATAGAAGTATAATAGTGTCCAAAGTACCAGATATATACAAGCTTGTTTTGAGCTTGTAGAACTGCTACATTTGCTATTGTTTTTAAAAAATATATATTTGAACGAGTAACGGTTTTGGACAGATATGAGTTTTCCACCCGAGTTTTATAATGTGTGCCTGAGTTCACGGCCACACACATTTGCGCAGCAGTGTGGAGGCGGTAAAGCATATACTGTATACTGTATATAGAAGTTACTGCATATAGAAGACTCTCTATAATAGCACATACTGTATATAGAACATGTTGTCACATATTTCCGATAAGCCCACGGTTCTCCACTTTGGAATCCTCTGCCCGAGAGACAGATCTGTCTTATCGCCGTTGTCGGGTGGAAAACATTGTATGTCCGAAACCGTTTGTTTTGTATTTATCATTTTAAAAACGATTTAAACTAGTGAAAACAGTAGATCGGCTGTTTTCACTACTGTTGTGTGACGGCCTTGTATGACGAAGCAGGGCTTTGCTTTGCAAAAGAACGTACAAATTTGAAACATGGAGATACTAGCTTTCCACCCAACAACAACGTTATACAGGCGTTTCTTCCACGCAACATATACGGCGAGGGGTTTTACAAATGTACTGCCTTTTTCTTGTACAGTACAGTACACACGAGCAGTGGTGGAAAAAGTACTACTTACAAGTAGAAGTCCCGTATTAAAAATGTACTTGAGTTAAAGCATTAAGTATCGGCATCAAAATATATTTAAAGTACCAAAAGTAGAAGTACTCATTGTGCAGAATGTACCATTTCTAAGGTTCAAAACGTATCAAATACAAGCTCACAATGTGTTGCATCACCCTGTATATATACTGGTAGGGCTGAAGTGGTTGGTGTGCTTTGTAATGATAATCACAATATACAACGTAACTAAGTTTCCAAGTAATTGTAGTGGAGTAAAAGTACAATATTTGTCTCTGCGATGTAGTAGAGTTGAAGTAAAAGTACTGAAAATTGGAAATATTCCAGTGAAGTAAAAAATGTACCTGAAAAAAGTACAGTACAGTAAGTGTACTTACTACTTAGTTACTTAACACCACTGCCTGTACCGTATACACGCAAGCATCTCCACCTCCTCGCGTTGCCTCTCTGGCCTGTCGCCATGTTTATTAAATGCAAATGTCACGCCGTACATTCTCTCCCCTGTCATCTCGCTTCCCATTTACAAGCTCCAATTTACACACTGTGCGCTGCATGGAGCGTCTCTCTCCTGACAGCGCCGTATGTATGGCCTGTAAATCATTCAGCACCGCTGCTGTAGCGGCTCTGTGTGCCCCTGTGTCCCCCTTGTAGAGGAGACTAGTGGCGTAAAGCAACCAAGTACCGTTGTTGCTGGCGGGTAGAAACCTCTTATAATAACCTTTATAACCGTTATAACCTTTTTTTGTAGTTTTTTCATGAATGGTTAATGGTGCATTTATACAGCGCCTTTATCCAAGGCGCTTTACAGAGATTGTGCATTACATTCACCCATTCACACACACATTCATACACCGATGGCGGAGGAAACCATGCAAGGCACCAACCTGCTCACCGGGAGCAACTAGGGGTTCAGAGTGTTGCTCAAGGACTCTTTGAGACTAACTCTGGGGGAGCCCGGGATCGAACTGGTGTTCTAAGACGGCAACTCTACCTCTGAGCCACTGCCGCCTGTCGTAAAATGTGGTACCACCCCTACTTGATCACACTACAGCGTCACACGAAGGCATCAAAAGTACAGTAGCAGATACGCAAGCTCCAAATGCGGTGCAACGGTATTTTTGCGATTTTTACGACATGTACTCAAGTAGCTACTGCGGTGCACTTAATTACATTTTTTATTACTTTACATGTATACATTTTACAATAAATACTTGTAAATAATAATAATAATAATTGTACAATAAAGTGCAATATTTGCCTCTGAGGCAAACATTGTACTTTTTTACTCCAGTCCACTCCAGTTATTTGAAAACTTTAGTTACTAGTGACTTAACTCTTTGCAAGCCGCAGGGAGCCCCTTAAAAACAGGGGTACAGAGGTACTGCCGCTCAATCTTCTATTTATTTATAAACATGTTTTAAAAAAGCAATGCACCAAATGATAACAACACGCTCGGATCGCTCGGTGCAAGCCAGCAAAACGTGCATGAAGCACGTTTTGCGGCCGGGCAACTTACATTGATGCAGATGTAGGCTGATTTCCACCGTTCATTTGCGTGGAGCCAGACGGGGTAAACCGCGAGAAAAAACAGCGCCCGAAAGTACATTACGTCCTCGTTGCACGCACAGCGATCTAATCACATGTAATCCACTCATTCTGAAGCCTTGATTTCGTCTTTCGTCTGATCGGAAAAGACTCGGAGATGCGCTGGCCAAGCGGCTGCAGCCATAATAGAATGGCACGTAATGGCCGCCTGTGCATGCCAGTTGCTCAGTTGCAGATGACGTCATCACGTCTCTGACGCTTTAACCTTTGAGATGGTTTCTTAAAGAGACAGAGCACGACCGGCGACTGTTTTTTTATTTTTTATTTTTTTTTAATTATAATTAATTTCATTTTTAATGACCTAGTACGGGAAAAGACGGGCGGCTGATTGAGTGGACCGGACAAGTACGGGCAAGTACGGCCGGCTTGCAGGGGGCGCGGCGCGTGCACATGGGCGCGTGCACATGGGCGCGTGCACGCATCCACCTGGGTGACAGCAAACTGCTGGGCGAGCTCTGGTGCTTTGGCATGGGATCAACTTTGCCTCTGCGTCCTAAAATAAATATTGTCAATTTGGCTACAGTGTGTGCGTCCGCTTCTTTGTCTTTTAAAGACTTAATGGGATCAACTTTGACAAAAAAAAAGGAAAAAAAAAGAATGCACAGACCTGGTTGGTTGTTTAATTTGGACAAAATGTGCCCAAAATGTGGTCATATTTTCCCAAATATGGAGATGACTGACATCTGACATCATAGATGTTTGATGTCATAGACCTAATGAGACTGACACAATATGTCCATATATTGGAATTCCCAGATATGGGCTTAATATTGATGACACCTGGGATCTCCATATATGGGCATAAAAGGGACAAGGACGGAATTCATTTGCAAGTGTGACTTGCGTTGCGGTTGGTTGTTTAAGCTGGACAGAATCTGGCCATATTTTCCCAAATATGGATGAGCTGGGATGAGGTGTCACACACTGTGACGCACATGGACTTAATATTGATGACATCAGGGATCTCAATATATGGGCATAAAAGGGACAAGGACAGAATTCATTTGCAACATCATTGTGATGAGCTGGGATGATGTGATGTCAGAACTGGTCAGCTATATTGTTATGTCATTGTGATGTCAGAAGAGTGACAGAGTCAGAAGAGTGACAGACACAGTCAGAAGAGTGACAGACAGACTCAGAAGAGTGACAGACAGACTCAGAAGAGTGACAGACAGGAGCTGGAGGCATATAATTATGTTGACCGCTTGAGCCTTATTTTATACTTTGGCTATTTGATAACAGCCCATCACACACAAGTTTTGCATCGCATTGCAAGCTTGTAGATCTGCTATTTTCAAAAGATTTTAAAATGTGCATTTGAAATCGGACATTCTGCATAACGAGTACTCTCTAATTTTGGCACTTTAAGTACATTTTTGATAACAAAAATGTACTTTTACTCAAATACATTTTGAATTCCGTATTTTGACTTATAAAGTATTGATACTTTTACTTAAACACATGCAGGGTACTTTTTCTCGGGCATTAGCATATGAACAGGAGTTACTCTATGGTCTGAGGAGCAGAGAAATGCTGATTCGCACCGTCCTCCATTGTGAGGGGTGTCCTTAAGGGCAGACCCTGAAGGGTGCTACTTGGATTGTGTTACAGCATCCCATTATAAGGGGCCGGGTAGAAAAAAAAAAACACTGTGGCTGAGAGTTGGTTGGTGGCGGGAGCATGGCCGTGCAGAGAATGTTAGAGAGGCAGGGGCTGACATTTCTACAAGGGCACTTTTGGTGAAAATACCGGACATAGACGATGCCCTGAAGAAAAAGAAAATCGTCTATTTACGGTGCGTGATGCCTAATACATTTACACGAAAGCTTCATTCGTAACACTTAATGACTGACGTCTAGACTCTATATAATGTGTTCAATGAGGAACAAGCATTTGTACTAAAGCTTTTTATTTTATTTACTTTTGTTTGAATGAGTGTCTTGGTGTATTCATCTGTTCTGACAATGAAGCCCCCCCCCCTCCCCACACACACACACACACACACACACACATGACCTTTCATCGATATACATACTAATGTACATACTTCTACGTACTCCGTCGTGGGGCCAGACCTCCATTCAGAAACACCCCCACTTAGAAACATCCCCATTCAGAAATACCCCCACTGAGGTTAGGGTTAAGGTTAGGTTTAGGTGACACCTCCATTTAGAAAAATTTAAGTCAATCTTCTGAATGGCAATGTCGGTCGTACACGACCGTGTCCCAAGCTATTATCAGAGTGGGACACCGTCCTGCGACAGAGTATAAATCAGGCTATACTTGTCTCTCTGTCTGTCTCTCTCTCTCATACTCACACTTGCACCCACGCGTGCTGCGCAGCACACACTCCCTCATTTATTCCATGCTCTTTTTATACTCGTATGTCACACGTGCACACACAAAAAAAAACAACAAGACTACAGCTTGACGCGTGCCTCCCTCCCGTCTGGAGGGGGATACGTAATATCACTGGAAAATGATCTGGCTCAGCGTTTTCTCTGATGTTGTAATAAATTAGGCGGAGGACCTTGTCGCCCCTTCGGTGCCGTCGTGCGGCGTGTAAATATTTCAAGGAAGGAAAACACCTTGATTGGCACTCTTTGCCCGTCATACAGCCGGAGGGGAAGGGGATCCGACGCGGCCATATACTACTAGGTGTCTGTTTCATGTCGATGTTTCAAATGAGATTTGCAAATGAGAATGGGAATTTCAAAAACAATCAGTCACTCTCTCAGCCACTGTCTACGCACGTAGAGTCCACGCGGGAGGGTTGTATGTGGAGCTAGAATGTGATACATTTTCATGGAAATCAAGGCTGTGATATTCCAGAGAGCTAAAAAGTAGTTTTTTATATCTAGTTTTGCATTAAATTTTCACGGTCTCCGAATGCACTGTAATCCTTTTTTTCCATAGAAGGAATAAAGCTAAGGGAAGGTACCTACAGTATACCGTAGGCCCCTATGCATGCTATGCCCACATTAAAATCCAGTGATATTCACGCAAAGTTTTTCCTGGAAATTAGCTCGCGGCATAGCCGATTTCATACATTTATGCAAGCTGTGTATGCTGCAGGTTAAACCATGTTCCTTTACTTTATAATAGCGGGACATAAATTAAAATCAGACGACCTCCTAAGCCTGAGAGAATCGTTGCCGTTTTAGTTTCGCTGGCAATTGAACCCGAGATATAAAAAAAATGGCTGCAAATTCTGCAGGATAAAAGAGACCATATTGGTGATATGAGTGGGTCGTGCACATAGTTGAGAGAGTGAGGGACTCAGGTCTGCAAACCATGTTTGGCTCTTGGGTGAGTGCTTTGCCCTTCTCGCCCCCTGGTGGTGTAAAGTAACTAAGTACATTTACTCAAGTCAAGAGTGTGCGAGAGTGACACCACAGAGATCGTAATGGCCAAGATCTAGGACAAGCAAGGAATTCCCCCCAGCAAGCAGAGGCTGATCCATGCTGAAAAACAGCTGGAAGATGGCCGCACCCTTTCTGACCAAAACATCCAGGAAGAAGCCATGCACCCTCCAACTTGCACTGCAGGCCCTTGCCGATTTTCAGATTTTCCGATTAGATTTTCCGTGTATTCTCATTGTATTAGTACAGATCTCCATGTATAGCCTGGTTAACACTTGGGTGACTGAAAATAAAAAACTACCACTACGCCTGCATTTATCGTTCATTTTGACCGTTAGATTCTCTCCCTTTTGGCCCAGGAGCGCAACACTTCCTCCCCCTGCTGCCAGCGGGGGTTCTATTGTCTTCCGAATTTGAATTAGCATTTCAATTGACCTCTCAAATACTCTCGCTTTCAATGTTAAAGTTGTACCATGTAACTTTTTTTATAAAACAAATCTTAAAATTGTCCTAACTGTTAAATCGCTAAAGTTTTAGAACACCGACTCCGTTATTTTCAGCTTCTGAAGCCTTCTCTTTATATGTTTTCTATGATCCTGGCCGTGGACCGGATTTCGCGCCAAAATGACGTAATCTGCATCATCTGTATACGTTGTGTATACGTTGCCCAATCACATCGCCGATCATGCACACATGGTACACTACCGGCCAATCACAGCGCATCTTGAAGTGGGGTCGCCATATTTGTAGTCGCCCGTGTGTCTCTTTACTCAAAAGGTAATCTCGCCTACCAGGCAGGGTGAAGTAGTCCGTTTCTCCGGAATGCCTGAACGCACAGGAACCAGGGACCCCTCTAAAGATAGCTCTCGGCGTTGTGGAGGCAGACGCGGGGGTGTGAAGGTACGAAAAACGGGCGAAAGACGCGAACGCGACCGCGGTTTGCTATAGGGCTACTGACCACTAGTTGAGCATCTTACACAGTATAGCTTTAACTTCATGGTTTAGCAGGAAAAAAACAGGCTTGGGAAAATGACACTATATAAACGCTAAGGATTTTATTCCTGTTATTTGAATAGTTATAAAAGAGAATCCCCTGGATTAGACACGGGACAACGAACGCATGCTAGTTACTAGTTATTAATATTATTTTCATAAACATCATGATTAGAACCTACTACCATTTAAAGTTTGTAGCATGATCTTACTTTTAATGTCACTGGTTTAATTTCGTATCGCTTCGCAGCGCAGCCCAGCATCCGCGCCGAGGCCTTTGTATTATAGCAGATTGTTGAGTTTTGAAAGTCACTTTAACAAAGCAGACAGCACACCACCACCCCTTGGCGGTAGTGAGGAATTAGTATGGGCATGTATGGAGATCTGTGCTCATACACATAAAGTAACTGACGTCATGGACAGAACGGCCCATACAAGGAGATATGCACGTGAGATATGTGTGTGTTATGTTTGCACCGCTCACTTCGCACTGGTGCGATTTCTTTTTCTTTACTTTACTGGAGTATTTCCACATTTTTATTATTTATCTTTATCAAAGACAAATTTATACTTTTACTCCACTACAGTTTGTAGATTTTGATTATTATTACAAAACATACACTATAACCACTTCAGCCCTATATGCATTTTGGCGATTTGAAAATAGACAATCTACAAGCTCACAATGCGTCACATTGTGAGCTTGTAGATCTGATAGGGTTTTTTTATGCATCTTATACATTTGGAAACCTGTGAAATGGGACATTCTGCATAATGAGTACGGTACTTTCTACTTTTGGTAGGCTACATTTAAAGCTATACTGTGTAAGATTCTCAACTAGTGGTCAGTAGCCCTATAGCAAACCGCGGTCGCGTTCGCGTCTTTCGCCCGTTTTTCGTACCTTCACACCCCCGCGTCTGCCTCCACAACGCCGAGAGCTATCTTTGGAGGGGTCCCTGGTTCCTGTGCGTTCAGGCATTCCGGAGAAACGGACTACTTCACCCTGCCTGGTAGGCGAGATTACCTTTTGAGTAAAGAGACACACGGGCGACTACAAATATGGCGACCCCACTTCAAGATGCGCTGTGATTGGCCGGTAGTGTACCATGTGTGCATGATCGGCGATGTGATTGGGCAACGTATACACAACGTATACAGATGATGCAGATTACGTCAATTTTGCGCGAAATCCGGTCCACGGCCAGGATCATAGAAAACATATAAAGAGAAGGCTTCAGAAGCTGAAAATAACGGAGTGGGTGTTCTAAAACTTTAGCGATTTAACAGTTAGGACAATTTTAAGATTTGTTTTATAAAAAAAGTTACATGGTACAACTTTAAGTACATTTTGATACCAACACTTTCATAATTTTACCCTATAGGGAATTTTGAATTCCGGACTTTCGCTTGTAACAGAGAATTAGCAGTATTGATACTTTTACTTGAGCAAAAAAATCAGAGTTTTTTCACCACTGCTCCTGGGGTGAGTGCTTTGCTCCTCTTGCCACTGTATATTTTAAGGCTCTCTAGTTGAGAGCGCGTGCCGCTGTGGCTCTGCAAACTGTAACGGCATTCAAGGTTCATTTCACGTTCCTGTCACGCCACTGAAGCCCGTGCACCGTATCTTACTGCACCATTCCCCTCCAACCGCCTGCCACTTGCACACAGTTTGCCTGGTGGCCGTGTGTGTGTGTGTGTGTGTGTGTGTGTGTGTGTGTGTGTGTGTGTGTGTGTGTGTGTGTGTGTGTGTGTGTGTGTGTGTGTGTGTGTGTGTGTGTGTGTGTGTGTACGGTGTACAATTGCTTAAGCCTGAGCTATAGTTTTGAGAGGGTGTCGCGCACAGAAAAGTGCCGATCCCAGCGCACAACTAAATATAAATGAAGCGCTTTAAAGGTCGGGTCTTATAATTTAAATTGCCTTTAGAATGCATTATAAAGCACATATAAGTCTCCATATAACACTTTGTTAAATGTTTATAATTATTCTAGTTGTAAACATAGAACTATATACAGGGGTGAAAGTGGTTTGAAATTCTTGCCGGAACTGTCATAAATTGGCCGCGCGGCGAAGCTGCGCGGCCGAAAAAAATTGGGAGGCTCTAACCCCCCAAAACCCCTGAAATGCATAGAAAAATGCATTTTGGAACAGTAAAACACTACAGGTCCTACACCTGAATTAGGCAACACACTTACTGTAACATGAAACATGATTGAAATCCTAAATGAAATATCTATAATAAGCCTCTTCATATTGTTCATTGTTCCATACAGAAGGGTAAGCATATATATATTATTATTATATTTATTATATTATTACCCATATTATTATTAATATTATTATAACCAGTTATCTAAAGTAACTAAGTACATTTACTAAAGTAGTGTATTTAAGTACAGGTTTTAAGTATAGCCTAGCCTACTTTACTGGAGTATTTCCAATACTTTTAATTCTACTCCACTACACATGCAGAATAGAATCATTTTGGTCTATTCTGCATCTAGCTTAAGGCCGCATCCATGCAGGCACAGACAGACACAACGAGTCCTCCTAGAGATGGGATGTATGGCTCTTTGAAGTGAGCCGGATCTCTGGGATCCGTTCCTTTCAAAGAGCCGTTCAAAAGACGGCCACTGTTCATTAGAAAGGAACGGCTCCCTACTGTGAACTGAATCATATCGTTCATTTCAAAGAGCCGTTCAAAAGACTTGATTCGTTCGCGAACGTCCCACCTCTATTAGCTCCGTGCACTCCGTGTCAAACAAACACTGTAACGCAAACAGACTGGATCACACTGACCTTAGTGACCTACACAAACCCACGGGAATAATTTAGAAGCCCTTTATCAGAAAATATAACTAGTAACACTTGTTTTGCCTACTGTATGTTAATCTGACTTTGGTATAGGCTATTGTTTTCTTCCTGGACGTGTGTTTGTGGCAGGTTTAACATGGGATTTTGACAGCTGGCTTCTCCTCGTCTTAACGGAACTCCGTTCCGGCCCCAAATGTTTTAACGGAACGGGGGTTCCGGCCGTTCCGGCTCACTTTCACCACTGACTATATACCAGTAAGACACCTTATATTAGGGCGAAAGGACGGAATTCGCACAGCTCGGAAGTGTGATTCATCATAGATGTCTTATGTTATAGACCGCTCATGTCTCATGTGGTCTATAACATAAGACCACATGAAACTCACACAATATGTCCATATATGGGCATTCCAAGCTATGTGCTTAATATTGATGACATCAGGGATCTCCATACAGTATATGGGCACACAAGGGACAAGGACGGAATGTGATGTCACAACAATGTGATGTCACAACTGGTCAGAAGCTATAGACATTGAGGCGTTACTCACGGACAAGATACGGACAAGATGTGCCGGTTTTCATTGTAAACTGCGACCTACGGTTGCAATAACTATACAGTATAGCTATATAGTTATAATGTGCTGTACAATGTACCTTGCTGTAAGTTGTTAATGATAAACATAAGGCTTCATAATAGTAGTTATGAAGCCTTATATAAGTGCATTCTAACACATTACCAGTCCCTAACTGGGTCTGCTGCTGCCTTTGCAGAAATGTGAAATGTGTTTTTTTTGGCCATTCAAAAATAGCAGATCTACAAGCTCACAGCGTGTCACTTCGTACTGTGAGCTTGTACATCTGCTGTTTTTGAATATTTTTGAAAAACGTCAAAAGTGTTTGGAAAACTGAATCATTTTGAAAATGTTTTAAGACATCTTCTCTTCTGGTGGTCCCTGGCACAAAAAATTTTCAGAGGGGGGTCCGTGGCCAAATACATATCAATTTGGGGGTCCTTGACACCAAAATGTTTGAGAACCACGTATTGCTCTAAAGAAAGGGGAGCAAATGCTATCATCATTGAACACATTTTAAAAACAGGCCAACCACATTTCGGGCATAAATTGGCCTTCTTCAGGGCACGCAGAAAAGGGGACAAATTAGGCAGAAGGAAGTATAAACATAGTATGTGTAGGCTATGGGAATGCACACGCTGGAGTTTTAATTTCCCAAGGAGAAGCCCCAGCGGATGAAAGCGCATCAGCAGAAGTGGGTCAGGGCTTGCAGGCATATATATATATACAGTATAGTTGAGCCAGAGGATCTATAAAGTCGAAAGCCAAAATATATGACCTGTTTTTCTCTCCGGCCAATTGAAATCCAATATGGCCTCCTCTGCTGTGCGGTGTGCAGAGATTAATATGGGAACAACAATGAGAGAGGAGGGCCAGACCACAACAAGTCAATTTAGAAAGCAGCGGGATCGTTTACCAAAAAAAGAAAAGAAGAAAAAGCTTTTGTTGTTGTGTTGTGTTCTGCTGACTGTGCAGGAAGTTGCACGTCTCTCCCAGGTACCCTAATTTTTTATTTTTTTTTCTCTGTGAAGTCGTGATCAGGCAGCACATCTGGCATGCAAATGTACACGCCGTGAATATTTGCATACTGTAAGAGACCTGGTGAGGAACGGGAAACCAAACAGATTGTTATCTATCTATCTATCTATCTATCTATCTATCTATATATCTATCTATCTATCTATCTATAGTATCTACCTACCTTATCCATCTGTATGTCTACACAGTGTCTGTTGTGTCTATACAGTGTCTGTCTGTCTGTCTGTCTGTCTGTCTGTCTGTCTGTCTGTCTGTCTGTCTGTCTGTCTGCACAGTGTCTGTTGTGTCTATACAGTGTACAGTATGTCTGTCTGTCCGTCCGTCCAGCACATCCTCACCGCAAGGCGCCATATTTCACCGGCGGTCAGACAGTTGCTGATGTTGCTGGTGCCCTTTTCTTGTGTGGGACTATGGGAAATGTTTTTAATGCCGTCTTCAAGGTCGGCACTATTATACAATGATAAACTCTCTCTCTCTCTCTCTCTCTCTCTCCCTCCCTCCCTGGGCTCCCCAGCAGGGGCAGGTGGACTGCTGGCCTCTGTCCTGTCCCCCCGTGGACTGTGAGTTCACGGTGGTGCCGGAGGGCGAGTGCTGTGCCCGCTGCGTGGCCGACCCCTGCCAGGCCGACACCATCCGCAACGACATCACCAAGACCTGCACCGACGAGCACGGCATCCCGCGCTTCAGCGGAGCCTCCTGGGTCAAACACGGCACCGAGTGCACCCTCTGCCAGTGCAAGGTAAACCACCCACCCACCCAGCCAGACAGCACCGCCAACCAGGGGTGTGACATTTGCAGTGGTGCATTTTTTACTGATGATTTATGGCTATAAAACCTTGCAAAAACGTTTCTTTTTACATTACATTTTCCTCTGAATAGGACTCCTACAACACTATCTGAAAGGATGATTTCTTTTTTTTAATTATTCTTTTGAAAGTAGAATCTTCTTTTGCATCACGACTCATTGTAAGCTTGTAGATTGGCTTTTTGGCCGAAATGTATAAGGTTGAAATCGGTAATGAATGGTTTGTAATAATATTATAAACTAAAGTAACTAATAACTAAAGTTTTCAAATAATTTATAGTGGAGTTAAAGTTAGAAAAAGTACTGGAAATTAGAAATACTCTTGAGGGTCACCAAGGGTTTTGACAACACTGTTGTGACTAATACACCATAAGGAATTGTTTAGGGTTGCCAGATGGTACTGTACATGGAATATCTTTTCTATAGTGGGCATTGGACATTTTGTATTGAATACAGAGAGATGTCCTACAGGATATTTCTTATAAGGCAGTGGTTCTCAAAGTGGGATCCGTGGACCCCCGGGGGTCCTTGAGGGGGTTCCAGGGCTGGGTCCCCAGCTAAATGTGTTATTACAGCATCACGGTCATTTCAACCACTTTATCCACGAATTATGTTGGCTATTCAAAAAATGGCAGATCTATAAGTTCCCAGCCCGTCACTCAGCTATTTTTGAAGATTTTTGAACGTGTTCCGGAGGTCCCAGGTAAAACAAAACTTTTTCAGATGGGGGTCCGCGGCCACGAAAAAGTTTGAGAACTACCGTTAAAAAGGACTATAGGCTTCACATCCTGACTGCTTGGGGGGTGAGCGAGTTCTGATATGCCGACCGCATGGCGTGAACCAATCAAATAATAAACATATGAATAACTAATGAGAGGGAGCTGAAAGGAATGAAGCGGAGAGGAATGAAAAGGAATGAACGTGGCGCGCTCACACATGCAAACACACACGCACACATGCCAATACGCACGCATGCAGAAACATCAATGTACCGGTATGCACAGACTAGTCTACCTGAATTATGAATCTGCTCCAGTTCAAAACAACCACTGAAAAGGCGGCTTCGCTACTATACTGCTCCTGTTTGACTGTTTGAACCATGTTGAAGTATACATATTAATTAACGACTTGCATCATATACTGTTTGATGACTGCTGTTTGAACTGTGCCGAAATGGGCTGTAAATATGAGGCGAACGAGGGTCTCACTGTAACCGTAAACAAACAAAGAAATTGAAAGAACGCTAGGAACAAAGTGAGAGTGGAGCTAGAGAGGCTACTGTGCTGTCCATATATATATATCGTCGTTGTTGGGTGAAAACCTCGTATCTCCAAGTTTCAAATGTGTACGTTCTTTCGCAAAGTAAAGCCCTGCTTCATCGTACAAGGCCGTCGCACAAAAGTAGTGAAAACAGCAGATCTACAAGCTCGCGGTGCGAGTCGTTGTGTGCTTGTAGATCGGCTGTTTTCACTAGTTTACATATTTTTTTTATTATTAAAAATGCATAACGAACGGTTTTGGACATACAAGGTTTTCACCCGGCAACGACAATACATATACTGGATCAGGGGTCTTCAACGTTTTCAGGCCGGGGACCCCCAAACTGATGGGGAGATGGAGCAGGGACCCCCTACCACCTCGTAGGGTGGGGGGGTCGGGGCTACGACATATTTTTTATTTTAAACAAACTACAAGTTACAGCGAACAGGGTGGGCCGTACCACTACCATTTCTATACTTAACTAATTAACTGAGAACAAATGTAAATAATATCAACAATCTGTCAATTGCATAGTAATCATATATTCAAGCTATTCAAAATGGATAGAATCATGATTTATTTTTTAACATAAATGTGGAAAATGGCAAAAAAAAAAAAAAAAAAAACATTTTTTGAAACCTTTTTTTTTTTTTTTTTTTTTATCAAGCAATAATTTCGCGGACCCCCTGCAGTACCTCCGCGGACCCCCTAGGGGTCGCGGACCCCCTGTTGAAGACCCCTAACTGGATAGATAGATAGATAGATAGATAGATAGATAGATAGATAGATATACTGTAATGGAAGGAAGATAACCAGTGGAAGGAACAGTGCTTCTTGGATAATTGGGCAAAAGACTGTATAATTATAGTGCATGTATATTTGATGCATATCAAGTATGAAGGCACACAGAATAGTATCCAACCACTCAACGAGCAATGCCCATGTGGGCAAGATCAAATGGTCAACCCTGGACTGACAGAGCTTTGTTCATTTAATAGGCTGATGTTCACCATAATGAGAGGGATATTAATACTGGAAAAGAAGCATGCCTACAGTATGTGCTGCACTGAAAGTGCTATTACAGTATTTTCTGGACTATAAGGCGCACCTGACTATAAGGCGCACTGTCAATGAATGGTCTATTTTCAAACTGTTTTCATATATAAGGTGCACCTGACTATAAGGCGCACATAATGGACGCTACCGTTGCGTTATGCATCAAACAGATGGAGCTGTGCTAAAGGGAATGTCAATGTCAATGAATGATCCATATATAAGGTGCACTGGACTATAAGGCGCACTGTAGTTTTTTGAGAAAATTAAAGGCTTTTAAGTGCGCCTTATAGTCCGGAAAATACGGTACTCTAATCATCGCTGTCAGGCTAGTATTAGTATTGTATTGTATTGTCCTACTTCCATGAAATTTCTGAGGCAAATATTGTACTTTTACTCCACTATAATTATTTGAAAACCTTAGTTACTTGTTACGTTATAGATTTAGATTAGATATAGATTTATTACTAAAGTAAACATACGTTAACCACTTCAGCCTTGTATACATTTACACCATTTGAAAATCGTCTCCACAGGGATCTCCATATATGGGCATAAAAGGGATTGTACGGTATGTGGCCGATGTGACTGTTCTGATACTAAACTGCGACCTACGGTCGCAAATACAACAACAACAACAACAAACTAAAAATGTAAATATGGTGATACAAGGTTTATTCCCAACAGCAAAACGTTCCGTATTCTCAGTAGACTATCATCATGGCCTTGCATCAGCTGGTGGCAAAAAAAAAAAAAAAAAAAAAAAAAACTGTGCCCTCTGCGTTTCTAAATGTCAAACTGCAATTGGTATGCAGCTGTGTGAAATGTTACAGTACAATGAGAAGCCCTGAGAGGTGCTGGTTGGCTCAGGGTCAAGGTCTGGATGACATTTACTCTCAGGGTTGTCGCACCAAATTCTGGGTACAAGGATTCACTGCGGGCCCCCCATGAATGTATTTCATTAGACTGGGAACGCATTATTTTGCGCTTTAACTATTGAAAAATAGAAGATATACAATCTCACAGCGCGGCACCGAGTCATTCTCAAACCTTTTCATGCGAAGGACCCCCAAAATTACATGTATTTGGCCGCGGACCCTCATCGTAACATGTTCTTCCAGCCCCCCCCCCCCAGAAGCAACATTTGAGTTACAAATGTTCGCTTAAAAAATACATATATTCAAAGATTTGCACACATTTTCACGACTTTTTAAAAATAGCAGATCTACAAGCTTATAGATCTGCTATTTTTCAATAGCTAAATAATTAAGGCCCCACCACCTTGGGCCCTAGTAACTCAGTCCCACTTTCCCCCCCCCTTGTGACGCCCCTGTTTACTCTTTCCTTTTTCAACTTTTCTTTGGCACCATGTTTTGCCCAGTGATTGATATTTGTGAAATGGAAGGAAGGAACTACTGTGTCCCCTGGCCTGGCATTGCCAGACTGATACACTTTTGAGTTATTTGTACTTCACTTGAGTAATTCCAATTTCCAATACTTTTACTTCTACTCCACTACATCTCAGATCCAAATATTGTACTTTTACTCCACTACATTTATTTCAACACTTTAGTTACTAGTTACTTTGCAGATTTTTATTATTATTACAAAACATACATTAACCACTTCAGACGTATACATTTTGGCCATTTGAAAATAGCCGATCTACAAGCTCACAATGTGTCGCGATGCGACACATTGTGAGCTTGTAGATCTGCTATTTTCAAAAGATTTTTATACATTTGAAATGGGACACTCTGCTCAATAAGTAGTTTTACTTTTGGTTCTTTTAGCACATTTTGATACCAATACTTTTGTACTTTTACTCAAGTAAAAGTTGAATACCGGACTTCTACTTGTAACAGAGTACATCTACATTGAAATCAATATTCAATCAATCAATCCCACGTGATCAGGGTAGGTATCACTCTCCCCAGCCCATCTCATTCACAATGGATCAGAGATGTCCTATATTTTATGAGGCTCAATGTCTACGAGGTTGGATTGATACATTTTATAAATCTTGGCAGTCCTTTCTCGTGTACGTTGAGGTACCGCTGGGAATACTCGAAGACACTTAGCAGAGTAGCAGAGTATTTTAATGTATTAATTGTTCTAGTTTCTTTTTGTGTTTTTTGTTACCGTGCTCTTGAACCCTTCTTCTTCTTGTTTGTTCTACTTGTTATTTTTGTTTATTGTCTTTTGTCTATTGTCTGTTTGGGGGAGGAGGGAGGTTGTCTGTGTTGGTACAGTTTGTCCTTAACTCTTTGCCGTCCGAAATAGAATGGTTGTTGGTAGATTAGCCGTGAAATTTCTATTATTATATTATGATCTGAACCGCATTCATTTTACCAGACATCCAGCGCTATATCACGTGGTCTTCATCCCCCATTACCATACCGCGATCCCCCGTTGTATACTCACCCCAGTTCCCAGTGAAAAACTCAATCTGCATTGGCTTAGAGTGGGAGATTCGGCTGACGCATCATGTCCCCGTGCGTTTCGCGTGCGCGATCCGTTCACGTAAATGTCCCCTCAAATAATCCATGTGTGACTCAAGAGTAGAACTGAAAAGTTTCGCTAGCATAGCCCCCAGCACGGCTGCAGTAGAAGCACTCGTGTACAGACAGTAACCGAATGGGGGAAGGTGCCTTGGAGAAGGAAAGGGCCATGACATCACTTCTGCTTCATGTCAGACCAGCCATGAGCTATCGATGCACGAGTGGTGACTAGGGAAGGTTAAGACGATCGCCGATTTTCGGATGAAAATCATTTATTTCGGTAAATACGGGAAAGTACGGGAAAAGACGAGCGGCTGAGACCCCCCCCCCTAGGAAGTCCGATATAGTACGGTTTTAATATTAAGGGGCTCCCCGTGGCTTGGAAAGTGTTAACATGCTGAAAAAGGATAAATGAAGTTGTCCTCTCTTTCTCTCCTGTTTTTTTGTTTCTTTCAGAACGGACACATCTGTTGCTCGGTGGACCCCATGTGCCTTTAGTCGTGGCAGACCTGAAGCGACCTGTACAGCATCCTCCATGTAAAAAAGAAGAAGAAGAAGAATAGAAAATGAACCCCCCATAATGTCTCTTCACTCTCCTCCTTCCTCACAGGCCTGAGTCAAACAGCATGTCGGGTGGAAACCTTGTTTGTCCAAAAATAAAACAAAAATACCTTTTTTATGATTATAAAAAAAAAAAGTAAAAATAGCAGATCTACATGAGCTTGTAGATCGCTACTCTTGTGCTACAGTCTTGTATGATGGAGTAAGATGTTGATTTACAAAAAAAACATAAGAATTTGAAACACAGAGATACAAGGTTTCTGCCCGATGACGACGATTTGCAAATCCTTATTTCAGCGTTTGTTTGAAACAGCTTAGAGTCAGCGGTTCTCAACCCTTTTTTTCTGTCTTGAAAAGCGTTCACGGCCCACCCATCTGACCACTTAACACACGGGGCAGCCGGAGCGTGCATTTTCAGAGCATGCTTATTTTAGCGATCAATCCGATCGATGTTGTTCCAGGCCTTGATCAATGGAACTAAGGTAGTATTACATGAAGTTTGTATTCATCGGTTTCACAAGGAAACACATTTTTCTTTTTTCTTTTTAATTTAAATGTTATAAATTATTTGGGGTCACACTTTTGCCAGTGAGAGGGTCCCCCTCACTGCCTCCTCACGGCCCACCGATGGGCCCCTTACCCACAGGTTGGGAATCACTGGCTATGAGAGTACCAGATATGAAGATGCATGCTCCTTCTGACAACCTTTTTATTTATGTATTTATTTTTTTCCCAGAAAGAGAAGTGAGATAACTACATTTTAAGGTCATTCAGACTCTCCTGCACCCTCATGCTGTATGTCCTGACTGTCCGACCCGGTTCAGAAAGCCCGTCCGAAACTTTAGTTTTTTTTCCCCCCCAACGTCGGATGGAGCATGTATCAGTATGTGTTGACTTGAGCAGGTTTAAAGAAATGTTCTGGGGCAGTGGTTCTCAAAGTGCAGTCCAGGTTACCCCCAGGGGTCCCTTGAGGGAGTTCCAGAAGGTCCCCTGAAAATGATTAATAGTAAGGAACCAAAATGGACCCTTAGGCTACGGTTCTCTAACTCTGTAACTCCAAGAGTGTGCAAATGGAACCAAATGGACCCATGCTACGGGTCCATTTTGTTCCATTTCGTACACTCTCAGAGTTATGGGGGCTTCATCTCCTAATCTGCGTGCCAAACTGGAGGTGCTTGACATTTAAGAAAAGTTTGAGAACCACTGTCCTGGGGTATTTGCAAATGAGTGAGTCTGATCAGAGTCTGCGTTCTCAAGTCGTCTTTATACCAAATACAAACATAATAAACCAACAGATGATGGACTCCAGTTCCCACAACCCCCTCCTCCTCTCTGTTGAGCTTCACCAACCAGTGAAAACCTCTGAGGAACACCAACCACTCGCCCCGTTCCGCTCCGAACCATCTGCAACATGAAGCTGTAAGATATTAACAATTACTGGCATGACTGTGCTCGATGTCCAAAACATTTTTGCTGATTTCTAAAAAAGATATATATATACGAAAATAAACTTTGAATCTCTTAATCATGATAGCCTAGATAGAGTATGGCAATTAGCGTTTAAAAGCTTCCATTGCCACATTTAATGAGAGTTGTGTATATTAATGTGGTGCTCTGTAGCGTTTTTTCTTTAGTTTTTTGTTTGTTTGTAAAAGATTCTGTTGTTTCTAATTTATTTCCAAGCTTGTTATTGTGTAACGGTGAAATAAAGTATTTCCATTTACATTAAACGGAGGGTGAGGCTCTTGTTTTGCGCCTGGTAATAAATACTTGAAGATCCTTTTGTTGGTATAAGATATTGTGTATAGTTTTATGTTTATGTTGATCAATTGAATACATATAGGACCACAATGTACCCAGGGATTTTTTGTGTTATCCTTTTAGCCTTAAATGTCTTTACTCTTCCACGAATGCCCGATGCTTGCAAGCTGTATCTTGTTCTAAAGGTGCACTAATCAATGATAAAAATGATATAAAACACAATACCAATTGTTATTATTAAAGGGGAGATTTAATGGACCGAAGTTAAGTTTCCTAACTTTTTGTGTGTAGTCTAGTATTCAGGGCTCTATTTGCAAACACAACAAAGGTACATTCTGAACCGCTTGAGCCCTATGTACTTCTCTGCATGACAAAAAAGAGAAAATAGCCTTTCTACAAGCTCCAGCAACAAGGTATGTGCTCGTAGATGTGCCATTTTCACAATTTAGAATTAAAAATATATCCCCACCGCTGATTAAAAAAGAGCAAATCCAAATTAAAAATGAGCAATTCCAAACCTGCATCTGTCTGTAAATAGTATATTTATATAGAGCCTTTAACCATGGTGCTTTACATTCACCCATTCACACTCACATTCATACACCGATGGAGGAGGAAACCATGCAAGGCACCAACCTGCTCACCGGGAGCAACTAGGGGTTCTTGCTCAAGGACTCTTCCACACTAACTCTGGGGGAGCCCGGAATCGAACTGGGAACCCTCTGTGTTCTAATGACGGTTTCTCTACCCCTGAGCCACGGTCGCCCCTTACTCCTTCACATGGCGTGGGGGTTGTTGCTAACATGGATTCTAACCTCGTTAACTGGGAAGACGCTGATAGGGAACTGTCCCCACATTCGTACAATTATAGTCCACATTTGCATATTATTTGCAGTCAGGCAGAAACCTCTTATCTCCATATTCTGTAACTCTTTTCGTGAATTTATGCACTACACTGCAGCGTCACACAAAAGCAACAAAAGTAGCAGATGTGCAAGTTCCGAAATGTGGTGCGAAGCTATGCATTTTGAGCTTGTAGATCTGCTACTTTTGATATTTATTTTATTTTATATCCTGGAAAGTATGAGTTTTTGGACTTATGAGGATTCCACCCGACAGAGATGACATTTAGCGGCGGTCCTCCAAGACTCCCCTTCCATAGTTAAATGCTATAACCAATCAGAATACGGGTTCGATAGATGTATAGGCTGCATCAGTATTGTTGCTGGCAAAAAACGTAAATTAAATTATAGTTCATCATACAAAGTGGTGAGAACAGCATGATGCAACACATTGTGATGATACATTCGGTTTTGGACATACAAGCTTCCACCAATAGAGGGTATGCGCATGCATAAAGTGAATGGGAAATCGAGTGGCAAATCGAGTGGCAAATTGAGTGGCAAAGTGAGTTTAACGTTGTTTTATGCAATCAGATAGGACTTTCTGTTTGAATTTATGGGCTTTCAAGGCCAGAAAGTAGTTTTTTGCCACTCAGTAGGCGTTCCCGCATAACTTCCGGGTATGATGATGATGTCACACGCATACCTTCTATAAGCAACGAACGACACAGAAGTTGTGTGTTGCTTGTTTCTGGGGAAGTACAGTAAACTGTAACAGTGACCTCTCTCCGTCTTGTTATTCCAGATAATAAACGTACCATAAGTGCCTCCTGAGGTAGATGGTAATACGTGTATCCTAGTACGGGCATTAGAGGCCCTATAATTTAATTATCAGAGTCTATCTGATTACGGCCGGGCAGAAATAAGTTAAGCCGGGGCCGGTGGCTTTATTTCCCCGTGGACCAGACTCCGTCGTAACCGACTTACTCCCTGGCACTGGCCCTCGGCTGCTTACATTAACAAACACGCAACGTAATGGAGTCCATTTGTATTCCTACTCACTCCCTCTCGAGTCTCGCCAGAGCTTTTTCTGCATCTTAACATCTCTCCCACCTCAGCTTACCATCATTCCAAACTGAGAATGTGGCCAAGTAACTAAGTAAATTTGCTCGCAACTGTCGCAAGTACAATGCATAAGTACTATTTTAAGGTAATTGTACTTTTACACAAGCAAAATTTTAATTCCAGACTTTTACTTGTGACAGTATTTCTACATTGCATTATTGAAACTTTTACTTAAAGGACAACTTTGTTTTTTTTTACAACAAGGGTTCATATTTTAGATATTAATTCGAAAAAAGGAAAGATGAGTGTTAAAAGGTTTTCATTTACCTCTTTCTATCATTTTAGTGATTTTTAACGATTATGATTTGCATGGTGCAAGTGGCTAAATATGTATTTTTGGACACAATAAGCCCATTCCCAAGACGCACCGCAATCTATCATAGGCAGATGTAACTTATGGGGGCTGGTGTAGAAATTGCCGGCTTATTGTGTCTAAAAATACATAATTAACCACTTGTACTCATGCCCCCATCCACTGAAATCTACAGTCGCTAAAACAATAGAAAGTAGTAAATTAAAACATTTTAACACTCATCTTTTCTTTTATCTGATTACTTTCTAATATATGAACCATTGTAAAAAACAAAGTTGTCCTTTAAGTAAGGAATGTGAGAACTTTTTTCCATCACTGGTTATATTGTATTAACGTACTCTACCACAAAGATTGGATAAAACTACAAACTAACCATGCACTTAAACCCTCTAGTCTAGACCCAGGAAAAGTGGACCCCAGAATAATGGAAGTCTGGGTTCAAGTGGCTGTGTTCAAAAATGGGAGTCGGCCTATCCATCTACCACCTCTGTGTGTGAGTGAGAGAAGCCGATGGTGTCGTGGGTTGAAGTGGGCAGTTTTCACAGCGGCTGCAAAAGGGGTTTGGCAAGGGCACCATCTGGCACGCTCTGGTCCGCTGGGCTCTAGCCCGGCGGTGGGAACGCTGCCAGCATGGGCAGGGGCGTCACAAGAGGGGGGGAGTGGGACTGAGTTACTAGGGTCCAAGGTGGAGGGGCCTTAATTATTTTATACTTTAGCTATTGAAAAATAGCAGATATACAAGCTCACAGCGCGGCACCAAGTGCCGCACTGCAAGCTTGTAGTTCTGCTATTTTTTTAAAGTCGTGAAAATTTGTTAAAATCTTTGAATATTATGTATTTTTAAGCAAACATTCGTAACTCAAATTTTTATGCTGTGGGTGTCCCTGGAACTAAATATTTTGAGATGGGGGTTCGTGGCCAAATACCTATCATTTTGGGGGTCCTTCACATGAAAAAGTTTGAGCACCACTGACATAGAAACATAGGTTTTTCAAAAAACCTATGTATGAAATTTTCACATATTTTAAAAAAAATAGCAGATCTACAAGCTTGCAGCGCGGCACTTGGTGCCGCGCTATGAGCTTGTATATCTGCTATTTTTCAATAGTTAAAGCACAAAATGTGAGAGAATCCTTGTACCCATGGCCCAGAGTTTGGTGTGACACCCCTGGGCGGTGGGCACGCTGCCAGTGTGGGAACCTGTGTAGTGGTGGTGGGGCACAGTGGGGCAGGGGCACGGTGCTTGTCCAGCTGGCTCCTAAATGTCCAATTTTCCATGGCAGTTTCCTGAACCCCCCGGCAACAGATGCCCCGACCCGCGGGGAGCCCACTTTTGCTGCCCCTCCTATATTCCTTATTAATGACCACCGCCATAGCATTGTGTAAAGCAGGGACGTGCAGAGAATGTTAGAGAGGCAGGGGCTGACATTTCTAAAAGGGCCTTTTGGTGAAAATATCAGACCTCCAAGAAAATAGCAGAAATAGACCTCCAAGCTGTGGAGCTTGGAGGTCGGCTATTTTCGGTGCTTGATACCACACTGAACTAAGCAAGTGAATATCGGAGATGTGGCGGAACGGCATGGATGTATCCACCTGTTTCTGCAAGACTTTACTGTAGCATTATCGGCGGGACACTTCCGGTTAACAGCAGACATACAAGTTCACGTCGCGTCACAGATGCAACCGTTGTGAGCTTGTAGATCACACTCGGCTGCGACGCCAGAAATGCCGCTCGCCTTCTGTGCAATGCACGATGGGATGTTGGAAAGTTGTGGATATACAGAGAGGGCAATTCTTTCAACTTAAGATGCTGCATTCAAGTTCAGAAGAGTTTGGATGGACAAGGCAATTCTCTCGAATGCTGCCTTCAGGTATGGCATTGAAAGAGCGCATTTGCATTTCTTTCACCACAGTAAAAACTACATTCATTGTCTGTAAAGGGCACTTTTTGGGCCGTCAGGGCCTGCAAGGCCTTCTCTGCTGGCCCTGCACTTGCCTGATAAAGAAATTTATATTTCATAATATATAATTATTTTTCCACACAGGGTTAGGGTTAGGGTGTATTTATTTTGCTGCCATCATTGTCTCTCATTCACTCACACAGACTGGTCTCTGCTTCCACTCTCTGCAGGTCTAAAAACACAGCAGCTTGCCTCAGAAACCTAAGGCTTTTATTTTGGCGTTGCTTGCTTCCCATAGTCTATACATCCCATCCCTGGAAGTGCTTCCCGTCTCATTGGACAGTTCCAATGAGAAACAGGAACCACTTCCTACAAAACAAACTTTTGTTTTCATGTTCTTCTGTTTATTCTGAGCTGATGATGATAAGTTCGGTTCGCTAAATTAACTCACAAATAAATGCACAAATAACAAAACATGGCTGAAGGAGGAGAGTAAACTGATTTGGTATGGATTTACTGGACAATTTGGGAAACCTTTTTCGAGTAGGACTTAAAGAAAAGCTTGGCATTGATGGACACATTACCAGCCATGGTGAGTTTAATCGATCTTTATAGGCTTTGTACTCGCTATGATGATTGATTGTTTTATAGGCTATATTGTTGCTGGTGCCTGTGTTGCAAGTGTTGTGTGTGTGTGTGTGTGTGTGTGTGTGTGTGTGTGTGTGTGTGTGTGTGTGTGTGTGTGTGTGTGTGTGTGTGTGTGTGTGTGTGTGTGTGTGTGTGTGTGTGTGTGTGTGTGTGTGGCGTGCACTTGTGAAGAGTGTAACTCAGTCAGTCTCCGATCTCATCAGCTTGGTTTAGATATCGGTGTTGTCTGTTGTTGCCTGGTTATGTCGAATTACACTATAATCACGTGAATTTGTGCACAATTCTAACCGCTGAGCTTGTGTGAGGATTGAAATCTATTGAAGGCCTGGGTATAAACTGCGGGGTGGGGGCTCAAGCCCCCTTTGATGTCTATGTGTGCACGTGCCTGGTGTAAAGGCTACTATCGCTGGTGAAGTAACCTGAAGTAACCTGTTTCACTTTGTGTTATTTTTGACAAGTTTGATTTAGTTTTAGTCATAGTCTTGAATAAAATGTCATCTAGTTTTAGTCATTGTTTTAGTCGTCTGAAATGTTAAATATGTCACGGTGTGAGGCAGAAGTGGAGGACCCAGAAGCAGAACACAGCAGGCAGGCAGATCAAGTCCAGTATTTATTAACAATAAACAGCAAACACAGGGAAGTAGACTGAGACACTAACTATACTGGGAAATACTAAACTAGGGGAAAGTCACACTTACAGAAGACATAATAAACAGGCTAACATCAGGGTTACATAGACAGGAACACACAGCAACATGGACTATAACCCGACAAGGGAACACTGAACACAGGAGGTTTAAATAGACACTGACTAGACATGATTGGCTGAAAGACTAACAATACACAGGTGGTGAACATGACTAATCAGTGAGGTGTGACAAGACAGGTAACGGTTACAAGCCAAAACAGGAAACACTAGGACATCACTACACAATAAAGGTACACCAGAGTCAGTACATGACAGTACCCCCCCTTTAAGGGATGGATCCCAGACATCCCCAAAAATAAAACAGGGTGGGTGGAGGGGAGTCGGACGGAGGGAAACCGGGGCACAAATATTGGACTGGCATTAATAAGTCAGAACAAAACATTGGACTGGTTTTGCTAAACACAGTGGAATATATTACACAAATCTAACAAACTTAACTGATTGGGAGAAACACAGACAAACATGCAGGCAAGCACACAGTCAGACATGCAGACAGACAGATAGACAAACAGACAGACAACAAAGAAGGCAAACCAAGGACCTGACAAGTGACCTGACATATTGGGAGACAGGCAGCCAAACAAGTCACTTGACATAAAGACAAGTAGGTAGAGAAGTCAGACAGAAGACTAGATGACCGGGGAGTGGACTGACAAACAAAAAGACTAGCAGACAAACTAGCAGACACACAGACAGGCAAACAGGCAGACAAACAATTAGGCAGGGCAGGGTACCTTAAAGGGCTAGCAGACTGGGAAACATGAGAGCTAGAAACCTTAGGAACAGGGGAACTGACAAATGGAGGAACAGCCTGTGGGTCAGGGAACGGGGCCGACCTTTGGAGTCTGACCGGTGGCAGTTCTGAATGTTCAGGAGGAGCGTCAGCAAAGAAAACTGACTGGGCTTCAGGCAGGTAGTCGGCTGATGAGGGCATAGCCTCTGTGGTGCAGGGCGGAGCGCTGGGTGACAGTGGGGGCTCCTGGACGTTGGGCAGTGTGGGCTTTAGAGAGCTGGGCAATGTAGGTTCTGAAGCGCTGAGTAACGTAGGTTCTGGTGGAGCAGAAGGCAGTGATAGAGGTGGAGCCTCTTTGGCGCTGAGCTGCGGCGGCGTGGCCTCTGCTGCGCTGAGCTGCGGCGGCGTGGCCGTGGCGGCAGTGAGCTGTGGCGACGCGGCCTCTCCGGCGCTGCTGGGCGGCGACGCAGCCTCTCCGGCACTGCTGGGCGGCGACGCGGCCTCTCCGGCGCTGCTGGGCGGCGACGCGGCCTCTCCGGCGCTGCTGGGCGGCGGCGCGGCCTCTCCGGCGCTGCTGGGCGGCGGCTGAGCCTCTCCGGCGCTGCTGGGCGGCGTCTGAGCCTCTCCGGCGTCGCTGGCCGGCGGCTGCCGTGGCGGCAATACCTTTTCAGTGCTAAGCTGACGCACTGGTGCACTGGGAGGCAGTGAGGGCTTCTGGACGCACTGGTGGCGGTGGGAGCGACCACGCCTTCTCCTGTTGGCCTGGGGTTGAGGGAGCACAGGGTCTGGACAGGTGGGTTCCAGGCTCATGAACCCAAGTCGAACCGATGGAGTAAGAGTTGGCTGGTCGCTAGCCAACTGGGGGCTAGTAGGCCGGGGAGTAGCAGACAGGAGAGCAGGCTGGGATGCAGGGCAAGCTGGAGTGACTGGTTCAGGCTTGTTGGCTAGCAAAGATGCTAACAAAGCTCTTACTTCCCTGGCTGTTCCATCCACTCGTTGTGCCCATTGAGGATGCTTCTTCATAAAACAAAAAGTTTCTTTCAGAGCCAACCTGAGAGCCATCTCTTGCTGCTTCACACATGTGGTCTCTTTAACAGCACTGATATAGCTGTCGATAGCTTGGAGGTCCTCATCAATCTCCTGGAGTTCTGTTGGGTCCATGTTTGGTCGGGTTATACTGTCACGGTGTGAGGCAGAAGTGGAGGACCCAGAAGCAGAACACAGCAGGCAGGCAGATCAAGTCCAGTATTTATTAACAATAAACAGCAAACACAGGGAAGTAGACTGAGACACTAACTATACTGGGAAATACTAAACTAGGGGAAAGTCACACTTACAGAAGACATAATAAACAGGCTAACTTCAGGGTTACATAGACAGGAACACACAGCAACATGGACTATAACCCGACAAGGGAACACTGAACACAGGAGGTTTAAATAGACACTGACTAGACATGATTGGCTGAAAGACTAACAATACACAGGTGGTGAACATGACTAATCAGTGAGGTGTGACAAGACAGGTAACGGTTACAAGCTAAAACAGGAAACACTAGGACATCACTACACAATAAAGGTACACCAGAGTCAGTACATGACAAAATATCTAAATATCATATGATTTTAGTCGACTAAATCTACAGTTGAATTTGTCGACAAAAAGAAAAAAAAAATAATTTGGCGGGCTTTGATGGCGTGGTAATGCCTGATTTTACACTTGGTTGCATGCTGAGAATGGCCGATCAGTTCTGCTAAGAGCTCAACACCCGAGCACACCCAAACATAAAATGTCTTGTCGTTTAGTTCTACTCTCTTCTCCACTAGTCCCTCCTTAACATTTTGGTCTAGTTTTTATTTGTTGACGGAACAATATAGGCCTATATTGAGTCGTAGTTTTAGTCATCATAGCTTAGTTTCTATTTAGTTTTCATCAGTGAAAATAACATGTTTTGTAAAAGTTTTAGTCTGCAAAATCAACACTGCTTTGTGGTAGGGCTGGCCGGGCAATTCACCGAAATTCATATAGAAAGTTTTATTTAGAAACAATAAACAACTCAGTTAAACTCAGAGAGAGATGAAGCAGGGACTCCACACACACACACACACACACACACTCACACACACACACACACACACACACACACACACACGTGTACTTTTTCTAATCTTTTTCCCCCTACACCAAACCGTTTTGCTGCAAATAGCAGATCTACAAGCTCACAACGCATCACGATACAAGCCTTTTTTTTTTTTTTTTTTTTCTTCTCTTCTCGGAGTCCCTGGTACAAAACATTTTCAGATGGGGCGTCCACGCCCAGGCTACATCAATTCGGAGGTCTTTGACATGGAAACAGTGTGAGAACCCCCCTACTTTTTTTTCTTTTTTTCAAACAGCTCCAACTGCCCAAAAAACACACAAAAAAGTGCTGTGGTGTTAAAGAGAAACTCCATTAATACCATTCCCCCTGTGAAGAGCGCAATGCTTTTTAATTATTCATGGGGCAAAAAGTGTTAAGATGTAAATACACATAAGTGCTGACTAGATAGTATGAGGCAAATCCACCAATTATCACTCACACTGAAAACATAATTTGCATGTGCTGTATAAGGACACTCCACATATAGCCAAGAGGTTAGCTTTCTTTTTTAGAAATCTGGTACACCTATGCTCTCTGATATTGTATTGTCCCCCCAGCAAGTATCTTGCACTGGGTCAGGGGAGGCACTTAACTACCAGAGGAGCTTTGGAGAGGCTCCATTATGCACCCCAGTTCTTCTGCCTCATATCATACATATTCAGTTATTTTATTCACCACCACAGTACAGTATCAGAGCACAGTGTGGTATATCTTTCACCAGACAGAGGAACAAGAATACAAATAATAAAGTGTATTCCGATTTTGGACTTATAACCACTTCTGTCGGGGGAAAACCTCATATATGTGCAAAACTGCACATTTTCAGGATTATAATTAAAAAGTAGCAGATCAAAAGTAGCAGATCTACAAGCTCAAAACACGTCGCTTCAAGCCGTGTTTCGAGCCGCGGTTCGAGCTTGTAGATCTGCTACATTTGATACCTTGGTGAGACACTAGTACGTTCAAGAAGGACATTCATTTACGAAAAAAATCACAAAATGGTAAAGTATGGAGATAAGAGGTTTCTGCCCGACAGCAACGATATACTTGGTTGACCGGAGTCCCCCAGGGCTCTGTACTAGTGTTTTTTCAGTTAATTTGTTTGTTTTATCTTTTCTTTTTTAGGAAAGTGGATAGAGGACAAAGAAGGTCCTCAAAATAAAAACAGACAGCATTAGCCTCATGATCATCACACTAGGGGTAGGCAACCTTGGGCACGGGCGCCAACTGCCAACATTGGCACAGGGTTTTTTCTTTTTTTAGAGAGGTTTTTTATTATTTTAGAATAAAATGTTAAAAAACTGTTTAGTTCAAACTCCTAACTCTGACTGCTGGGGACAGTTGGGAGTCTTGGAGATAGGTGGGTTATTGCTAGTGCTAGTCTAATGATCACACATCCTGATGTGAAAGAAAATATTTCTTAACGTTATGTACTGTATATCCTATGGTCAATCAAAATCAGCAGGAAATATTACATTTTGTGTCATAATTAAACTTGAAATGTTGATATGGCACACTGATGAAGAAAAGAAACTGGCATGTCACTTCATGTTAGAAAGGTTGCCGACCCCTGTGCTAGAAGCACTAGAGGAGGTGGAGAGCTTCACCTATGTATTTGTATCTGCCTATCTGGGCAATATTGTCAATAAATATCAGACAGATCATGCGATTCATGCCAACGTGAAAGTTCGGATTGGCAAGGCAAGAGCAGCTTTACATCAGCTGAAGAATGTCTTGGGATAGATACACACAGGCTCCTACAAATTCACGCCCCTTATTGTGACAGCGGCCCCACTTCGGGTAAGGGAGAACGGTGTACTGCAGCCGTCAATGCAATCCTTATGCGAGGCATCGTAAAATACTGTAATTTCACTGGTTCAATATGGAGGTTGTAGGGATTCTATTTGTGTTCCAATAATGTGTCCCATTTGTTTGATTTTCCTTTTTAATGTGATATAACTGCCATCGCAATATACAATCCACAACATACCATGAATCAAAAGTGCTAGCATTAGAAATCTTAAGTTTAAGTGGCCGCATGGTACACATCATGGACGAATCCTTGAGGTTTTCAATACCCAGATACACTTGTCTCTCATGTATAATTAGTCTACTTATTTTGGGACATTATCGCATCTTTCTTCCAAACTGAGAATTCGGCGCTTGTAAATGCATTGCAGTAAAGGCAGTGAAGTCACTGAAAAGCGACAGGTTCTCTGTCTGCTGTCTTCCCATGCTCTGTTAACATTATGGGTAACCCATGCGAATACCAGAAGAGTCGCTAGAAAGAAACTCGCCTGGGCTGATGGTTCATGCCTTTTGATTGATTGATTGATTGAGGTATATATTCGAAATTTTGTATAGGAAAAGGTACAGTTTCGTGAACTAAAATGATCAACTAAGAATGTCAACTAAAAGGAAACTCGGGTAAGGCTAGGCTTATTTGTTATTTTCCACTGAGATCCTTAATATCCTTATAGACCTCTGTAAACTATGTCTAAACGGATAAACCTAACCTTATTCCTAACCTTAACCTCAGTAAAACGGCGCCAAAACCTAACCCTATTCCTAATCTTAACCTCAGAAAGATATGCGTAATCCTATTTTTCATTTATTTATAATAAATAACCTTATTCTCAATAAAACAAATACAAGAATCAAAATCTATGCGAGTTTCTTTCCAGCGACTACTGGTTCCCACCCATGCAAGTGGCAATTAAATGTGACACACATCATTTACTTTGAAATCAAGAAGATATGTTGACAAAGACAGTCCATAGGATTTGGAAACATTTTTATTTAAATCAATATAGTCTTCAGTTCATGTAGGATTGTTTTAAAAGTTGGCTAACTATAGATGAATTGCGATGACTTTCTATTCGCTTGCTTGCAGTACACCGTTCTCCCTTACCCGAAGTGGGGCCGGCGGGCTGCTGTCTCAATGGTGTCTGTGCATTTGTAGGCGCCCGTGTGTCTCTATCGTCAGATCTTCCTATAAACACCAAGATCAGCAGCACCATGAAGAGAATCCAGACAATTCCAACAACACCTGTCTTTAAGGCCCTCTTACTGTACATCTAATGACTTTGAAAAGATTTCACAGTCGCAATAAAATCATTATAAAGCTTTTGGAAAATCTTTTTCAAATCTTTCCAAAATCCTTTCAAAGTCATTAGATGTAAGAGGGCCTTTAGAAGAAGCATCCGAATCCGCTGCATGGCCAAACACATGACCTGGAACTGTGGCAGAGAACAAGACAACACCCTCAAATGGGGTTATGCAGAGGTACTACAGAGGTACTACAGAGGGTACGTTGAGAGAAAGCGGAAAATGTCTAGAGTGAAAGTGCACAGGATGCTCTAATTTCAAGTCTTTCACTACTTTTCTTATTTGTAATGTTATATTCTTCAATATATTGCTCAAAAGGATGGTTATCGTTCATTCATTCTATCGGATGGATACCTCATACAGTATGTCCAAAATGGCTACTTTCCGGGATTCAAATCCATTGCGTTTTGAGCCTATAGATCTGCTATTTTTGCTACCTTTGTATGATACTATGGCGAAGTAGGGCATTAATCTACCAAGACAAATAGAGACATGGGGTTTCTGCCTGACATATGCTAGATATAGTTTTCTAAGCAACATGTTGTAGTCGAGTAAAGGGGGTACTTTGATCCAGAAATCAGGGAAAAGGGGGTACCGAAGCCAAAAATGTTTGGGAACCAATGGAAGAAATCCTCCAAAGCCGCTGGCGATGGATCGGCCACACTCTTCACAAACCTGCATCTACAGTAATATCACAAGATAGGGCCTGCTCTGGAACCCACAGGGGAGAAGGAAGAGGGCCAGACCAAGAAACACCTGGCGGCGTGACCTGGATGCAGATGTGAAGAGATCTGGCCACACATGGGGACAGCTGGAGAAACTGGCCCAGGACCAGGATGCCGGGAGCAGGGGTGTCGCACCAAATTCTGGGCCCTGGGTACAAGGATTCACTGCGTTATTTTGTGCTTAGCACAAAATAGCAGATATACAAGCTCACATTGCGGCACAGAATTGTTTTGAAAATGTGTGCAAGTCTTTGAAGGTTTTTGTCAGTGTTGCTCAAACTTTTTCATGTGAAGGACCCTCAAAATGATATGTATTTGGCCATGGACCCCCATCTCATAATATTTAGTTCCAGGGACCCCCCAGAAGCAAAATATGAGTTACAAATATTCGCTTAAAAAATACATATACTGTATTCAAAGATTTTAACACAAGACTTTTCAAAAATAGCTAAAGTATAAAATAATTAAGGCCCCTCCACCTTGGGCCCTAGTAACTCAGCTTCCTATCTTCCCATAGCCCTACAGTCTATAGATCCCATCCCTGGAAGTGGTTCTCATTTCTCATTGGACAGTTCTTTCAAATAACTGTCCAATGAGAAATCGGAACCACTTCCTCCAAACCAAACCTTTGTTTTCATGTCTCTCTGTTTACTCTGAGCTGATGATGATGAGTTCAGTTCGCAAAATTAACTCATAAATAAATGCACAAATAGCAAAACATGGCTGAAGGAGGAGAATAAACAGATTTGGTGTGGATTGGACAATTTGGGAAACCTTTTTCGAGTAGGACTTAAAGAAAAGCTTGGCATTGATGGACACATTACCAGCCATGGTGAGTTTAATCGACCTTATTAGGCTATTATTTTGTACTCGCTATGATGATTGATCGTTTTATAGGCTATATTGTTGTTGGTGCCTGTGTTGCAAGTTGGCTCTGTCTGACTGTGCGCTATGCCTAAGCTGCAAGCAGTGGTGTAAAGTAACTAAGTACATTTACTTAAGTACTGTACTTAAGTACACTTGAGTTATTTGTACTTTACTTGAGTAATTCCAATTTCCAATACTTTTACTTCTACTCCACTACATCTCGGATCCAAATATTGTACTTTTACTCCACTACATTTATTTCAAAACTTTATTTACTAGTTACTTTGTAGATCGTTATTGTTAATACAAAACATACATTAACCACTTCAGCCGTATATACATTTTGGCCATTTGAAAATAGCCGATCTACAAGCTCACAATGCGTCGCGATGCGACGCATTGTGAGCTTGTAGATCGGCTATTTTCAAAATATTTTTATACAATAATGATAACTTGAAATGGGACATTCTGCACGATGAGTACTTTTACTTTTGGTACTTTTAGTACATTTTGATACCAATACCTTTGTACTTTTACTCAAGTAAATGTTGAAGAGTACATCTACATTGCAGTATTGATACTTTTACTTAAAGGACCGGGTCACCTCTGGGACAACCAGATCTTATTTTATTGTTGTTTGGGACACGATCAACACAATCCTAAGTACTTTTTTGTGTTCAATCTGTGTTTTTAGATATTTTAGGATTTCAGCATGCTACAACTGCTACAACATGCTACAACTGGTCATATGATGCATTTTGCATCATATGACCAGTTGTAGCATGCTGAAATACTAAAATATCTAAAAACACAGATTGAACACAAAAAAGTACTTAGGATTGTGTTGATCGTGTCCCAAACAACAATAAAATAAGATCTGGTTGTCCCAGAGGTGACCTGGTCCTTTAAGTAAAGAATGTAAGTACTTTTTACACCACTGGCTGCAAGTGTGTGTGTGTGTGTGTGTGTGTGCAGAGATGGGAAGTAACGAAGTACAAATACTTTGTTACTGTAACGAAGTACATTTTTCAGTACTTTGTACTTTACTGAGTATTTATTTTTCTGAGTACTTTTTACTTTTATCCGTTACATTTTAACACAAGTATCTGTACTTTTACTCCGCTACATTTTCAAAACAGGCTCGCTACTTTTATGTTAATGTAGCGCCGATGCGTGGCAGATCTAACAAAATGATTAGAGCGATCGATCATCATGCATAGAAGCTGCGGTGACGCTCTGGAGTGAGTGTGGAGTTAAAACTCAGTGGAGATGTCAACCTTGTGCCATACATGGGTCAAGAACTACAAATCCCAGAATGCCCCAGCAAGATGGCTTCCGATTGCCGATTGAGGGCAGCTGAAAAGGAATGGAGATCTCATTCATTCAGTCACCTAACAAACTGCAAGAAGAACACCAAGCAAGAACAACAGAAAGATCCACTAAGCGGTTAACACACCAATGGTCGGTGAATATGCCTGTTCTTTTGATGTCGGCCTTAGCTTGAAATGTTTGTACTAAATGCTCTTAAGTTGCTTATTTAACTTGCTTATTTAACTATTATTTTGTTTAACTGCTTGGGTTCAAGGTGAACCACTGCATTTTAGTTTGAGCATTGGTTGCATAGTGTTAAAGCACAAGTTGTCAAAAGTTTAAAGTTCAAATGTTAAAAGTCAAATGGGTTAAAGTTAAGGTTTCAAGTTAAAAGCTTAAGTTTAATGCTAAAAGTTATGCTTGAATTTAAAATGTTAAGTTACTGAAAAGAGCTGATCTGCAAGCTCTTAGCCATTTTCTTTATTTCTCTAATTACTCTTAAGTGTTAAATGGATTTAATTCAATTCATTTGACCTGCTTGTAAAGTTGATTCTTTAATTCATTTGAACTGTTAATTCGTTTAGTTTAAATGTTTAACCAAATTGAACCTTTAATACTAAAATGATTAGTTAATTAGTTGTTAAAATGTTTTCCATTTAAAAGATTTACTTGTTTAATTGACTTAAATTAATTCATTTACATGTATTTAATTAAAATCTGTACATTAATTTTTTATGCCAAGTAATGTATAGAAACCTTAAACAACAAATTGAAAGTCTAAAATTATTCAGACGTTTAAAAGCATTTGTAAAACCATTTGGAAATATGTTACATTGTTAACATCTGTTTCTGTATTTAGTAGTTTGTTAGAGAATTACTTACTTCTGAAAACACAAACCTGAAAACATGTAATTGGTGAAATGTCTTGTCACTTAAATGATTGACTGCTTTAAATTTACCTTTAAAATACTTTACTTAACTACTTACCTCTAGATACTTACCTTAATTACTTTAAATGTAATTACCTGGTTCCATGCTCTGTATTTAGAAGAGATGCTTTATTTGAATTACAATGTTGTTATGAAATTGAAGATCAACTACATGCCCAACAAAGTTTGGAAAATAAAGTTGATCAAATTGGAAAGAGTTGTTCCGTGTGTCCTTTGGAGTATTGAGTGGAACCTTACAGTGAGAGAGTCACTGTCAAGTGGGGCAACACCGGCATGAGCACCGGTCTATTTACTTCCTGTACCTAGACTAACAAATACAACTGATCATATAGTCTACATAATAGCCTAATACCCTATGCTCTTATTTTGAAATCCACGGTTTTCAGAGGAAGTGGTTTAATTCTACCATCATAACATGCTGGATACAATTCATCTCGTTACAGCTTTCAAAAAAATGACAACACAACTCTATGCACAATTCACGTGGATTAGTCTATACCTTCTATGGATTATAAACACAAGACTTTGGCCATGCTGCGCTCCTGTAATGCACACGCGTTGGAAATGCGTTCGTTTTGAACCTCCCGAAGCTTAGGTGAGTTAGTGGCAGATAAAGTAATGCTTCTGTCAAGTTCTGTGTGGAAAAAGTGAAATGGTCTGCTCTGCACAACTGTAGCTTCGGTCATCTTTGCCTCGCAAAAAAGGTGTGTGTGTGTGTGTGTGTGTGTGTGTGTGTGTGTGTGTGTGTGTGTGTGTGTGTGTGTGTGTGTGTGTGTGTGTGTGTGTGTGTGTGTGTGTGTGTGTGTGTGTGTGTGTGTGTGTGTGTGTGTGTGTGTGTGTGTGTGTGTGTGTGTGTGTGTGTGTGTGTGTGTGTGTGTGTGTGTGTGTGTTATTGAATACTTGATTAGCAGTTTGCATAGCAAAAGCACTACAGTAGGTCTATATGGCTTGTTTACATTGGGGTCCTCTGACAGACAATATGCAAAATCTTACAGTAACAGTCAGAAATCTGTCTGTGGATGTGAGATGTATTATAATTGAACAATCAAAACGACATTCTTATTAGGAAACCTTATCTGTATTTTAACATCAGTCACCAAGTAGGCCTACATTTGGTGGTCAATTGGCACTTAAAGAAAATGGGTTACAAAATTGTGGGATATAGCCTACATATATTTTTTATAATAATAATGATTGTACTTGGAGAGTCAAATATTAGGCTATCTGTACTCAGTCTAAAAAAAACACTGCTGCATTTAGATTTCACATCACATTAGATTTCGTAGGAAACCATTCTGGGCCAGTTTTAAGACGTGTGTTTGGTGGGGATCTTTTAATTTTAATATCCTTCAAATTCAAGAAATATACGGTAAAAATACTTGTACTTTTACTTTAAAAGTACTTTTCAAAGCACGTACTTTTTACTTGAGTAATTATTTGGAATGAGTACTTTTACTTTTACCAAAGTCGTTTTTTTCACAAGTACTTTTACTTTTACTTAAGTACAGAACGTGAGTACTTTTCCCATCTCTGTGTGTGTGTGTGTGGGGGGGGGGGGTCTCCGTCAGTCTCCGATCTCATCAGCTTGGTTTGGATATCAGTGTTGTCTGTTGTTGCCTTGTTATGTCGAATAACACTATAATCACGTTGTGAATTTGTGCGCAATTCTAACCGCTGAGCTTGTGGGAGGATTATACTCATGCAGAATACCAATTTCAGAATCATATACTATATTATCATATTATTGGTAGGTCTACACCATGATGATGTCATCACGGTGTACTTTGCAAGCCAAACCCCCAAATCAATCCTCCAGTTCTAGGCAACACAGAAGGGGGGGAACTTTTCTCTTATTTCCACATAACAACTCAAAGGTATATTGCTGCCATTTAACAATACCTTCGTAATCTCAGTTTCCACGTTCTAGTTTCTTTTCCTTCGAGTTGTTTTTCTTTTCTCTCTTTGATTTGGACACTTTACTATTTTGATAGTTGTGCTTAAGGTCACTTTATGTATAGGCCTATATATTTATATATTATTCGTTCACTACCTTGCTCTTTACTGTACTCTGTTCTTGTTTCTTTTTTTCTTTTCTTCTTACTTCTCTGTAACTTTGTAAATAACCTTATATTGCTGTGCTGCCTCTGGGCAACTGATTCTCCCCCTTGGGATAATAAAGGTATCTATCTATCTACTTACAGTAAGCCCTATTTTATAATTTGTGTCTATTCAGAAAGAGCCGATCTGCAAGCTCACAATGCATCGATGTGATGTGAGCTTGTAGATCTGCAAAGTCACTACAAGCTATAAAGCTGTCAAATGCAGTCTAGTTTAAAGCCTGTGTAACGTGACAACATGCCGATGTGAGAACATACCGGACGCACCCAGACACAGAGAGACAGAGGGAGAGAGCCACAGGTACTTGATCATGCTGGGAAACACCTTATGCAACGCTGTTACATGCATATCACTGCTGCTATGCCACACGGTTGCATTTATTTCCCCTCTCTGTAGCTCTTGGAGCTCCATTACGCAAACAATGCTGCTATTATTGTCGCTATAGATTACACTCCAATATTAGAACACCTAAACTGAAAACACGTACACTCCTAAACACACACTGTATAATGCTGCAGAAGAATGATTCAATATACTATTGTTGTTATGGTTGCTTATACAGTAACATGTATATTTTACCATCACTTACAATACTTACTGTAGCCTATACACGTTGTGATGTGTAGATCAGCTATTTGACTTATTATTATTATTTTTTTTTCTTTCTTCAAAATAGTTTAAAAAAAAAGGCAAATAAGTTACAGGATAAGGACAGGCCCTAGATGTCTCCACTAGGCCTGACAGCTATTGTTTATGTTACATCCTATCTTTGTTATGGTTCAGCTTGTCCTTGAAGCAGCTACAGTATAACTATGATCTGAGCCCTTTGCTTCTTGGCAGAACCACCGACCTGACTGTTATTGAACTTCTCCCCATGATATCATGTACATTAATTCATAACCATCACCTAGAATATTGTCTCCACTCCTATTGCCTCATCAATTGCTAATCGATCCAGAATTCCACAACAATGTCTATAGGCCTAGAATACTGTAGAAGCCTAGAATACAATAATTCTACCATGACCCTACCCAGGCATTTTACCCACACAATGTTTACTATTATACTAGTGCATGCATCCAACAACATGATACAGTAGACTATGTACATGCTTTTTGGGTTGAAGCTACACATCATCTCCATGCCAATGTCACATTCTGCCTCTGACCAGGTACTTTGGCAAAAAAAAGTAACTTAAGTGGTCAGATTGGTGTTTTAATGATCAATCGATCGATTGTGTTCCAGCTTGGATTAATGGAACCAACATAGTTTACTTTAATTTCCTATCTGTTTCACAATGAAAAACAAATTGTCACGTTTTTTTCAGGGAACAATACAAGTTTTACATTATTATTTTTAAACAGCAATGTTATTGGCCCATGGCCCACCAATGGGCCCCGGCTCGCAGGTTGAGAAGCGCCGGCTGAACGTCACCTCCTGATAGGTCAGAGAGAGCTGTGGAGCAGGAATTAAGGATGGATCCCATGTTCCCACTGGGCCATGGGTGACATCCCTGCTTGTTCTGGTCCGGGGAGGAGGCTGAGGGATGAATTCTGATCAGTTCAACGGGGTCCGCTGGGGTGACAGAGCTGTCTGCGCAGAGGGATGGGCTGTGAGTGCACTTATTTCACTGGAAGATAGCGAAAGGTATCACCAGGTCACCAGGGGCGTCACAAGCGGGGGAGGAGGGAGCCCTAACCCTATTTTTGGCTAAAGTTCTACGAACATGGACACTAGGGTTCAAGTGGTTAATATAACAAAGGAGAAAAAAGCTTTCTAGCACACAAATATTTGGAGGACCCCCTGTAGTAACTCTGAGGACCCCCTAGGGGTCCTGGACCCCCTGTTGAAGACCCCTGGTATAAAGTAAGAATTGAAATACTCAAGTCATTTTCGCCACTGAAGATGGCAAGGAGCTGGAGAAAGTGATCCTACTTGATCTGTGGCTTACGTGTGTGTGCGCGCGCGCAGGGGCGTCACACCAAATTCTGGGCCCTGGGTTCAAGGATTTACTGCGGACCCCCCATGAATGTTGACTATTGAAAAATAGCAGATATACAAGCTCACAGCGCGGCACCGAGTGCCGCGCTGCGAGCTTGTATATCTGCTATTTTTGAAAAATCATGAAAATGTGTGCAAGAAACCTATGTCAAGGACCCCCAAGATGATATGTATTTGGCCACGGACCGCGGTCTCAAAATATTTAGTTCCAGGGTCCCCCAGAAGCAAAATTTGAGTTAGAAATGTTCGCTTAAAAAATACATATATTCAAAGATTTTCACACATTTTCACAACTTTTCAAAAATAGCAGATCTACAAGCTCGCAGCGCGGCACTCGGTGCCGCGCTGTGAGCTTGTATATCTGCTATTTTTCAATAGATAAAGTTATTAGGGCCCCTCCACCTTGGGCCCCAGTAACTCAGTCCTACTTTCCTACCCCTTGTGACGCCCCTGCGCGCGCGTCAGTGCCTGGAGAAAGTTCGACTCAGGCGGCACAAACACACACAATACAGCCTCCGCATGTTGTGCTTCTCGAGGTCGACTGTAACTGATCATAAACAAAACCAACACAGATGCACTCATTGCACTTGGGAATTAGTCAATACACTGGCATCACAAATAATACAATATGGGCACCCCGCTCTCCCAAACAACAAACTCCTTCATGTGCTTTTTCTCGTTTACTGCATGGTACTCCAAGAAAATCAATATCTAATTTCTCAGCCCAATGGCATACATGGGAGAGGCTTCACTCTCACATAATACTCTGTGGCAGTGGGTGTGTATAGTCTCCCAAACAAACAACATGCAACCAAGTCTTCTTGCCCACATTGAGGGTTGCATGGTATCAGTTTTCAATTATTGCTAAACCACATTTGCATAGCTTAGTTGCTTGTATTATCCAGGTATAATTGAATGAGACACAAAATTGCTATCTGCTGTCTTATTATATTATACAATAAAGGAGCAGATGGCAATGTTTTGTCTCATTCAAGACACTCCAACTGGATGAGTATATCGTCGTTGTCCGGTGAAAACCTTGTATGTCCAAAACCGTTCGTTTTGCATTTATCATTTTAAAAATGATTTAAACTAGTGAAAACAGTCAATCTACAAGCACACAATGCCTCGCACCAGCCGCCGCACTTTTGTGCGACGGCCTTGTATAATGAAGCAGAGCTTTACTTTGCGAAAGAAACTTACAAATTTGAAACTTGGAGATACGAGGTGTCCACCCGACAACGACGATACGTTATTCACATTGGCTGTTATAGTCCATGGGCCATACGAGATGTCGGTATCGGAAAGGTGGCAAAGGTTATCATGCATTTTTGAAAAGCTCTATATCTGTAGATTATATTTTGGTATGATAACCCTTTCTGAGACACAGCTAAATTGGTGTTATCAGCCGCTAGAGTTGGTGTCCCATTAACTTTACATTACAGGGAAAAAAAGCAAAAAAATAATCTGCTTTAAGTAACATATGAGGGGTCAAACTAGGGTTGTTTCATGATTCTGAATCCATTGCAAGCATTTGTTTTGCACAAAAAACATTAAAAAAAAACGGCCCCACAAGACTATATGGTTTAGTGATGAAAAGTGATGAGTCGTCACTTTTCACACTTTTGTGGGGGCCGTTTTAGCCCAATGAATGTTTTTTTATGCAAAACAGATGCTTGCAATGGATTTAGAATCATGAAAAACCACTAGTTTGACCCCTCATATGTTACTCAAAGCAGATTATTTTTTTGCTTTTTTCCCCCTGTAATGTAAAGTTAATGGGACACCAACTCTAGCGGCTGATAACACCAATTTAGCTGTGTCTCAGAAAGGGTTATCATACCAAAATATGATCTACAGATATAGAGATTTTCAAAAATGCATGATAACCTTTGCCACCTTTCCGATACCGACATCTCGTATGGCCCATGGACTATTATGGTGGTCAAACCATAGACCTTTGGTGGCAAGTGGCATCTTTCAATGTTATAAGTTTACTTCACATGTAAAGTTCATTCATATGCAGGCATGGTTACCAGAGTTTAGCCTTAAGCAAACAATCAGAAGAGAGGGCCTTTGATAGAATACACATTAGAGTATTGCTGACTGATGTCAGGGCAAATGAAGGAGGGAGGACTTTTCCAGCTTAATGTTTCCATCTCCCTGCATAGTTGTTGCACAGTCCCCTCAGGCTATGGGATTCAAAACAGAGGAGCGTTGTACCTTGGAGGCTGTGAATGGTCAAATCTGCCCCACACTGTTAGGGTTAGTTGTTGAACTTGGATCACATGCAGGTCACTTCAAGGGAAAGGCTCGCTCAACCCAAGGATTAATTATTTTTCTACGTTTGTGGAATAGCTTTAGTGTATTGTTTTTAAAAATGTGCTGAATAAAAATCAAATCAAATCAATCTGGAGAAATTCTCGAATATACTGGGTTCAGATTCAGATAATTTGTATAAAAAGGATTACAATCCGCACACCCTAGTAGAAGTCTTAGGGAGTCTTTTTTTAATAATGTTTATGATCCACAGCGGCGGTCTATACCCAACAGACACACTTTGGCCTTCGTCAGTGTTATTTGATAAGTGTATATGACCTAAAGATAAAGACACTTCGGTGGCAATCCTGGCCAATATTGAGTGTTGAGTATTGGGAACGCACCACCAGGAATAGCAGATCCAAGCTCACTTGCCGTGACGCATTGTTTTTAATGTATTTTATTCTGCCAGTGCGCGCGTGCATGTGTGTGGATCTAGCATAGTGTGTGCATTCCCTCATCGGTATAAATCCAACGGGGGACTAGCTTTGAGCGGAAGGCCAGGGGCGTCACACTGGGGGGGAAAGTGGAGGGGCCTTCATTATTTAGCTATTGAAAAATAGCAGATCTACAAGCTCACAATGCGGCACCGAGTGCCGCGCTGCAAGCTTGTAGATCTGCTATTTTTGAAAAGTCGTGAAAACATGTGCAAGTCTTTGAATATATGTATTATTTTAATCGAACAGTTGTAACTCAAATTTTGCTTCTGGGGCCAGTGGGGGGTCCCTGGAACTAAATGTTTTGAGTTGGGCGTCCGTGGCCAAATGCATATCATGTTGGGGGTCCTTCACATGAAAAGGTTTGAGCACCACTGACATAGAAACATGGGTTTTTCAAAAAACCTTAGAAGGATTTGAAATATTCAAAGACTATATTTCAAATCACAATTTCAAATCACAAATTATTTTTTCAAAAATAGCAGATCTACAAGCTCGCAGCGCGGCACAGTGAGCTTGTAGATCTGCTATTTTTCAATAGTTTAAGCACAAAATGTGAGTGAATCCTTGTATACCCAGGGCCCAGAATTTGGTGTGACGACACCCCTGGCGGGAGGCATTGTAATGTGAGCCCGGTGAGAGATACTGAAGTGTCCTTGTGTGCAGATAGCATCATTATCTCATATCGTCCATATTAATTGGGTCAGCAGCTGCAAGACGTTGACCTGTGCCGTTGCCTGGCAACAGCGTATCCCTTAGTATACAGCAGGGGGGGAAAAGAAGTAAACTTACAACTCAGGCTCGGCTGCAGGATGAAATGACTGAGGGGGCAGTTGAAAATGGCAAGGGGGGGCACATCTTATTTTTATATATTAAAACAATATATATTTTGTTGTTGTCGAGTGGAAACCTTACATGTCCAATACCGTTGGTTTTGTATTTGTCATTTTAAAAATGATTTAAACTAGTGAAAATAGACGATCTACATGTAGATCTGCTGTTTTCACTAGTTTTGTGCTATAGTCTTGGAAGATAAAGCAGGGCTCTACTTTACGATAAAACGTAGAAATTTGAAACTCGGAGATACAACGTTTCTGCCAGACAGTGACGATATAAAACTTAACTTACTGAGGGTGCAGGATTTGCAACCGAGGGTGAAAGGCCCCCTCTGGCACCCCCATGGCGCCGGGCCTGTTACAACTTTACATAGCAGGACGATAGCAGCCTAATGGTATTATGTTAATGAAGACAAACTAGTGCTGTCCAGTAGCAAATGTATAGATTTATTGGTAACACATGATTCCTCGACAGACAGACACATTACAGTAAGTACAGTGGTTCTCAACCTGTTGGCCGCAATGGCCGGGGACCGCTGGTTGGGCCATGAGGGTATATTGCAAGTGGGCCAATGCCAGTGGTGTAAAGTACATTAACTCAACTACACTTTTGAGGTTTTTTTTACTGGAGTATTTCACATTTACAATACTTCTATTCCACTACATCTCAGAGGCAAATAAATATTGTACTTTTACTCCAAAACGTGAGTTACTAGTTTCTTTGATATACAGATTTAAATTATGACATTGTAAAAACATACATTAACCACATTTTATACAAGCTCACACGACGTATCGCATCGTGACACGCACGCTTGTAGATCTGCTATATTTAATCATTTTAGTACTTTTACATTTGGTACTTTAAGCATACTGATGCCAAATACTTTTTTACTTTTACCCAACTGATTTTGAACACAGGTCTTTTACTCGTAAGGCTGCACCCACACCAAAGTACCTATGAGAGTGGATTCCCCATTTCACCAGTGCATTTCAATGAGAATGGAGCGTTTTTTTTTTTATATTGTGTGGTATTGATACTTTTACTTTTCCCACCACTGGCCAATAGCCTGATATATTTTTTTTCTTCTTTAAAACCTCAGAAAGCGAGTTTTCATTGTGATGCTGCTAAATAGTTAAAGATGCAGTGCCATCATTTATTTTCTCCCTAAAATATGATGATCATGTATTATGATTATACTAGGAGGAGGATCTTTTTCCAAAAGAGTGTACAGAAAGAGTTAAAATTAGGGTTTTATGTGGCCACACCCACCAGTTCATTAAGTATGCCTGGTTGTCAGGTGGGGGGTTGACCCAGCTGAAGTTAGCCACACCCACAGTGTGAATGGGTGAATGGTAAAAGGGGAGGGGATGATTATGATGTTCATTTAATCACTGTTTTTGGATCTGCCCTTTTGACCCACAAGGTGTCAGCCTCCAGGAAGAAATCCAAAATACAAAGGGACTACATAATTGCTCATAACAACCACACCAGGGGGTCTAATGAAGTACTAACCTCATAGACATATGAAAACCAGAAAAGGTACAAAATGATGGCACCACCTCTTTAACTCATACAGTGCCATCCGGCCACAAGGGGTGCTAGAGTGCCAGAAATTTCTCCATTGACCTTCTTTATAGCTTTCGTCGACCCTCTCCCAACTGGCTCGTGTTTTCACTCCGGTCAATCCTATGGGTGTCCAGAGGAGGAAGCTAGCTGACACGTAGCCAAAATGCTAACCCATTTAGAAGCCCGATCTAAAGCTATTTCATCCGCAAAAAACTTTCTCATTGGGTCTGGGGACACAATCCGGAGAAAATCCTGTCTAAAGATGTGATTTATTATTGGAGTGGGCGGCGCGATTCGGCCGTTAGCGCGAATACGGCCCGTGGATGGCCGAGTCTAAGTCCCGGCCAAGGATGGACGTCTAGACCGGGGCTTCGTTGAGGCCTCCGATAAAATAATTCATTTTATTAAATATCCCGGACATGTTCGGGATAGGCACCCTGGAATACGTCGCGCCGCCTACAATGAACATTTGGTGAACATTGGGGGGGGTCTAAACTTTATTTTAAACCATTTTCAATGGAATAAATCGTCGGAGCATCTAGCGTCTCTCGTTGGTGAGCGCTGGGCGAGCCGGGACCACCCACGTTGCTCCAAGCAACTCGGGGTAAGTAAAATAGCAAATAAAAAATTGTTTTTGATCCCGAATATCCCGAACTAGTTCGGGATAGGCACTAAAAGGGTTAATATCATGAAAATGCCCAACCATGCTGACCACTTAACCATGCAACAACCACGGAAGATCTTCGAGTGGGCCCTATTAGCCGATCCAGAAAAGGTTGAGAGCCACTGCAGTAGAATACGAAGCAAATATCAGGTGTTTTCTTTGCTTTGAAAAATAAATAAATGCAAACACATGGGGACAGACGACAAACCTATCTGTTAGTATTTCAATACAATGATATAAAACAGCATGGACACCAGCAGGGACATTCAGTGTTTTTGAACCCATAATCACATTACATAAAAAAGAATATGACAACATCCCACTCTGTCCAGAAGACTGCGCCGTAACAGTTGGCTATTGTTTGCTGAATGTTCACTGTTCCCGCTGAATGTTGGGCTAGAACAGTGGTTCTCAACCTGTGGGTTGGGACCCCCAGGGGGGTCCTCAAATTATTTTGGGGGGTCCCCAGATGATTAACTTATTGTGCAACGTTGTTTTATCACTCAACAGTAAACAAACCAACATAAAGTTTGAGTGTATAGAGGGTATCTGCACATTTCTAAAGTGACAATTTAAGGACTTTTTAATACCTCTAAAATTACAAATTAAACATTGGCCAAATGGTCAAGTATTAGAGGAAGAAATTGTGAAAATAGCTGTAGATCTGCTATTTTCACAATAGAACTGTGTTATACAAAATGTAATGCCTCAACTCTTAGTGCTTGTCAGGGTGGGGGGGTCCCCAGTTAAAATATGATTATTTTGGGGGTCGCGGCCTGAAAAGGTTGAAAACCACATTCAAACCCATGCAAGGATTAAAGCAACAGCAAATCTCATGACTGAAAATACCCCAATCTGTGGAACCGCACAAAAGTTCAGGAAATTGCAGATTTAGCTTTTATATGAAATATCCCAGACCGTTAGGGTTGATGAAAGATGTTTTTGTGATAGTTTGACCCATTCTAATACTCTTTCATTAAAATGACTGAAATCAGTCATGGTGACTTTAATCCATGCAAACCGTTTACTTCATGGACCGTTGGGGTCCCCCAGGGCTCTGTACTAGAATTGCTATTCTCGCAGGATAATATTCTACCCCGAGATAGGGACGTGAGGGTTCCAGTGGTGTAAAGTAACAAAGTACAATTACTTAAGTAATGTACTTGAGTACAATTTTACTTTACTTGAGTATTTGAATTTCCAATACTTTTACTTCTACTCCGCTACATCTCGGATCCAAATATTGTACTTTTACTCCACTACATTTATTTGAAAACTTTAGTTACTAGTTTCTAAAAGTAAAAAAAGAAGGAAAAAAAAAGGGAGATTTTCATACATTTTATACATTTGATCACTTGAACACACATAATGACTTTCTACTTTTGGTACTTTAAGTACATGTTGATACCAATACTTCTGTACTTAGGCCTATACTCAAGTACATTTTGAATTCCGTACTTTGATAGTAACGGAGCATTTCTATATTGCAGTATTGATACTTTTACTTAAGTAAAACCTGTGAGTACTTTTTCCACCACTGGAGTTCAAGTGGTTAATTAGAATATGTTTATGACGATATTTAAAACATTGATGTTCATGTGCACAGAGATGACTTGGGTAATGAACACACAAACGTGCGTGCACACAGTCACACACACAGTAAATGTGCGCAAGCATACGGTAGTATAAAATATCACTGATTAAATACAGTATAACACACCTATGTGCACAAAAGCACATTCAAACATCTGTCCACACACACATTAATGCGCAAACACAGACGGTATATACACACATGCATATACAATACCACGCACATACAGTATACACGCACGCACGCACGCACGCACGCACACACACCACACACACACACACACACACACACACACACACACACACACACACACACACACACACACACACACACACACACACACACACACACACACACACTTACAAGGCTATCCTCCAGAGATGGGTGACCTATTGCAGAATCACACAAAACTACCACGGCACACAGTTTCGGGTTGAAATCAAAGGTCATCAGTTTAGGTTGAAACAAATAAATACTGCAACCGTTGTTAATTTGGTTTGTTTTACGTATAATACTAGGCCCTTGTTCTCCAGACCAGAGTAAGGATGGGCGATAAACCGAAAATGTATCGAATCCGGTGTCTTGAATAAAATGTAATTTAGTTTTTGTCATATTTTAGTCATCTGAAATATTTTAGTTTTAGTCTAGTTTTATCTGACTAAATATAGGATTTTAGTCTACTAAATCTACATTGTATTTTGGCAGGCCTTGATGGCGTCGTAATGATTGATTTTTCACTTGGTTGCATGCTGAAAATAGCATATACAAGCTCACAACACATCGCGCTTTGAGCTTCTAGATCTGTTATTTTCAAAGCGCAACCAGACATAAAATGAATGGATCTCTTCTCCACTAGTCCCTCCCTAACATTTTGCTTTTGGTCTAGTTTTTATTTGTTGATGGAATTGTCAATATATTTAGTCATCAGCTTAGTTTCTATTACGTTTTTACTTAGTTCTAGTCAGTGAAAAAAAGATAGTCGACGAAAATAGTCATAGTTTTAGTCAACCAAATGAACACTGATTAGGTGTGGTATATCACCCAGCCCTATAACTCCATTGGCTCCTTTAATACTTAGTGACCCTAGCATTGACACAGAGGCAGGGTAGGTCGTACAATAGACTGTAGGTATGATGGTCAAAGGTGTTGCACTTAAATTAGAGAGAAAAGAAACATTTCCAGGATTATATTATAAGATTATATTATGCCATTATTATATTATACCAGCATGCTATTTGATTATGCTTGCTTATAAATAATTCGATTTCAAATTGAGGGAAATGGTTAGTGCTTTAGAATAGACTTTATTTGCCAGTTGCACGACTGCTGCAGTTGGCTCTGGTAAAAAATAAAAATAAATAAATTGGCCATTTCTATTCAGGTGACGTGCAGCTGTCAAGGTCAAAACCATATTCCTTTTTAAAAACATTCTCAGTATCTCTGTATTTAAAAAGTCCTGTTTCTTTCAGACTGTGCGCGGGAGGGACCTCGAAGCTTGCATTCTTTTATAATAATTTTTTGGTGCAGAACTCTCCTTTGTACGTCGGAAAAATGGAAAATTTATGCCAAGGGCAAAAACTACCTCTTCCAGACCTCATTGGTATTCAAGCGCAGGTGCATTCAGCCACATAAGCAATCACACAAAAGTGACTTGTTGGTTTGTTGTTTTGATCTCAGCTGGCTCGGGTTTATTAGCCTGCAAATTGATAATCTGAGCCGGGGAGATGAACGGACCATTAATGTGTGTCGCTGTTCATAATCATAATCATGTCATTTCAACATGAAATGAGGATGCATCAAGCACATGGTGTGGAGCAGGAGAGCGTCCGTCTTGGAAACTGGAAGGTTTGTGGTTCGATCCCCGGCTGCTCCTCCTTCTGGCTGCGTGCCTTTGAGCAAGGCACTGATGAGGGAGGGGGGGGGGGGGGGGGGGCAGTACCTTAATGGCTGCTTCCGCTGTCGGTGTGTGAACGGGTTAATGGTTCTCGAAGTGGGGTCCGAGGACTGCCCCTTAGTTGAGAGAGAGAGAGATGAAGCAGGGACCCCCACAACCTCTTCATAGATGCCATATAGTTTCATTGTTTGACAGCACAATCACCAGTGTATTTTGGATTCATGTTAATCTGTGTTTTCAGATATTTAACCACTTGAACCGTCAATACGTAATAAACTTGACCTTTCACTGTACTGCTCTTTTCCCCTCCAAAGCTCTTTGCCAAAAAATAGCCAATCTATAAGCTCACAACGGCTCGAACTTGTAGATCTGCTATTTTTGGCTAAAGTTCTCAGAATATGGATGCTAGGGTTCAAGTGGTTAATATAAAAAAGGGGTGAAAAAAGGGTCCCGGACCCCCTGTTGAACGACCCTGGTTTAACCAATTTAAACCTACATAAATTTACATCTACAAGCTCACAGCTTATAGATGGATAGTTTTGAAACATTTTACCAAACATTTTACCAAACAGAAATCTTCTCTTATGGGGTTCCGCAGCCAAATCCATGTTAAGTTGGGGGTTCCTAAATGAAATGCACATTGTAAAGCGCTTTGGATAAAGCCGCTAGTATAGATATGCAGACTGTATGAGGCAGAGGCGTCAATTGGGTATGGCAAGGTATGGCAGCTGCCATACCTTGGCTACAGGGGAAAAAATGTAATGTACTTCTTAAAAAAAGTTCATCATCATGACTGTTGCTAAGGTATGGCAACATGACTGGTGTCTTGCACTCGCGCGAAGCAAGACAGCAGTCATGTTGCCATACCTTAGCTTTTGCTGATGGCACTGGTATAAGGGTGTAAAAAGACTTCTCACAAAGAAATGAATCAAAGAGGATCCGATGAGGTAACCATTTGTCCATGCAATAAGAAGACATACTGTGTACAAGCAGTAGGAGCATACATGACATCTGGGACATCTTAAAAGGTTCTGCCTGTATATACCGTCGTGGTGTGCTTCCATCAGCACGTGAACATACCAAATATCAAGGCACTAATTTCGCTGTAACAGTGTTGTGAAACGATAACATCCACATCACCCGGAGTATAGGCACCAAGTAATAGTTTTACGACATGAAAATAGATTTACGAAAACGTGAACTCTAGCAAAGCACCGTGTCGATTGAGTTGCTGTCTTAAAGTACTTTTGCGGTCCAAACGCACAAAGATCTACATGGTGTTATTGGCAACGGGGCCAATTTAGAGACCTTTTTATTCACCGACTGTGACCAGACGGAAGCTGAGTCTTTCCACCCAAAGGAGAGGGTTCTCTTGCAACGCTTGACTCCGTTCCTGCTTTTGTTATAAAATGGAATAAAAGCATTCCTCAAAAACCTCAAAATTCCAACGTCGAAGCTTGATACTGAAAACTGACGCGCCCGCTTTTGAAAATCTTTCCGTCACTTACTGTAAGAACGGTGGTTCTTCAAAGTGAAGTCCGGGGAGGATCCTCGGGTCAAAATGGAACCCGTAAGGTTAACAGGGATCCTTTTGAAATGAAGAGGTTTTAGAACCACCGATTTCGTCCGAGGCCAGGGACTCTTTAGGCGGGGTCTAAATTGACCCATACAAGTCTGTAACTCTGGCAGTGTACAAACGGAACGGGTTCATTTGGTTCCGTTTGTACCCTGCCAGAGTTAAGGGGAGACCTCAAAATCTGAAAGCTTGAGAAACACTGCTTCACGGCGTCGGCGAGGATTTGCGTGCGTCGAAAGAGACGGCCGGCTCGCCACCGCCTCCGCCGTCGATGGCGACGCTCGCGTTCTCGTTCACGTCCTGCGTGGTCTCCTGCGTGGTCTCCTCCGTCTCCATGGACACGGAGGACGTGGAGTTGGTCAGCGGCGTCATGCCGAAGTGGGCGCCGTCCACCGAGAGGAGCATGGGCGTGGCGGCGCGCTTCAGCGTCTCGCTCATGGACAGGCGCACCTCCTCCACGGGCGTGGCCACGCCCATCTGGTTGCTGCTGTAGTCCGACGGCGACTTGCGCTTGATCCGCTCGTACGTCTTGTCCTGGCTCTCCGGGAAGGTCTCGCACTTCTGGAAGCGTCCCAGCAGCCAGATGAAGAAGCCGAAGAGGCCGAACATCGCCAAGCTGCAGCACGCGTGGGGATGAAAGGAATCTGGGTTATTATCAGTGGTGCACTTTTACTTACTTTTACTTCTATGCCATGAGGCAAATATTGTACTTTTACTCCAATTCAATTATTTGAAAACTTTAGTTAGTTACTTGTAGATTTAGATTATTATTACAAAACATAAAATGTCGACTTCAGCCCAGATCGGCTGTTTCCACTATTAATGTCTATTTGAAATTAAATATGTAAAGTAATTTCTTTGTATATTTACGTAGGTCATTTGTCATATCTGCCCTTTGCAACTCCAAAGCCTAAACAAAAATGTAATTTTTATTCACACGCTCCAGTGTTCCGACAAAAACACAATCAAAGAGTTAATCACAATGATTTTTATAAAATGTCATAATCGTGACAGCCCTAATAGTGAAGTCCAAACAAAATAAGACATAAAAAACTAAACAAAAGGAACAGCAAAGGCTGGCGTTGCGGTCCGGGCACCTAGGCCGCCTGACAGCGTGTCACGGGTTCGAATCCCGATCCTGACGACCTTCGCTGCTCGCCACTCCCCGTCTCTCTCTCCCCATTTCCTGTCAAACTACTATGTCTCTGCTGTCTGGCCAAAACCAGCGAACTCCAAAAAGCAATTTTTCTTTTCAGAAAATGTTAAAATATCCAGCTCATGTGGAGTTAGAGGTTTTGGCTGAAGGTTCAATATTTTTGTAACCAACACAACAAACGACGTAAAGGGTGTTCAATAGCACTGATAAAAAAAAAAGGTTCACTGGTTTCAGCGACAAATACTATCAATATACTATCAATAAAGGCAGAAAAATAAATAAAATAAATAACCAGTAAAATGCCTCAGGGCGACAAGCGACCTCGCCCTTTAAGCCTTGTCTTGGCCATCTGGCCAAAGGGATTTGGTTCCCCTGGCATCACAGGGATCTCCATATATGGCAATAAAGGGGATTTGGTTACCCTGACATCACAGTGAGTATATATTGGCATTCGCAGATATGGGCTTTATATTGATGACATCAGGGATCTCCATATATGGGCATAAAAGTGATTTAGTTCCCCTGGCATCACAGGGATCTCCATATCTCCATATATGGGCATAAAAGGGATTTGGTTCCCCTGGCATCACAGGGATCTCCATATATGGCAATAAAAGGGCTTTGGTCCCCATGACATCACAGTGATGTCAGAGCGTGTCCCTTTTATGCCCATATATGGAGATCCCTGTGATGCAAGGGGAACAAATCCCTTTTATGCCCATATAGGCCTATGGAGATATGGAGATCCCTGGGATGACAGGGGAAACAAATCCCTTTTATGCCCATATATCGACATCCCTGATGTCCACATCACTGTGACATCATCGTGACTAGTCTGTGCCACACTGGCCAGATGGCCAAGACAGTGATGTGTCAGTGGAACCAAAGTGTCAGGCGTTACCCGTCCGTCCGGACGGATACGGACAAGCTGTGACGGCTCTTGACTGTATAACTGTATAATAAAAATAATAATAGAAAACCTGGGGATGAAGGCCAGGGCCTTGACGTCCAGGCTGTGTCCGAGGTAGCGGCTGTGCAGGAACATGTCTCGCTCCACGTAGGAGCGGTTGGTGACGGGGTCCAGCGTGGCGGAGCGCCACTCATAGGTGAGCGTGCTGCGGTTGAACTCGGTCAGCGTCTCGGGGAACTCCACGGTGAAGATGCGGTCGCCGGGGCCCACGTACTGGCCGTACTCATAGGGCTTGTAGAAGATCTGGTTCTTCCACATGTTCAGGTCCAGGATCAGCACCAGGAAGATGATGCCGTAGTTGAACCATTTGCCTGCGTGCACGGAGAGTAGGCATGTTAATCAATTGTCGTGAATCGATTCAAATCGATTCAGTCTGGTGACAACTTAAATCGATTTAATGAAAGAAATTTGAAGAGTTCTCTGTCATTTGCTACTGTATTGGAAAGAGGATAAGAGAAAACACCATGGGCTTACAGTAAAAAATAGAGAAGAAAGAAAATAGAGAAGAAAATGCTGGATTTGTGTAAGAGAAATGTTTTTTCTTTTTTTAAGTACCGGTATTTTTGGTCATTTGTCTTCATGGAGAAAAAAAAATTGTGTGGAAAAATGGTATTGTGATTCGAAATTGTATCGTGAGTTGAGCGAATGGTTTACATGCCTAATGGAGAGTGTGTTAATTCAGCCCAAGGACCCCTTAGCTGAGAGAGAGATGAAGCAGGGACCCCCACTACATATTGTATAACATTGTGTTCCAGATTACGTTTTTTCATAGATGGCTTCGAAGACTCGCAGCCCTGTCATAGTGTATGTTGGTTTGTATTTATGTGTATTTTCAGACATTTAACCACTTTAACTACCTAGTAAATGTGACCTTTCATTGTGTACGTTCTGTCTGCTCATTTTTTCCCCCTCTACACCAAACCTGTTTGCCGACAATAGCTGATCTACAAGCTCACAACGCCTCGCAGATCTGCTATTTTCGGGCCAATGTTCCTCTCAGAATAGGGAAGCTATAGTGCATTGGTTCTCAAAGTGGGGTCCAGGGACCCCCAGGGGTCCTTGAAGGAGTTCCAGGGGGTCCCCAGCTAAATGATAGTTAGGAACCAAATGGACCCTTATGGGTATGTAACTCAGAGAGTGTACAAATGGAATCAAATGGACCCGTTTGAGAAGCACTGCTATAGGGTTTGGTGTGGTTGATGTAAAAAAGATGATCCCATCTCACAAAGATTTGGCGGCCCCCCTGTAGTAACTCTGAGGACCCCCCTACAGGTCACAGACCCCCTGTTGAGAACCCTTGCTTTAGACCTGTGTGCTATATCTGGATTTTCATCTGTACTTCTGAAGAGTTATTATAGAATTGTTATTGTCTGCTCCCTTGCTATGTCTCGACGTCCAAATAACAGGTTGACCTTGTGTGGTTTACTGCATAGTGAGGTCGCAGACTGACGTTGGTTGCCTAGGAGATGGGACCTAGAGCTGAGGATAACTCAACTGAAATTGAAAACAAAATATATATTCTTTACTAGAAATGTGCACTTGGATTGCCTACCCCGGGCCCGGTAAATATAATATGAACTAGAAAGAGTGCTCCTCGGAGCACAGCTCTCCACCAGGTCAGGTAGGTTATTGTGGACCGGCAATGTAGGGGATTCGCCAATCAGGATGGAATATGAAAAATCGGATCAGTCTTGATCACTTGACTATAGAGATAATGTGTACCGATTTGTGTGATGTTTGGAAAATAATCGCAGGAGTAAAACGTTTTTTTTTTGCAAAAATCGGCCTCCTGGTGGCGCTATAATAGGGCAATGTTAAAAGGGTGGCATTTGTTCTTCAACGTAGTGCGAATGTGCCTACAAAGTTTCATCGTAATCAGACGATTATAGAGATACTGTGTACCGATTTGTGTGATATTTGACTAAATCTGTAGGAGTAAAGTCAAAAGATTTGTTTAGCAAAAGTCTGCCTCCTGGTGGCGCTCTGGGAGTGTGTGTAACCGAGGGACACACACACACACACACACACACACACACACACACACACACACACACACACACACACACACACACACACACACACACACACACACGGACAAACAGACAAACAGACAAAAAAGAAGAAAAATAAATGCTTGATCACATGACTCCAGAGATTTGACCTACAGTTTTAAGAGATATAGGACAAAACGTGCAGCAGCCTGTAATATGCAAAACTGCTGTTTAATAAGCAAAGCGGCTTGCGAAACAACAGTATAATAAGCCTGGTCCCTATTCAACAAGCAGGTATGCACCGTACGTAGATGCAAAGAAACAGAAACAAGCCTAGCCTAATACTCCCAATGAGATGTACAGTTTATGAGCAGAGCCAGAAACAAGATATTCACCACAAGTCAGACGTCACACTCATTCATTCATTCATTTATCAGGTATTCATACGACTTTGACTTTGGGCTCACTCACGTCCTAAGTACCAGTAGACCCATTTGTAGGTAACAGAGACTCCTCTGTCTTATGTCTAATCACTACATTTCCATCACACAGCTCATCTCTGCGGGGTGACTGATAGCAGGGCAGGATGTCCATCACAGCTGAAATCTCCTATCTCCATATTTTAAAAAAAAAAGGATTTTGGAAATGATATTGATATTATAGCTATTTTATTTTATTAGATATGTGATGTCACCTGAAAAATTGTTTCCTTTTGTGAAAAAAAGGTCTGCATGTATCGGAATCAGAAATTAAATGAAAACTATCGGAAAACATCGGAACCATGAACAATTTTTTTTTCTCCATTTCTCTAATGGTTCTCAACCAGTGGTCGGGGGACCACCAGTGATCCTTGAGGGGGTTCCAAGTGGTCCCCAGCTAAATGGAGAGTTGGTACCAAATGGACCCTTATAGATCTTTAACTCGAGAGCATAAAATGAAAACAAATGAGCCACGGGACCTGTAAGAGTCCATTTGTTTCATTTTACGCTCTCAAGAGTTGAATTACTGTTAAACATCTACATTATTACATTTACAAAAAGTCTACACAATCAGAGAATGTAGAAGATTTTTTTTATTTTGTTCGCCTGTTATCTCTCCTATTGGGTCTGAGAGGCTAAATCTCATCAAATGGTGACCCTTGGCTCAAATGCTGAATAAATAAAGGTCCTTGATATGAAAAGGGTTGAAAAGCACTGGGTTTTGGACATACAAGGTTTCTCTACCTGACATGATACCTCTCCCTCCCTTCTCTCTCAGAGATATGCTGTTAATATGCTCTTACTTAAACCAATCACGTTGCGCAGGGAGCCATCGCCATAATACTTAATGGCTATGCTAGTGCATTAGGGTTAACAACCTGGCGCGGTTTGAAACGGTGAACGTTTGAACGGTTTAACATTTAGCTCAAGAACATTTGTCCCCCCTCCTCCACTCGATGGGTGTGTACTACTATGGCATACTGTGTGCACAGCCCAGAACCAAATGGAAAATAAACTTTAAATGGGAAAACTGAGTACCAGAAAGACTCCCTAATCGGGAGATACGCGACAGTCAGGTCGCATTTAAAAATTGGCCTGATGGTGGCGATAAATGGGACAGATCCATGTTGATGACATGACTCTAGACATATGTGTACTGCTTTGCGTGATTTTAGGGCAAAATGTGTAGGAGCAATGTCCAAAAATGTGTTTTGCAAGAATCGGCCTCATGGTGGCGTTATAAAAGGGCCATGTGAGAAATGAGGGGTGGAGGTTGTGGTTTGGCAGCCAATGAGTGTGTGTGCAAAGTTTGGCATGGACAGGGGCAAAGGTGGCGGAGATATGAGCAGGGGAAAAGTGTGATGTGACGTGACGTGACGTGACGTGGCGTGGCGTGACAGACTGACAACCGGTGGAGGTTTTGATAGTAACCTGACAGTCGCAATTATGTGTTTCATAGGCGATTCTATAGGGAGGGCAAAGGATGCAATTGCACTCCCTGGTGGCTGGGCGATTTCTTTACTTTTTTTTATTTTTATTTTTTTTACTTTTTTGTTGTTGTCATTCGTACATACCAGTCGCAAGTGCTTCAGCGGAGCGCAGTTTCTCTACCCTGAGACAACTGAAGGGTTATTACGGACAATAAACTGATACAAGATTGCCAATTTAGGCATTTTGCAGATAGAGAAGGAACACAAAATAAGCGTGTACCAAATAACTGAACAGTATGCAAGAGCAAAACACACAAGGCTGCAATTCATTGTGTAATAAGGCAGATACATTTTTTTTAACCAATCAGAATTTATGTTGTGTTGTCTCCAGGTAGAAACTCCACCCTGAGCCTTCAAAATGTCCATTGAATCCAGCCGCAGTACAAGAGAATGGGGCTGACATTTAGATTGTCAGCTTCTTCCAACCAATCAGATCTCGAGTTTGCCTTGCTGGGCGTATTCTTTCAGATCTTAGCTGGCCCTGATGAGGTTGCTTGCTTGCCTCAGAAACCTTAAAGAGGTGGTGCCATAGTTTTGTACTTTTTCTGTTTTTCATGTGTCTAGGAGGTTGAAAGTACTTAATTAGACCCCCTGGTGTGGTTTTTTATGAGAAATGTTGTATTCTCTTGGTATTTGTTTGTTTTCTCTTGGAGGCTGCCACCTTGTGGTCAAAAGTGTCAGTTAAAAAACACAGATACTAAGTATGTCACAGTATCAACTCCTCCCCTAATTACCATTCACCCAACACTGTGGGGTGTGGCTAACTTCAGCTGGGTCACCACCCACCATGACATCCATGCATACTTAATGAACTGGGGGTGTGGCCACATAAAAACCCAATTTTAACTCTTTCTGTATACTTTTATGGAAAAAATCTTCCTCCTAGTATAATCATAATACCTGATAATCATGTTTTAGAGGGGGGAAAAATCATGGCACCACCTCTTTAAGGCTTTTATTTTGGCATTGCTAGCTTCCCATAGCACTACAGTCTATAGATCCCATGCCTGGAAGTGGTTCCCGTTTCTCATTGGACAGTTCTGAATGGGAACTACTTCCTCCAAACCAAACCTTTGTTTTCATGTTCTTCTGTTTACTCTGAGCTGATGATGATGAGTTCAGTTCGCTAAATTAACAAAATAAATAAATGCACAAATAACAAAACATGGCTGAAGGAGGAGAATAAACAGATTTGGTGTGGATTTACTGGACAATTTGGGAAACCTTTTTCGAGTAGGACTTAAAGAAAAGCTTGGCATTCGACACATTACCAGCCATATGGTGAGTTTAATCTAGCCTATATCTTTATAGGATATTATTTTGTACTGGCTATGATGATTGATCGTTTTATAGGCTATATTGTTGTTGGTGCCTGTGTTGCAAGTTGGCTCTGTCTTGACTGCGCTAAGCTGTGTGTGTGTGTGTGTGTGTGTGTGTGTGTGTGTGTGTGTGTGTGTGTGTGTGTGTGTGTGTGTGTGTGTGTGTGTGTGTGTGTGTGTGTGTGTGTGTGTGTGTGTGTGTGTGTGTGTGTGTGTGTGTGTGTGTGTGTGTGCGAGCGAGCGTGCGTGCGCTCATGCAGTGTGTAACTCAGTCAGTCTCCGATCTCATCAGCTTGGTTTGGATATCGGTGTTGACTGGTTATGTCGAATGACACTATAATCATGTGAATTTGTGCGCAATTCTAACCACTGAGCTTGAGGGAGGATTGATATCTATTGAAGGCCTGGGTATAAATGCACCGCCTGCCACTGCTCAGTAGGTACAGTTTATTACGTCTAGCGGGTTTAAGTGGTCAGAGATAAGACAATATATAGCCCTATGCATGCGGTTGTGTGATCATACCTGTGATGTGAATGTGGTACTCCTCTTTAAAGATGCGCTTGCAGACGGGAAGCCTGAACTTGAACTGCGTTGTGGACATTCCTGGCAGGTTCACATCCAGGTCCCCCATGAAGTGAGGAAACTCCCAGTCCTGATGGAGGCGCACACACACATAATCATTTATTTATGTTCACCTTTTACAAGAAAACATCTTGAACACAAATACTGGTAGATGCACTCATCAAGTTCAGAATCTCTTTGATACTGTATGTCTAATCTTAGTCTATGGATACAAGAAGCAGCGTCTCCTCCATATGTGGCGGCTGCCTATTATCACAGATATTGAGCAGAATTTTGCCAATGCTTTGGCTTTTGGCTTGGGAATTCCTGCCGTCTGCAAACCCCTTACGACTAGTCTGTGGACATGGCCAAGGCTTCCAAATATAAACACAAGTAGTTTACAGTTGTACCCAAGCTGTTCAATCTCATTTTTGAGAAGTTGGTATTTTAGAACCTTAGCAAGAAATGCCTCATCCAGACTAAGTCAAACGTACAGCCTACTTCTAAGATGGTGACTTCTCTGCTATCTTCACCAACAACAATAACATCTGGTGTATTGGCTGTCACATTTGAGAAAGTGTCAACACCTTGTGTGGGTATAAACATTAACGGAGGAAGGTGGGATGTATGAAAGCATGTTCTTAACCAGTAGGTCAACAATTCTATCATGCCTGGAAATATACATTCCCTTGCATACATTTAGAATATGTGACAGTGATTCTATGGTTGGAACACACACACACACACACACACACACACACACACACACACACACACACACACACACACACACACACACACACACAAATAGAGAGATACAGATGGCACAAACAAGCTAATGAAATGCACCGCAATCACTTTCAACCAGAGAACAGAACAGATAGAGAAATGCAAATTCTCCTTATACAGTAAGCCTACAGTATACTGTGCGCGATGCTCAAAGGATGTTTTCACTGTGGGGGTGAGGACTGAACCGACGGTGAACTCGCATAAACCCACATGGGGTCTCAGAAGAGGATTTGCTCAAGGATTGACTGAAGGTCAGATTGCGCACCGCAAGCTAGTCGCCTTAAACAGTGCGTTTACAGGGCTGAGTGTAACGCCATTGAGAGTTCCGTGTCAGAAGATGGGTCAACAGACATTTAGAAGCTCTCCATGAAGTGTATTACCGATTTATTATTTTGGTAATCTCTCGAGACAAGATTCTGCCGACAGCCTGAATCTGTCAGCACCACGTACTGTACCTACTGTACACAGACGCACCCGGGAGGCAGTGTACTAAGGAAGGCAGTGGTGTAAAGTAACTAAGTACAATTTTGAGGGATCTTTTGCTCTGCTTGAGTATTTCCAATTTTCTGTACTTTTACATCTACTCCACTACATCTCGGAGGCAAAATTATTGTACTTTTACTCCACTACAATTATTTGACAACTTTAGTTGTTGGCTGCTTCGTAGATTTTTTATACCAATAAGTATGTTAGACTGAAGTACATTTTTGTACTTGAGTATGAAATTCTGTAAAATATTTGTTTTGTTTTTTTGTTAGTTAAGTTTATTTTTGCCTAAAATGTTGCATGCATTCATGACACTAAACAATACATTTTTAGCAACAACGTTTAATGTCATACACTAGGCCTATGAATTACATTTCAATAATTAAAGTTAATAGAAAACATAATAGTCCAGTCATTATATGAAAAACCTAAAACAAATTGCAATAGTAGCAAACTCAACTGATTCTGTATCCTCATTATGTCCTTAGTGAGGGAAAAAAAAAACCAAGGAATCCCACCGGGGCAAAGTTTTGAAAACGACCTACCTACCTTCACTTACTATACACTACACTGTAACGGAAAAATGACTCCCAAAAAAGTCTGTGGGATGTGAGGGGTCAAACTAGGGGTTTTGAATTATTCTGAATCCATTGCAAGCATTTGTTTTGCATGAAAAACATTCCTTGGGCTAAAAACGGACCCCAAAAGACTGTGAAAATTGATGATTCATCACTAAACCATCATTTTGAGGGGCCATTTCTTGCCCAAGGAATGTTTTTCATGCAAAACAAATGCTTGCAATGGATTCAGAATAATTAAAAACCCCTAGTTTGACCCCTCACATCCCACTTAAAGCAGATTTTTTTGGGAGTCATTTTTCCGTTACAGTGTAGTGTAGTGTATAGTAAGTGAAGGTAGGTAGGTCGTTTTCAAAACTTTGCCCCGGTAGGATTCCTTGGGACTTTTTTTTCCTCACTAATGCCTCATTCACACTACAGATATATAGCTGAACGTTTTGCTTGGTAATTCAATGTAATCTCAATGGAAACCAGCTTTAAAGATACAGGACACACAAAGAACAAAGCTTTGAAAGCTTTAAAGCTGGTTTCCATTGAGATTACATTGAATTACCAAGCAAAACGTTCAACTATATATCTGTAGTGTGAATGAGGCATAAGGACATAATGAGGATACAGAATCAGTTGAGTTTGCTAGCTACTATTGCAATTTGTTTTAGGTTTAGCCTAATTTTGTCCTAAAATTACTGGACTATAACCCCAAGAAAATTCCAGTATTGTATTTTAGTAATATGAGGCATGGTCATACAACCCCCTATAAAAACCAAAGCTCAATGCTGACAGGCGGTCAGCATGCAGGTGGTTTCATGTACAGTATGTATGTATTTCGGCCACAAAAAAGAAAAAAAAAAGAAAAAAAAACAATATACCACATAAAATGTAGCTATATTGTGCAGTATCTGTTAATGTACATAACAGAAAAAAGAACCATCTAAAAGTGATTCAAAGTTGATGCCTTCCTGGTGAGCCAGTTATATATGCACTTAACAATTCTTATCATGCATATATTAATAAAGATAGCTCCGCTTTATCAGTGCAGCTGCCTGGGTTCCACTCTTATGTTTGCTCTCATTTGCACACTTCTTTTTTTTTTTTTTTATTGCAGTGAGGATTTTCCGTACGGCTGCATTTCCCGTGGGCCCATATCCAATATCCAATGAAGTGCATAAAGGAAAGGGGATGTACTGTAACCCCCCCTTGATATTAATTAAGACCTCCACTTCTCCTACCATATCGTCTCTGTCGGGTGGAAACCTCATATGTCCAAAACTGTTCTTTTCCAGGATTCCAATTCAGAAGCGGGAGCGTGCCGATATTGCAACATAACATTTGTTTCGACGTTGCATATTAGTTTGACGCTGGTGAATGCTAACCTGGTGAATGTTAACCTGGTGAATGCTACTATGCCTAAACCTAACCCAAACCCTAACCCTAACCTAAGTAAAACTATGCCTAAACCTAACCCTAACTATGCCTAAACCTAACCCTAAACCTAACCCTCCCTAACCCTTAGTCGAACTAATGAAACGTAGTAATATTGAGATTGACAAAAGCATCAAAAGTAGCAGATAGAAGAGCTGAAGACTGCTTCATGTCGCGTTTTGAGCTTGTGAATCTGCTATTTTGATGCTTTTTTGTGACACTGTGCTACGAAAAAAAACACACACTAAACATTCAAATATGGAGATAAGAGGTTTCTGCCCGATAGCAGCGGTATTTCGCTGCTCTAGCACTAACGGCCGTGACATTTAAACCAACGCACTTCCCTCCCACAGAATAACGAGTCTCTGGGACATACAGTGGGAATAAATATGCATGTTCACGCACATTCACAGTCACACACGTACCACATGTATGTGAAAAACACATTATGCAATACATGCACGCAATCACACAGCGGTGTAAAGTAACTAAGTACTGTACTTAACTGGAGTTTTGATGTATTTGTACTTTACTTGAGTATTTCCATTTTCCAATTATTTTACTTCTACTCTAGCCTCGGAAACCCCGACTTTTATTTACTTCTACTCCACAACCTGTCAGATCCTAATATTGTACTTTTACTCAACTACATTTATTTGAAATCTTTAGTTACTAGTTACTCTGCAGATATAAATTATAATATTATAAAACATACATTAGTCGCGATGCGACGCATTGTAGATCTGCTATTTTCAAACATTTTGTACTACTAATACTTATGTACTTTTACTCAAGTACATTTTGAAATCCATACTTTTACTTGTAACGGAGTGCTTCTACCTTGTAGAATTGATACTTAAAGGAGGACTTCACCACTTTCCAACCTATCTTCATATAATAGGTCCTCACTAATGTTCATAATAAAATAGCGCAATTCTTTTCTACTCGGTCCAAGTCTCCTAGGAGAGCTGTGGGAAGTTCAGAATCCATCGTCTTGTGACATCATCATTTTCCAAAAAAAATAAATTAATCAATATTTTTTTTTTTACTATCGCGAGAACAATGGCTTCCACTTTAACATTGCAACTTTTCAGGAATAGAAAGCCTGCAGGTTCTATTAGCTTGGATTCCCATTCGAATCGGTTTCTGACCTGCCCACAGCCCTCCTCAAAAAAAAAAAAAAAAAAAAAGCTAGGTTGAAAAGTGGTGAAGTCCTCCTTTAAGTACAACATTTGAGTACTTTTCCCACCACTGCAATTACACAATTTGTGGCATTCAGCTCAAATTCAGTGTGTCGAATAACTAGAGAGAAAAACACAATAATTATGCAAAAGAAAATAAGAATGCAGCCGACAGCAGCTGGGAGGCATATCCAGATCCATGTCACTAATTAGGCCAATAATTAGTTTGAGAACTAAAGCAGGTGTCTCTTCTCACGGAGGTGAGAGATTAACGGCAGCAAACGAGCGCTGCGCAAATGGAGGTGAATGAAGCCCTTCTTTGCGGGCACAGCGGCGGGATGAGTCTTTTTGTATTTTATTGACAAACTCTCTGGCGCGGCGCAGAGTGTGGTTTTAGAGCCGTGAGAGCGGCGGGGCCCTGTGCCGTTGAAAAAAATGGACGGACTAATTGAAATCATAAATAACTTGTTGTAAACGTGCCGGCTGGTACAAAATGAGAGGGGTCTGTCGTAAACAAAGAAAAAAAGAGGGTGTGTGGGGGTCCAGTCCCGGGGCCAGTGAGTCAAGCTGTGATGTCACACAGTGTGTGTGTGTGCAGGGGTGTCGCACCAAATTCTGGGCCCTGGGTGCAAGGATTCACTGCGGGCGGCGGGCCCTCCATCATGCCCCATGAATGTCATTTAGACTGGGAACGCATTATTACACGTTATTTTGTGCTTTAACTATTGAAAAATAGCAGATATACAAACTCACAGCGCGGCACCGAGTGCCGTGTTGCGAGCTTGTAGATCTGCTATTTTTGAAAAATCATGAAAAGTCTTCGAATATTTCAAATCCTTCCAAGGTTTTTTGAAAAACCTACGTTTCTATGTCAGTGATGCTCAAACCTTTTCATGTGAAGGACCCCCAAAATTATATGTATTTGGCCACGGACCCCCATCTCAAAATATTTAGTTCCAGGGACCCCCTAGAAGCAAAATTTGAGTTACAAATGTTCGCTTAAAAAATACATGTATTCAAATATTTGCACACATTTTCACGACTTTTCAAAAATAGCAGATATACAAGCTCGCAGCGCGGCACTCACTGCCGCGCTTTGAGCTTGTATATCTGCTATTTTTAAATAGCTAAAGTAGGCCTATGAAATAATTCCAGGCCCCTAGTTGGGCCCTAGTAACTCAGTCCCACTTTCCCCCCCTTGGGACGCCCCTGTGTGTGTGTGAGAGAGAGAGAGAACACTTCATGTCACATCAACTCTGTATGGCTGCAGATGACAGGTGACCCTGGCATGCACTCAACAAGCTGGTCTGGGCTTATAGCCTAGCCTGGAAACCAGTGTCTGCCAAGTCTGCTATGCAAGGCAGCCATATTCAAAAAGAAATTGGGCCCCTTCATTACTCCCTTCACGGGTCTTTAACAATTATATTAATGAAGCCTCTGCTCCATTCTGGTCAAACAGAGTCAGGGTGCTGATATTGTACATGTTGGCTCACTGGAAACTCTCTGCTACACCAGAGGGTCAAGTGTCCTCATGGGGGTTCCAAATGGCCCATTATGGGTCTGTAACTCTGAGAGTGTACAAACGGGTCCATTTGATTCCATATGTACACTCTGAGCTGTGGTGGTCCTTGAAATTAAGACGTTTTGAGAACCACTGTGCTACACTAAATGGAACAGAGCCTTCACTATTATCATTGGTAACACCTGTGAAGCAAATAAGGCAGAGGCCCAATTTCATTCCAATATGGCTGCTGTGCATATAGCCTATAGATGCCTTAATGGTCCACGTCACATTGATATAAACCAGTATGTGCACGCCGGTCGGCACCAAATGAACCCCACCGTTCATAGGATGCAATGGATGGCACTCGTGTTTAAAAATGCATTCCATCAAACTTTCAGATGCCGTTTTTCTCCCAGTGTGGAGGAAGAATGCTTAGGATTTTTACTGTAAATTCTCACTCTTGAAATATATAATCCTTAGTTTCTGTTGATTGTAAACAATAATAGCGATTCAAAACAGTTGTCCTTCAAACCCCACCTCTATTCACCGTCATCAGAACAGAGGGAGCGCTCCTCTTGATCACCCACCCGATCCACTGGATCACCAGAGCGTCTACTGCTCGCCCAGCTGCAGTCCATGAAGCCTAATTATGCTCCGTCCTGCGACGGTGTCGCGCGCAGAGCCGCAGACCTCCAAGCTCAGAAGGGTTGCATTGGTGACGCGATGTGAGTTTGTATATCAGCTACTCGGTTGACGTGGAACACCGTTGCGCAATGAAGTATATGTCTCGATAAGGGCGCACCCATGGGAGCACCTCACTAGCACACAAGAGGAGGTTGAATAACCAGTGCTCCCCAAAACAACAGGTTTGGGGATCTGTTGGGAATTGATTACATGATACAGTCAGCTGTGCATTCAGTCTCAATGTTTGTAAACAAATAATTGGCCTATACTAAGTAAGAGTTCTCGTCATGACACTGGCCACTATCGGTAAAAAATCGCCTAGGCTATTTTATGTTGACTAAGTCATAATTGACTGACAGCAATATTTGTATGTCAATAGGCACATATTGTTCTAAACGTTTTGGGTGAAATTGTAAAGAAAAAACATGGTTTTGGTTCAGTTTTCTGAAAAACATGAAATAAATTACATATTTTAACTCATTCATAGCCAAGCCCGAGTTTCCCGTGTTATTTCAGTACCCCCAGACTGCCATGGCCCGAGTTTCCCGAGTTTTCCCGTAAAAATCGCAATCACGAAATTGCATGTTTAGCCCCATAACAAACACATCTTTCAAAATGGCAGCCATGTTTGTTTACATTTGAAGACTTTGAAGGCTTCTATCTCATGAATGCCTGAATGGATTTCCAAGCAGATTTTTTTGTTTGAAAGCACTATGGTGCATGAGGCATGGGCGTGCACTAGAAATTTAGGAACGTGGCAGTGAGGAACTTGGGGGCCATTTTGAAAAGGCAATGAATGAGGGGTGACATTTTTTATGTGTGTGTGGGGGGGGGGGGGGGGGAGACTTGTTTCTGAAGTACTGTTGCTTATCTGTTGTTTAAAACAAGTGGTTCTCAAACATTTTCATTTCAAGGAAACCCCCAAATTACTATTGAGGACCATGATCCCACCAGAAAAGATTGCGGGACCCTCATACATTGGTGTTACAAATGTTTTCACAACATTCAAAATGTCTTTCAAGATTATTTTTTAAAAATGGCAGATCTACAAGCTCACAATGGTGTTGTGAGCTTGTAGATCTGCTATTTTCAAATAGCTGATGTAACAGGAGCTTGAGTGGTAAAACCGTCCGCTTCTTTAATTGGGCCTGTTTTCACAGACCTTGTCGCTATAATACCGGTATATAGTCTCACTCACAAATTCTGGCGACACTGCATGGAAACCAGAGGGAAAATAAAAATAGCTCAGTGATATAGTCTGGCCATGCCAGGCTGGTCTGGGCTGATGGCCACCAGCATCTCTGTGAAAGAAGACCACATCAAAGAGAAGCCCATGCAGCTCTATCTATAGCGATGTGATTACCGTCGCTGTCGGGTGCAAGCCTTGAATGTCCAAAACCGTTACTGTTCAGGAAACACATAAATGTGTGCCAATTTGAAGGATAGTCAGGATAGTATTTTGCTAGTTATGCTGCAGGACCATTTATTGGTTTTTTTTCTTTCTTAATAAAATCGTTTTCTTTGTATTACTATGAAATTGTAACAGTATGATACCACACAATGTACTGAAATAAACTAAACTAAAGTATACTAAACTAAACTATACTAAACTAAACTAAGACCACATTGTTTCATTATTCTTTAAAAATTCGAATAACTTTCATTTTTCGCAAAAACATTTATGTGCTTGGAGGAGGTGGATTTTGGGGCTTAATCGAAAAAGGAAAATGCGCAAAAGGGAAATGAAAACACTAAGCGAATAGGTTTTCAATTAATTAAAATGCATTGAACTTGCATGATATCGATTTGGCTGAAGGGAGCTGAAGGGAGCTACTAACTTGTTGGCGCTGTGTTCCCAACTACTGTACCTTGCATCGGATGTTTATTTTACGGCACTGTTGTGTGCAAGCCTCGTCCGTCACATCACCCAAGTAAATCCTGGCTAACACTTCGTCGACACACTGTGTTGCGTGCCAAAAGCGGACGATCTACAAGCTCACAGCACCTCGCATCCGCAACGCGTTGTGAGCTTGTAGATCGGCCACCTTCCAGATGCAGAGGTCTCCCAAGAATTGCATTTCAACAGTGGATGGAAACAGGCTAAAATAGCTTTTTCTTTTTTAGAATTTCTGATAATTCGCGTCCTATTTTCGAATAAGCTTTATGGAAACGCAACTATTGTGATGTACATTGTGATGGAAGGGCAGAAACCTCATACCTGATCATAGCTGATCTACAAGCTCTAACCCCTTATGCTCTCGCTCTCTGTCTTTTGAGTGGTGGTCACACCGTCTCCATAGCGTGGCTGTGTGTGTATCCGTCCGTGTCTGTATGTATCCTGCAATACTGTTGAGTGACCAGAGAGGTGCTGGTGAGCAGCCTTGAAATGTACATGCATGCACACACGCACACACACAGCCTTGAAACTCATGGACACCACCGCTCAGTTCACACTGATTTTTTCACTGCAAGCTACTTTGGAGAGCAAAGCTAGGCTTGAAACTGTAGGCCACGCTTATCATTGGCCCCTGGTTCTGGCTTCCATCCTCTCTCTCTCTGTCTGTCTGTCTGTCTGTCTGTCTCTTTCTTTCTTTCTTTCTCTCTCTCTCTCTCTCTCTCCCTCTCTCCTCCTGTCTCTTTCTCTCTCTCTCTCAGCTTGTTGGTTTGATACACAGCTATGTGTTTTCCCCCCCGCCCAGACAAACACATTTGCATATTCATGAGAGCGCTGACAACACAGGCTGTATTGATGTGTGTACTCTCCTGTGGGAGAGAGGAGGACGTTGGATGAGAGAAAAACAGGAGAAAGTGAGGAAAAAGTCCAATCTTGTGAGTCATCATTGAGGAGGGGAAAACAAAGTTAAAGGAGTAGTTCACCCCTAAAATGACTTTCTTTCTCTTGATTACTCATGCCATGGAGACTTGAGTTCAATAATACTTTTTGATATTTGTTGCATTCCTATGACAATCATTTCATTGCGAAAAAAACTACCCCCATTGATTCCGGATGGGGACCGGGACCCAAATGCATTTGGGTCCTCATCCCGGAATCAATGGGGGTATATTTACTATAATAACATTTTTGTCTTAGGCATGCAACAAATACCCAAAAAATATTATTGAACTCAAGTCTCCATGGTGTGAGTAATCAATAGAAAAAAAGTCATTTTGGAAAAAGACACTTCCCTAATGTAGCTGCTACCTTTTAAACACATTTAAAATCTGAGGCTTTTTTTTGTATTGTATATGTTTAGGATAAATGCTGCCAATTGTCCCAAAGGTGACTGCAAAAGATTGAGCTGCTATTTGTCCCAAAACAACGTATTTAAACTCTGTATAATATAACGTTGCAGTGTGACACAGCTCTGTTTAACACAATGCTGTACCCCCAACTGTACCCATACTTTCCCCATTTTTCTTCTTAAATTATTTTCATTGTTGTTTTGACACCTGCTTTGGCAATGTAAAGCTATGTTTAATCAGGCCAATAAAGCACCACTGAAGTGCGTGCACGTGTGTGTGTGTGTGTGTGTGTGTGTGTGCGTGCGTGCGTGCGTCGTTGTTCTGGGGTCAACGGCAGCCAGGAGTGATCAAACAGTCCCTGTGTGCTGCAGCAGCAGCGCGGCTCAATCATGCGACGGAGCGATGCCAGGACCATGTCCCTGTTATAATTGGCCACAGGGGACTGTGTGTATGTTCAGGGGCGTCACAAGGGGGGGGGGGGGGGGGGGAGTGGGACTGAGTTACTAGGGCCGAAGGTGGAGGGTTCTTAATTAATGTATGCTTTAACTATTGAAAAATATCAGATAGTTTGTACATCTGCTATTTTTGAAAAGTCGTGAAAATGTCGGCAAATCTTTCAATGTATGTTTTAAGTGAACATTTGTAACTCAAATCTTTCTGAGGGGTCCCTGGGGGTCCTTCACATGAAAAGGTTTGAGCACCACTGACATAGAAACATAGGTTTTTCAAAAAACCTTAGAAGGATATGAAATATTCAAAGACTTACACAAGCTTGTAGATCTGCTATTTTTCAATAGTTAAAGTACAAAATAATGCGTAATAATGTGTTCCCAGTCTAAATGTGTTGAACCCCCTGCCCCTATGAAGAACATTCATGAGGGGCCCGCAGTGAATCCTTGTACCCAGGGCCCAGAATTTGGTGCGACACCCCTGTGTGTGTGTGTGTGTGTGTGTGTGTGTGTGTGTGTGTGTGTGTGTGTGTGTGTATGTGTATGTGTATGTGTATGTGTATGTGTATGTGTATGTGTATGTGTGTGTGTGTGTGTGTGTGTGTGTGTGTGTGTGTGAGGGGAGAGGGGGAGATATACCTGCATGACAATAAGGAGGTCAAACACCAGGATGAAGGATGCTAGGAAGGCTCTGGAGACCTCGTCGCTGGGCACGAAGCCTCGGTTCAGTTTGTCCCAGCTGATCCAGTCCGTGCTGATCACCAGCAGCACCAAGGAGGTGAGGGAGATCAGCACCGTCCTGCAGTGGACAGAGAGGAGAGGGGAGGGCAGGGGATTTGTAAAAAAAAAACAACACTTATTAGTCCCTGAGGGCTCTATGCTATAGTGTCTTTTCTGTTTTCTGTTATTGGGGGGAAACCGGTTGCTGAAAATAGCGGGTCGACAAGCTTACAACGCGCCGTGCCGCGTCGCGTTGTAAGTGTTAAATAACTGTTAAATAACTGTTGAATAAGTGTTTACTAGTGTTAAATAGCTCTGTATTCTGATAATACTCGTTGCTATCGAGTGTTTGTCGTGTTTTGTAGTGTTTGTTTATTAAACAGAAGAGAAAAAAAAAGAAGAAAAGAAAAAATGAAATAAATAAAAAGAAAAAATTAAATAAATAAATAAATGACCAGACAAAATTGGAACTGGAATACTGTTTAAATACTGTAAAAAATAACCTGATAAATGGGTACTTTGAAATTTGCAACTAGAAAAATGCAATTCTGGGAAATTGCAAGTGTGGTTGCCCTGACGTGAGCTGCGAGGAATCCGTTGGGAAATGAATCCTGTCTTACCATTTGGCTCTTTCATGCCCATGTATGGACATCTCTGTATCTGTCAGTCCTTGTCCCTATTTTGAGCGGAGCTAACTGTCCATGTCCCTTTTATGCCCATATATGGAAATCCCTGATGATCATGATCATCAATATTAAGCCCATATTTGGGAATACCCATATACTGTATGGACTATGGACATACTGTGTCAGTCTCCTGTTGTCTATGATGTCAGACATCTATGATGTCAGTCATCTCCAATTTGGGAAAAGTAATTTTTTAAATGAAAGTCAATGGAGAAAATGTATTCACGAATAAATGTATATAAATGAACTATATAATGTATCTCTTAGCAAAGGAATGTAAGGAATCGATTCCAGATGAAGCCGGTCGATTTGACATATGGCCCAAGTGTGTGCCACCAAAACTGTGGGAAGAATAGCTCGGCAAAAATATTTGTATCTAGGGGGGAAAGATGGATGGATGGAATAAAGTCGGACAAGTATTATATTCTGGTTGCCCTGCAGGGGCAACCACTATAACAACAACTGAAAATGTATTTTCTGTTTATTGAAGAGGTGGTGAGACCCCTGTTGCTGAAAAGAAAAACACTCTAAAGCTATGAGTACTATCTGAATATAGTGCTTTTACATTTTAACAAAACAAAAAACTAAATATCACTTACCCTACCCTAGCTTTTAACCTCAGCATCCATATTCTATGGGGAATCGTAGACAGAAATTGCAGATCTACAAGCTCACAACTGGAGCTTGTAGATCACCTATTTTGGGGGGTGGGGGTGGGGGGGGTGAAGACATTTGTCGTCGAGGGAGAAAAAGATGCTGTACAGAGCCAGCTCGGGTCCGATTTATTAAGTGTTCAGGGTTTGACGGATGGAGAGACGAAGCAGGGCATGGCCAGTTGTGTTCGTCTCTAGAGGTTCAGGAACATTTCGGATGCACCGCGGCGGATTTGAAAAAACTGGTGGCGGACGCAGGCACTTTGATGAACGATGATGCACTAAAAGCCTTTCCCAGGCAGCAGAGAGGCAGGTCCAGCTCCGTGTTGCACTTGAGCGACAGATAGATCATAGCTAGGTAGATGTAACAGTGTCCACACGTCCGTCACACCACCACCGCCGACGGCACTACCGCACCGACTGCAAGGTTAATCAATAAGTCGAGAGCTTTTAATGCGTCTATTGTTGAAAGTGGGCTCTGTGAGGGACATTTTTAAAGGCATTTATCAGTCTCTGCTTTTCCTGATGGCTTTGAAAAGTTCACATTTTTATTTTCAAAGCAATTTTTAAAACGGGGTTAGGCACACAAAGTGCTCCTTCTACGCCTTCCCTCTCAGCTTCCCAATACGTCTCCATAAAAGCAAAGGGCTGGCCACTCTCCCTCTTTGTCCACAAAACGGGGTTTACAAAGTAACCTAGATAGTCGTAAGATGAATGAATGACTTTTGGACTCTCCATGTTTATCTCGCACTGCAGTAATTCTTTTTTTGTTTGTTTACTGGAACATTTCCCCCCAAAATTTAAGAAGGATTTAAGCAGTGAAAAAAAGGCTGTCTTTCCCCCACTTGTATATCTGTTTCAATGTCACTCGCCGATTAGCGTACCATCCGGCGACACATCATCCCGCCACACAACGGCTGGCCCTGCAGACGGCCATAGCCATCCAGTACCGTCCCATTTCAATTAGGAGCTAAAAACATTTTTGCGGGCGAGTGGGGGATTAATATTCCAAAGTGGCATGCTTATTCTTCCACATGGATGACTTTCTGGCACTGTCACTTACAATTCACCAATGGTGTAAAGTAATTAAGTATATTTACTCAAACACTGTACTTGAGAAAAAATTGTTAGTCTTTTTACTTTACTGGAGTACTTTTTTACATACTTTTTTTCCACACATCTCAGAGGTAAATAATCTTTTAGTCCACTATAATATTACTAGTTAAATTGCAGATTTGGATTATTAATACAAAACATACATTAACCAAGTACTAGGCCCTATTTTGTACTGAAAATTGGCAATCTACCAAGCTCACAATTTTGCTCTTGTAGATCTGCTATTTTCAAAATACTTTTCAATACATTTTGAAACCTGAAGTACTTTTACTTTTGGTACTTTAAGTACAATTTGATACCAATACTATTTTTTAATCAAGTAAAATGTGAATACAGAAATATCACTTGTAACAGAGTATTTCTACACTGCAAAATTGGTATATTTATTTAAGATAAGAATGTGAGTACTTCTTCCTCCCCTGCAATTCTTCAGGGTTGTTTCCGTGCTTTTTATTTTGTATCCAGTTGATACCCCGTCCGTCCGGCCGGCTGGCAGCACTTTCATCAATCACACATATCAAGCGGAGGTATTTCACGTCTCATGTCTTGTCAAAATCTGAAAAATTGATTGTGAAAGTCCAATTCCAGGGGGCGTCCGTCAATAACAAGACAAGGGCTGGTGGAGGAAGGCCTTCTTCCTTTTCCCTGAATTCTAATGGACAGCAAATCGATTCAGTGGAAACGTTCTGACACGGCGGCCCTAAAATATCTTTGAAGTTTGAAGTGTCTACTTTCTCTGTACGTATCAGACCAATGTCAACAGTTTGAGTTGTAAAAGAAAAACAGGGGGACATTTTCTTGACCACTTCACTTATGCCCTATATCCTCGCCGTCGGGTGGAAACCTTGTATGTTTAAAACCCTTCAGAATACACAACCTTTTTTGTAATTATTTTAAACACATCTTAAAATAGTGAAAATGGGCAATCTACAAGCTCACAACGCCTCGCATCGCGAGCTTCTAGATCTGCTATTTTCACTACTACTCTTGTGTGATGAAGTAAGGCATTAATTTACATAGAAAAAACATAGAAATATGAAACTGAAAATGTGAAATGCGAAAGTAGCCGATCTATAAGGCCCACAAGGTGTTGCATCATGACTCGTTGTGAGCTTGTAGATTAAATTGAATAAAACGTAATATATAGATGAAAAATTCCCAGGGAAAAAAAATCAATTATGATATCATCAAAATAAATATCAACCCGTCTAGATTTCCCCAAAGGATCCCCATGTATGTAAATCTACTGTAACCCTATAGGTGTAACAACGCTCTTTCGATGGCGTCACTGCACACACATTGACTGTAAGATGAACCAATGCAGGGGGGGGTGTTGAAACATGTTTGCATATCATATTTGACGGACAAGCACTGAACTGCCCTCCGGGACCCCTACAGGCTACTGATGTAATACATCAAGGAGAAATGGACGTACTTGTCGGTCTAGAGGTAATAGCCATATCTGACATGGATTGCAGTGTTTGTTTAGCGGTTATTTAAGGGTCAGTAGCTGGTGATATGTGAAGTGTGTAAGGCAGGATTTGGCTGTGGCCCCTTGACCTTGCTGTGTGTCCATTGATTTCTTTTCCGTTGTTCTCCTAATTAAAGGTGCTGACACTGAGTGGGGGGAAGATTAACACAACCATCGACTGTGTGTAACCCCACAAGGGGCTACGGAGGGCACCTAAAACACTTACACTGATGGTTTGCAAGCACACACGTGGCCGTATATGCAATGCACTCACGGATACACTATTTGCAGATCCGCAATTTGCTCTACATTTTCTCTAGAGTAGGATAGGGGTAGGCAGCATCTTCTTCCAGGTGGCCATACTGACCTCGATAAAGTGAGTGAAGGGCCACACATTAGCCTGGGATCCCTTCGCATTTCGGGGTTTGATCCGGTCAGGAGCGGAAACCACTCTACGTCATGTTGTAGTCCTAGACTGACTACAATTTGGCCCGGAACTATCAAACCGGAAGCAGTTTTAACCCAAAACAATTCCCCGCGCTCAAGGACATACTTTTAGGACCTAATAAACCCCTTGATGCGGCGTAGGAAAACTTGTTTGATATATGCATCTTTTAGTCCAACTCATAGTGACTGGCAAGACTACATGAGGCTACTCGAGCATTTTAACTCATACAGTGCCTATCCCGGACTAGTTCGGGATATTCGGGATCAAAAACAATTTTTTATTTGCTATTTTACTTACCCCGAGCTGCTTGGAGCAACGTGGGTGGTCCCGGCTCGCTAGCCGCTAGCCAGCAAGCCATTCTACTCTGTCCGACGATATATTCCATTGAAAATGGTTTAAAATAAAGTTTAGACCCCCCCAATGTTCACCCAATGTTCATTGTAGGCGGCGCGACGTATTCCAGGGTGCCTATCCCGAACTAGTCTGGGATATTTAATGAAATGAATAAAAATGATAAGAGGCCTTCTGAAGCCTGGCCTGATTTTTGTAGCTACTAGCCGAAAGCTAGCAACGTCCCGGCCGCACGTTATTTGCGAACGCAATCGCCAATCTCCGCCTAATCCAATGAAAGACCACATCTTTAAAGGCTTATATCTCTGGATTGTGTCATAGGGAAGCGGCGCGAGCAGGCCTGGAATTTCATCAGTTTAGGGGCAAGGCCAATTGGCCTTTGGTGTTGTAAAATTTTTGAGGGCACAAAGGCCAAGTGCCAGGGCAGGAAGGCCATCATTAAAACAATGATTTTAAGTCCATGCCACAGTCATAATTAATTTAGCTTAAACGTTAAGGTTTAATGTAATACCTTTCAATTAAATAAATATCAAGAAAATGTTTATTTCTGTTTTGCCATGTGCAGTGGTGTAAAGTAACTAAGTACATTTACTTAAGTATTGTACTTAATTGCTTATTGTAATTTTGAGTATTTCTAACACTTACTTCTACTCCACTACATCTCGGATCCAAATATTGTACTTTTACTCCACTACAATTATTTGAAACCTTTAGTTAACAGTTACTTTGCATATATAAATTATAATATTATATTATTAAACATGAACCACTTTAGCCCTATTTAGGCTATTTGAAAATAACCAAGCTTGTAGAAAAAATAGCAGATCTACAAGCTCAAGATGTCGCATAACTATGTGTTGTGAGCTTGTAGATCTGCTATTTTCAAACATTTTGTACTTTTACTTTTGGTACTTTAAGTACATTTTTGATACCAATACTTTTGTACTTTTACTCAAGTATATTTTGAATTTGAGGACTTTTTACTTGCAACCGGAGTATTTCTACATTGCAGTAGGCTATTGATACTTTTACTTGAGTAAAACATTTGAGTACTTTTTCCACCACTGGCCATGTGTTGTGCACGCACGCACACACACACACGCACACAAACTCCTCCCTCCCGTTCGCGGAGTGATCCCTTTCTCAACAATAATGTACTTTCTGACAGCTCAGCCTCTTGGGGAAAGAATAGCTTTTGGTTCCCTTGTGCTGCATTTCGGTTGTTGTCCTGAGCTCAGCAGAGCTCCGTTTGAAGGCATTCGTTCGCACATTCGGATTTATTCAACAGGCTGCGTTAGATGTAACTCCCGTTTAGCCCGGTGATGTTTTTGTGTTGTATAATCACTGGGTCGGCGGCTCCACTATGCGGTGGCTGCTATGCTGCTACTACGAGCGTAAATGGAATCTACTACTGGTCATGTGAGCAGCTCAACCAACCATGCACTGCTGTTACCGTAATGACTGGAAAATCGCGCAGAGGTAAAAGCGGTAATAAGCATTTAATGAACTGCTGTGGGCGCCGGGGCACCACGGCCACTGTGGCCGTTTGGGCATGTCATTTTTCGAGGGGCACACGGCCAAAGAGAGGGGCAACGACGGCCATGGCCGTCGTGGCCGCCGTGAAATTCCTGCCCTGGGCGCGAGGTTTATTTACGGCGAAATCGCCCAAAAATGATCTTTTAGATGACAAAATGGGAATAGCCATTCTGTTAGCATCTTCATCCGGGACATTTCCATGCCGTGCATGAACGTGAGCACGTCAGGTCCTGGAAGGTGAAGTCCTGGAAGCTAAAGCGCTCGCCTATGAGAGATGCGCTGGCATTCTTTGGCCCCTAGAGGGCGCTGGCACTCAATGAGTTAATAGGGATTGGGGAAACAAACATGGGGAACCAAAACAAAGAGACGCCGCTTCTTCTACTTGTGGTTTCCGCCTAGACCCGGATCAAATGGCCCGTTGTAAACAAAGTGACGCGAGGTTACCACACATTGGACTATTGGATTGGAACTTGGAACACAGTGCTGATTCATGTTAAAACTGCATTCGATAGACACGACTAATTTATGGTCAAATATTTTATCCCTTTTTTTCTCTTTTTTTTTTACAGCTGTACTGTATCATTCACATTATCAAACATATTTTCAAAATAAGAAAAAAAAGTCTAATAAGATTAGTCATTGGGCATAAGACGCCACACAAAATAGGGCCGATTGCATTGTGTTATGAAATATGAATATGGATCCCTGGCAGACTGTTTCACTGTTACATTATAAACTTTTGAGTAGGCCAACATATGAATGGAATATGGAATGTACTTTAGTATGTACTAAAATGAATTTCCCCAAAAACAATCTTTGATGCAGGAATGAAGGTGTATGACACCCACACACATCCATACACATAAACCCACATTATCTATGTCATAATGAGCCGGAGTGACTCTGATTCTCATCTTGTATGTTTTGTGTTTATCTTAACTGTTTTTATGTTGGGTGATATGGATGAAAATGTGCATATTTAGCTAAATCATGTGCATTTTCATTGCATCATATTATTATTTTTTCATTAACACATGCTGTCCATCTCCCGAATGAACAAATTAAATTAAATGAATGAAATAGTAGGTCAAATACCTACCAGAATAGAACGATCCTGGTGTTTCCTTTTTTCCAGAACCTTCTGGCTGCTTTGCCCCAGTCTGGGTAGTTTGAGGCCTGCAGCATCATGTCCGTTACCTGCAGAGGGTAAGAAGATGAACATGTGTTTACATACCGTAGATGCTGTACTGTACAAGGGGGTGGAGAGTAAACCCAGTTGAAGTCCATTTGTGAAGTAAAAGTATATTTTTTGCATCTGAGATGTAGTGGAGTAGAAGTAAAAGTACAGAAAATTGGAAATACACAAGTAAAACATACCTCAAATACCTCACTCAATTACAGTACTTGATTACATTTAGATACTTTCGACCATTGTTGCGACCGTCAGGGAGCAGTTTACTATGAAAACCTCCACCGTCCGTCCGTCCGTCCGTCCGTCACACCTTTGTGACCATCAACAAACGTCACACCTTTGTTGATGTTTAAATCGAAGAGTCTTGGTCAAATACTTCTGTTGGTTTCTGCACTGATCATTTATACAATTCAGCTGTGTTTGCTCGTGTCATCATGATGAGGTCATAAATCAGCCATGCCCAAATATAGATTTTACGGGTTTACATGCTTACTCAGTTATTCGTTATGTGAAAGTCCTATGACGTCTATGATATCTGACATCATCATACATACATTCCCTTTTATGCCCATAAATGGAGATCCCCTCTGTAGAACCAGCCACTGACATCACTGTAATGTCAGGGGAACCAAATCCCTTTTATGCCCATATATGGAGATCCCTGTGATGCCAGGGGAACCAAATCCCTTTTATGCCCATATATGGAGATATGGAGATCCCCGTGTTGCCAGGGTAACCAAATCCATTTTATGCCCATATATGGAGATCCCTGTGATGCCAGGGGAACCAAATCCCATTTACGCCCATATATGGAGATCCCTTATGTCATCAATATTAAGCCCATATCTGTGAATATCTTTGGGTACCAGATGTCTCCATATATGGTTAAATGGTCCGATATACATCACTGGCCAGAAGACCAAGAAATGGTGCAACCTCGCCCTTTGCTTTTCTCCCTATAGGCATCTTACTGGTAGGTAGTTTAATGAGGAATGCAGTATGGTGGTAGGTAGGTAGTTATGGCCTTTGATGTAAGATTTTCACTTTCTAGGATAACTATATTTGCTATTCCCAGATGATGCCCTTTTAGGGTACCCCTCATGCCCATATATGGAGATCCCCAGGCTTTACTAATTAACATAAGTTTTATGCCCATATATGGAGATCAGTGTCCCAATGTCATCAGATATATGGGCATAAATGGACACAGGCAAACTAGATGGGCTGTATGGATATCCAGATGTGTGATGTAAGTGTTTTATTCCAAATGTGGCACCCCACAGACATATTTCCAGAAACAAAATCCCTTTCATGCCCATATATGGAGATTTCTGATGTCATCAATCCCAGGCCCTGTAAAAAACATGGTTGCTATGGTATGAGCAACTTATGTCTCCATATATGGAGATTCAACTTCAATGAGTAACCATGGCAAACTGTCAACTGCCCGTATGTCTTGATAATTGGTAAAACAAACTTTTGGCCTATTTGTGGAGATAAGCGACCAACGGTCGCTTATCTCCCGATTAGGGAGTCTTACTGGTGTTAGACTTCTTATTGAGTCTTACTGAGAGAACTAAAATAAATTAACATGCTGTTGATTTATAAAAAAAAAAAATCATATTGTATCTTTTATGTTGGGTGCTTGCCATGTGCTCAATGACTTGGTTTCCACATTGCAGACTATATATTATCATATTGTTTACAGTATAGCATAATACTAGTATAGCGTGCAAAGCAAAATCAGGGAACGCTATGCGTAACCCCCCACAAGGTGATTTTGCTTAGCAAAATGCAGGGAACATGGTAAAGAGCAGAGCCATTAACGCCAAATTTAACTGTATTCAATTTGTCGCGATAAATGCTTAAATCTACTTGTGACGCAAATGTTTCCGACTGAAACTGGATCCATTGGAAAAACGAATGGTTTTGTACATACAAGGTTTCCTACCACGGCAGTGCCATTATAACCTGCAGTACTACAAAGCATACCTTTGTGCTTGACAGGCTTACAGAAATGCCGGCCTGTGTTGTTATAGCAGCAGCAGGGAGCAGCTGGCATACAGTAAAGCCCCGAATGTTTCAAGTGCAAAATAACGAGGGGCTGTGGTCCAATATAAAGCTCATCACGGATTACGTGCTTGTTTTATTAATGGGCGCGAAAGCATTTCACGTATCATTGCCTTTGGGCGAAAAAGGCAGCGGGGCGTCACAATCAATTCCGGATAATGCCTTCATCTTGTTTCGAAAGCTACGTGGGACCCTGTCGATCATTAAACATTATCGAGAAGAGGGCCCCGATTGCCTTTGATGGATGCAACCGTGTGCTATATCGAATTTGATATTCGGCTATGAAAATCCCAGACTTTTCATGTGAACACGCCTCGCAGGCGCCAAATACATGATGCATCAAAAAGGCTGTAGAGAGACGCGGACTGTGTATCTGGTATTGGAAGAGGATTTGGATCTGCCAATCGGCCATTGATTTCTTCATGTATTTTTTTTTCTGGCATCAGCATCGTGAAAACAAGCTCTTCCTGTTTCGCTCATCAGCCGATGACACATTTTAAATATCCTCTTCTCTCTCTCTCTCTCTCTCTCTCTCTCTCTCTCTCTCTGTCTGTCTGTCTGTCTGTCTGTCTGTCTGTCTGTCTCCAGCAGACGCAGAGGTCATCGTCTTAAAGTGCCTTGTGGAAGAAATTGTATGTAACACCCCCTCCACACACACACACACACACACACACACACACACACACACACACACACACACACACACACACACACACACACACACACACACACACACACACACTTCAACTTCAATGCAATTTATGGAATCAGCACTTTGCCTTGCCCCGGTGTCTTAACTCTCTCGTCTGTCGCTCTGTCTGTCTCTCTCCATAATATCTCTCACGCCTTTTCTGTGTCCCTGACTCTCTGTTTCACCTTGTCGCTCTCTCCGCCTCCCCCTTTTTCCCTTCACGCAATCCCGACTACATTTCCGCTCTGCTTTCACCTCCCCCCTCCCCTCTCTCTCTCTCTCTCTGTCTCTCTCTCATTACTTTCCCTCTCGTCACTCTCCCCTCCCCCTCTCCCCCTCCCCTCTCTGCAGTGTGTGTGTACTGTTAGAATACTAATGTGGGGCAGTGAAGGAGCTTGTCAAGTTGTCTTCGGGAACCGTGCGTGCTGCTGGTGTCAGGGCCCTCCTCCTCCTCCTCTATATGTGCAATATGCTCCCCCTCCCTTCTCCCCCCTCTCCCCGGCCACGGCTCTCCTCCATTTATGTTGACAAATGAACCCCCCCCCCTCCCCGTGCAAAGAGAAGAGGTTATACCTCTCCTCTGCGCTCTGCTCCGCCCCCTTCCCTGCATAGTACGCTCGCTTTGCTTCGTCCGACCCCCTCACGAGACTCTGTACCACGGTACCTGTGAACCAGTGGTGGTAAAAGTAGCCTACTCATGTACTCTTTTTTACTTGAGTAAAAGTATCAATGCGGCAATGTAGAAGAAGTACTCTGTTACAAGTAGAAGTCTAGAATAATAAAAAAAGAATACTTGAATAAAAGTATTGGTATCAAAATGTAACAAAAGTATCTCCTCTCTCTCTCTGCACATTATGCAGAATGTTTTCAAATGTATGAAATGTATAAAGATCGTATAGCAGATCTACCAGCTCACAATGCGTCAAGGTTTGTTTATTGTTACATCATGTGTATGCCTATATGGGTATAATAAGAGTACAAATCGTATTTATTTTTATTTTTATCCATGGTTCCATGTGTCTGTATGAGTTGTCCTTGGCACATTGTATTAATATACAGGTCACCTCTGACCTCAGACAGACTGCGGGGGGTGTATTGATGCGCTGGCTCTTTTTGCAGCCCCTTACGGCTAACCTCATGTAATACACCTGCCTTTTATGCTATGCGTACAGCATTATGTATGTACATATCTTGGATTTCTCTTTTGACCTGTTTCCTTTCTGTGTTGTTTATCCTTGCTCTCCCACTCTCTGCCGCTCCCCCCTCCCTTTTGTTTTCTTTCCTGGAAACTGTGCCTGATGGAGCTGGCATTTCACCCACGTCTTTGCATCTGTGGTGTGACAAACAAAATTGGGCTTGACCCAGTGCTAATATCGTCTAAAACTATGACGAATAAATGTGACCACAACAAAATAAAAACTAAGCTCTGATGACTAAGACTGAGATAATTTCATCTACAATTCGTCTACAAGCTCACAACGTGGCACACTGTAACACGTTTTGAGCTTGTAGCCTTGCTAATAGATCTGCTATTTCAGCATGCAACCAAGTGTAAAATCAGCCATTACAATGCCATCATCAAGGCCCACAACAATATTTTTGGTAAAATCTTTTGATATTTAGTCGACTAAAACTAAATTAAAACTAAATTCAGATGATATGACTAAATAAAAAGACTATGACTAAAACTAAATCACTTCTTTTGAGAACTTCGCTGTCAAAATCAACACTGCTTGACTCCCACCCCCAGTATCTGAGAGTCGCTTATAACTCTGCTTAATCACTCCTAAGCAGCCTGGACATAGAGATGTGTCTATGAATCCTTTATTAATTAAGTAGGAACTGCAGGCTGAAGCGTAGGGGAAGTACAGCCCATCTGCTGATATTAGAACATCATGTTGCCTTGCTATCCCATCTCTGTACGCGCTTCATAAAATTCAGAACCTGTATAATCTTGTTCTCTGAGCTTGCGCTTGCTTACAGAGTTGTTATTCAACTGAATAGCTAGACACCGCCTCACAAAGTGGGGTCCCGGTACCCGTCAGGGGTTCTTAGGGGAGTTCCAGGGGGTCCTCAGCTAAATTATTAATAGCCAACACATCGACTGCCAGGTAGTAATTAATTAATCAAACCACCTCTGCCAGGGATCATCCATTCTTTAGTGAGGGTCCGTAGAAAAAAGCTTGTAACCCAATCTGGGAAAAAACAATCATTGAGCTGGACGGAGAGAAACATTTCTGGGATGATGCCATTTCAGGTTGTATCCGTCTCCTAGACACCATTCATACGTTGCCAAGTGCACCCATAGACGTCAATGGCGGTGAACCGTTGGCTTTTATGAACAGTGGCAGTTGTACGGAGTTGCATTGCTGTGGACTGGCCTTAACTTGCGACTAGTTGCATTGGTGCGGTCTGGTGTCAACCCTTTAACTGCCAGAGTTAAAACACTGTCTATACTGTAGCTGCCCTTGCCGGCAAGTGTTTTTATGTACAAAGGCAAACCATCTGTGATGTGGGAAGTCACACGGAGTTGTGATTTTTTTGCAACAAAACCAAAACTGTGACCCAAACATCAAGGTACAAACTGAACGTGGATAACTGAGCCGTTGCAACCTGTGGCCTACTGAGTGATGTCCAAGATTAGCGGCTGACAGAAAGTTTACAGTTTAATTACAGTTTAGGCATTTAGCAGACGCTCTTAATCCAGAGTGACTTACAATAAGGGAGGTAATACCTCAATACAATAAGCAAGGTAATACATCAATACATCAAAATCAATACATCAATTGCATAGAAATATCAATCTAGAAAAATAACGTAGGTAGACCAAGCACCTAATCAGTAAAAATTGCATTTAAATATTATCTCATAAAACTATCTCATAAAAATAATTTCAAAAGAAAAAAAAATAGTTGTTATATAGTTGTTGGGATGTAACGGTCATTGACGGACTGGTGTATTATAATACATGGTGGAGTTACAGAAAACACCCACCCATTCATTCCAATGGGTTTTCAATGGGTTGAAGACCAAACGTCCAGGTTTAGTCATCAACTTGATGACTAAACTAAGTTAGAACTAGAAAGATACAATTCTCTGAAATTGCAAGTGTGGTTGCCGTGACGCGAGTCACACTTGCAAATGAATTTCGTCTTACCATTTGAATTTTCCCCTTTCAAGTCAATGGGGGAAATGAATTCACCAATAAATGAATGGCCATATATGGATATCTCTGTGTCAGTACTTGTCCCTTTTATGCCCATATATGGAGATCCCTGATGTCATCAATATTAAGCCCATATCTTGGAATGACCATGGACATACTGTGTCAGTCTTGTGTGGTCTATGATGTCAGACATCTATGATGTCAGTCATCTCCATATTTGGGAAGTGTAATGTTTGCAATTTCCCATCAAAGCCGGTCGATTTGACCTATGGCCCAAGTGTGTGCCACCAAAACTGTGGGCCGATTAGCAGGGCAAAATAAGGTTTATGTGGAAGGATGGATGGATGGATGGAAAGATGGTCTGGTTGCCCTGGCAACCTGACTAATTATTCCAGCTGCTAAACAGTTATTTTATCATAATTTTTAAGTGACAAATGTGTGCAGACAAAAGATGCTAGACAACGCCAAAGTCACTGATGGATGAATCACAACCGCGTCTGTGTAAATCGGTGTTGTTAAGAATGATGTCATAGTTTGTGTTTTGTGACATCAGACCAGAGCTCTGGTCAGCCTGAATAAGATGTGACGCAGCTTTTAAACATCACATTTAGTCTAAGTAAGGTCAAAGAGTCTTTACAGGCAGAGTGTACAGTAGGAGTCAGTGAGGCAGGGATTTATAGAGACTAGAGGGGGAGGCTGACATTGACTGACTGAGACTGACAGAGTATCAAAAACAGATCTTTCCAGCCCGCAATAGACAAAGAACGCCTTCCAATTAACAGTCCAAGTGCCGGCAGTGGTGTCCATGAACCAATCTTCCAAGACGGAGGTCTCCTGTTCTGAGTTTCCATTCGCCTTCACATCTCAGGTCCTCCTCCATGAAGACATGAAGAGGGGCCACAACAACCTCTACTGTCAAATGATGAGCAATGGACAGCTCCCCTCATCTTCCTTTGTAACCAGCCAGGAACAAGGAGACAAAGACCAACCAAGATCATGTGAGGACTTCATCTCAGCCAGGAGAAGTGAAGAAACATCTGATAAATTAAACAGGAAGGAAAACCTCACATGTGATAAGAGCTTCATTGAGGCATCGACTATGAAGAAACACCAGCATGTCCAGAGCAAAGAAAAACCTTTTCAGTGTAAACATTGTGGCAAAGGTTTCAGTAAGCTAGGTGACCTGAAAACACACCAGCGTGTCCACAGTGGAGAAAAGCCCTTCCACTGTAAACAATGTGACAAGAGTTTCAATCAGCGAGGTCACCTAAAGGCACACCAGCGTACCCACACTGGAGAAAAACCCTTCCACTGTAAACAATGTGGAAAGGGTTTCAGTCAGCTAGGCAACCTGAACACACACCAGCGTATCCACACGGGAGAAAAACCCTTTGTGTGCAAACAATGTGACAAGAGTTTCAGTGTGTTAAGTTCCTTGAACTTACACCAGCGTGTCCACACTGGAGAAAAACCCTTTGTGTGCAAAGAATGTGACAAGAGTTTCAGTGTGTTAAGTAGCCTGAAGGTACACCAGCGTGTCCACACTGGAGAGAAACCATTCCATTGTAAACATTGTGACAAGAGCTTTAATCAGCTAAGTAAACTGAAGGCACACCATCGTTCCCACACAGGAGAAAAGCCCTTTGTGTGTAAACAGTGTGACAAGGCTTTCAGTCTGTTAACAACCCTAAAAAGACACCAGCGTACCCACACGGGAGAAAAACCCTTTGTGTGCAAACAGTGCGACAAGAGTTTCAGTCTGTTAAATGGCCTGAAGACACACCAGCATGTCCACAGTGGAGAAAAACCCTTCCACTGTAAACAATGTGACAAGAGTTTCAGTCAGCTAGTTCACTTCAACACACACCAGCGTACCCACACTGGATACAAACCCTTTGTGTGTAAACAGTGTGACAAGAGTTTCAGTCTGTTAAGAAACCTAAAGCAACACCAGCGTGTTCACAGTGGAGAAAAACCCTTCCATTGTAAACAATGTGACAAGAGTTTTAATCAGCTAGGTCACCTGAAGGCACACCAGCGTGTCCACACTGGAGAAAAACCCTTTGCGTGTAAGCAGTGTGACAAGGGTTTCAGTGAGTTACGTACCCTAAAGAAACACCAGCATGTCCACAGTGGAGAAAGACCCTTTGTCTGTAAACAAGAGTGACAAGGGTTGAAGTGTGTTAAGTAGCCTGAAGAGGGTGCACAAGGGTGTAGAAATGGGACCAAATGTCCCTTTTGGTTTCTTTTGTACACTCTCAGAGTTATGGGGGCCCGTGTGTTACGACTGGTGTGTGTTTGACCCAAATGCACAGCAAGGAGGAGGCAGAGGAAGGTTAAAGCCCACCCGGGCGTGTTTATTAACCTGGAGCACAGAGTTAAAGGCATGAGGGGGGCAAAAAGGGGGTAGTGGGCGCCGCTGCAGCTCCAACTCGGTCCGGGGTCTTGAGGAACTGGAAGGAGAGGAGAAGCACGGTCAGCAATAGATCCACAAGAATTAAAGGGCAATGCCACTAATAGAGAGAACAGTCTAAAGCTCTGCTAAACTGGGAAAGCTAGTCTGCAGGTTGTACTTAACCATACGAGTGGAAAGGTGAGGATCTGACACAGAGCTGTGTGCTGGCCAGGATCTTGTAGACTCAGGAGCTGATTGCAGACTCGGCCCAGGTGAGGAGATTGCCAAGGTCTTCTGTGACGTACTGTGCCACGAGAGGGTGCCACAGGCCAGGACGTAACACCATGGCCTAATGCATACCCAAACTGGGGGTCCTTGAAAACGTTTGAGAACCACTACATTAAAGCATGGCTCTTAGGATCACCAGTGAAATGACGTCATCAAAAAAATCCGCTCCATCCCCTTCATGTTTATATTTTCACAGAATTGTCCACTTCTCCGCTACTATGTGTCTCGCTAAACAGTGGAGTTTTCAATGGCAGATAGATAACTATGGATTGCAATGGCCAAATGATGCGTTTTCTTTTTCTTTTTTTTTTTGGGATCTTTCCTGAAAAGGCTCTCAATCGCAAGGTAGAGTGAGTATGGGATAATTTGTCCTCACTTCGAAAGATGTGGTCCACCACAATCTTTTGCACTTCAGGTGGATTGAGCGCACTGGGGTTTAGAGTGAGACGAGGTCTAGTGAGGGAAGGGGCAGGTACACTGGGGAAAGATGCTGTATCAATGGGAGAATGGGTAGGTGGAAAGGGAAGGGCAGTGACAGTTGGCTGGGTTTTGTACTCTGATTAGGGTTCTCTGTAGATTTAGAAGTGCATTGTTCAGTGGATTCACCTCCACCAATACTCTGCTATTTGTGATGACATCCCTCAACACCTCTGTAAAATCCTTCCCACTCAGCTTAGCTATGCCCTTTAAATTATCAAGGTAAGACTGTGTAACATTGCTCCCCACCCTCTGTGTGTGTAGACTGCTGCTAAGGCCTGCACATGGAATGAGACTTCAGGGTTATCTGCAAATGCTTGACTGTAAGGCAAAATAGGTTATAATGCTTGTAAAGCAGTGTCACTGTCAAACTGAACTATTACATTTGAATGGAACTCTGACGCTGAGTCATCTATAGCAGTGTTTCTCAATCTTTTTTGGATTGAGTACCCCCTTTCCCTGATTTCTGAATCCAAGTACCCCCTTTACCCGGCAACAAAATAAAACGTATAAAACTGCAATTATAGTATAGATAAATAGTGGTATATGACGCTATATATTAAGCCCCCCATCCAAAGAATATAACATCAAACGGTTTTCATGTCAATAACTTCAACTTTAAAAGCCATCCCAGTTGCCTTGTACCATGCAATTTGGGTTAGCAACTCAGGCTCATATCAAGTTTCTCCATGTGTTAAACATAACAGTACATGTTTTTTACCCTCCTCATTCAATTGTAGTCAATTATTTAACTATGAACAATATTAGCATGATTTATACCTCTATTCTTCTTTTTGGGGTAAATTTTCTTGAGTACCCCCTTCAGTACCTTCGCGTACCCCTAGGGGTACACGTACCCCCATTTGAGAAACACTGATCTATAGTATGGACCCTATTTGTATGGAACCATACTTCTCCAAGAAGGTTAGAATGTCTTTGTCTTTCTCTGTCCCCTTCTCTGTACCTGTTAAACTCACTATAAGAGCATTTGGAACTTTAACTCATCTGCTGCCATTTAACAATACCTTCGTACTCTCATATGCCAAACTGTCTCCATAGACTTCCATGTAATTCATAGTGCACGGATCATGCACACCCATGCCTAGATAATGCACCACGTGTGTCCACATTGCTCACAGCTTTCAAACAAAAAAATCCGAATGGAAATCCGTTCAGGCATTCATGAGATAGCAGCCATTATGTTTTCCTAAAATGTAAACAAAGATGGCTGCCATGTTTGAAAGATGGGGTTGCTATGGGGGTTAAACATGCAATTTCGCGATCGCTATCATGCCTACTAAATGTTTTGGGGTCAAAAATTCTCGGGTTCCTCGGGCGTGGCAGGGTGGTACATCGCGAAATTCTCGGGTTCCTCGTTTTTGGCAGCATATGAGTTAATACCTTTTTGTTCAACAATATCCATTTTGTGGCAATGCACGGTGGGTTATATGACAATGTGCTGTCTGTTCTGGTGTTATTACAATAATCTGGCTCCTGGCTAGCTCGCCACGTTTATGTAGCCTGTATGACTTTACTACAATTTTAAGAGTGATATTATCAATTGGCATAACCATATACTCCTATTATACTTATGATACTCCTATTATATTTATGCTGGGGATTTTGGGCTAATAACAGATGTGCTAGGTTCGACTAGGGAGCCAGTAATCTTTCCACACCCGAAAGAACACCACTGCAAAGTTTTACTCTTTGGAAGGTATGAAATGCTCCACTTCCTTTTAATATGAATAATAAATGTAGGTGAAATTGAAAAATAAAATAAAACATACAAATACTTCAACCTTGGAAATAGCAAATACAAAATACAACCCGGGTAATGCAAAAACAAAATACAATCCTAATTGGACTATCTAAATTCAAGTTCTCAAATCCAAAAAGATCAATTGATCACTGAAATCCCCTTTGTATCCTTTATCTCTGATGTGCTCAATAGTTACCATCAATAGTTCAGTCATAACATTATGAGGATAGTGGTGTGTGCTTGACTCTATCCCACTGCACTGCACTGCACTGTAGCTGTGCAGTGGAGTTTGGTTTTGTCCTACCACACTTTGCAGAGTGAGCTGGATGGGTTTGGGAATCGAGACAGTCAGTGGATTTCATCTTCAGTCTTCTGCATGCAATTATTGGGTCTCTTCTCCGGTTCTGCTGGTTGGTCTCTGTGCGTTATCTCACACATCTACTTCCAGGTACTGGTTGGTCTCTGTGGGTTATCTCGCCATCTACTTCCAGGTACTTCCAACAGGTTCCAAAAAACCTGACCATGCTGGTTATCTCTCTTTTCTCATCAAACTTCACGATGGGACCCTCTGGCTGTAAGTAACCATATGATTTCTCTCTGCCTAAAACAGTAGCTGGACTGCTTTTTAGCTGGACTTTATCACCAGGGACGTGCTGGTCATTGGGAAAAGCGGGACAACTCCCGACACGGCCGGTTCATTCTCGGCCGGTCCAGGCCGGGCCATTAGGAAAAAAATTAACTGTTTGCACAAAAGTAAAAATTAAACTGTTTGCACAAAAGTAGTGAAAACAGCAGATCTACAAGCACACAACGCCTCGCACCGCGAGGCGTTGTGTGCTTGTAGATCGGCTGTTTTCACTAGTTTAAATCATTTTTTAAATTATAAATACAAAACAAACTGTTTTGGACATAAAATGTTTCCACCCGACAACAGCGAAATATAGGCCTAATGTAATTGGCCCACTGGCTTGTCACTTGTCATGATCTGAAATGGCAAATCTTTGAGTAGCAGCAGCGCTATAGAGAGAGATCTCTCTCTATAGCTCGCAATGAGGGCCTCTACAACTCTTTTTCCCGGGCTGAATCAGGGGCCCAGCACGTACCTGTTTATCACCTTTATAAGTGTAAAACCAGGTAATGGCTTGTGGCCGCACAACGTAGCTGCTCTCTCTCTCTCTCTCTCATGTGTGGCTTCAAAAGGAGTGTCATGCTGCTGCACTTTACTGCCCTCAACAGGAAGTGGAACATGATGCTCATCTTCAGAATGAAATACACTTGGTTGATCTAAAGTAGTTTTCACACTGTGCTTAATCATACATATTTAACCCCTTGTATCCTGTTAGGTGGTGTTAAATATATTTCTGCAATATAATTCATATGATGTCACATATTTTCATTAGGACACACTTTCAGGTTTTATCATGTGCCCAGCTAATCACTGGGTTACACAGTCCTTGCCCCTCTTTGCCCATATAAGGAGATCCCTGATGTCATCAATATTAAGCCCATATCTTGGAATGCCCATATATGGACATATGGTGTCAGTCTCGTGTGGTCTATGACGATATAATTCAATATAATTGCAATATAATTCATATGATGTCACATATTTTCATTAGGACACACTTTCAGGTTTTATCATGTGCCCAGCTAATCACTGGGTTACACAGTCCTTGCCCCTCTTTGCCCATATAAGGAGATCCCTGATGTCATCAATATTAAGCCCATATCTTGGAATGCCCATATATGGACATATGGTGTCAGTCTCGTGTGGTCTATGACGTCATATATCTATGTTGTCAGTCATCTCCATATTTGGGAAAAGTTTAATGTTTCCAATTTCCCATTCAATGGAGAAATTAAAAAAATATATAAAATGTAAGAACACGATTTGACATATGGCGCAAGTGTGTGCCACCAAAACTGTGGGAGGATTAGCGGGGCAAAATACACTTTATCTGGAAAGATGGTCTGGCCAGACAAATTATTCCAGCTGCTATACAGTTATTATCATAATTGTTAAGCGAGAAAAGTGTGCAGACAAAAGATGCCAGACAACGCCAATGTCACTGATGGATGAATCACAACCGTGTCTGTGTAAATCGGTGTTGTTAGCAATGATGTCAACGGTTTGTGTTTTGTGACATCAGACCAGAGCTCTGGTCAGCCTGAATAAGATGTGACGCAGCTTTTAAACATCATATTTAGTCTAAGTAGGTCCAAGAGTCTTTACAGGCAGAGTGTACAGTAAGACTCAGTGAGGCAGGGATTTATAGAGAATAGAGGGTGAGGCTGACATTGACTGACTGAGATCGACAGAGAATATATCAAAACCAATTCTTTCTAGCCCGCAATAGACAAAGAAACGCCTTCCAATTGCAGTCCAAGTGCCGGCAGCATGTCCATGAACCAATCTTCCAAGATGGAGGTCTCCTGTTCTGAGTTTCCATACGCCTTCACCTTCACATCTCAGGTCCTCCTCCATGAAGACACAAAGAGGAGCCACAACAACCTCTACTGTCAATTGATGAGCAATGGACAGCTCCCCTCATCTTCCTTTGTAACCAGCCAGGAACAAGGAGACAAAGACCAACCAAGATCATGTGAGGACTTCATCTCAGCCAGGAGAAGTACAGAAACATCTGATGACTTAAACAGGAAGGAAAACCTCATATGTGATAAGAGCTTCATTGAGGCATCGACTCTGAAGAAACACCAGCATGTCCACACCAAAGAAAAACCTTTTCAGTGTAAACATTGTGGCAAAGGTTTCAGTCAGCTAGGTGACCTGAAAACACACCAGCGTGTCCACAGTGGAGAAAAACCCTTCCACTGTAAACAATGTGACAAGAGTTTCAATCAGCTAGGTCAGCTAAAGTTACATCAGCGTACCCACACTGGAGAAAAACCCTTTGTGTGCAAACATTGCGACAAGAGTTTCAGTGTGTTAGGTAACCTAAAGCAACACCAGCGTGTTCACAGTGGAGAAAAACCATTCCATTGTAAACAGTGTGACAAGGGTTTCAGTCAGCTAGGCAGCCTGAAGGCACACCAGCGTGTCCACAGTGGAGAAAAACCCTTTGTGTGTAAACAGTGTGACAAGAGTTTCAGTGAGTTAGGTACCCTGAAGACACACCAGCGTATCCACACTGGAGAAAAACCCTTTGTGTGTAAACAGTGTGACAAGGGTTTCAGTGTGTTAAGTAGCCTGAAGAGACACCAACGTGTCCATAGTGGAGAAAAATGACAGTCCTTTTATACCAGCTTGCTCCTTGCAGACTAGCCTTGCTGAGGTGGTGACGTCACCGAGAACGCTGAGGAGAAAGTAACACGAAATTTTATAATATACATTCACTATTTGTTCTCTTGAATTTTTAGCATATGGTAAAAAATCTGGATATTTTGGCATACTGTGGCGACTAGGTGGCTGACGATCTGTAGACCAGCATTACAAGCTGGTAAAAACACATGTGGCGAGGGCCTGGACGCGAGGTTGATGCAAGAGCCTCTATCTTTCAAATGGATAGTCGCGTATGGACCAGGATTATTTTCTGAATCTAGCACACCCGCGGGCGTCTTTTGAATGCTCCCGTGGGCGAATCGGAGCGATGCAGAATATTCCGCGATTTTTCAAAAGTTGGGAGAGCCAAATGGACCCTTACAGTTCTGTATCTCCGAGGGTGTAAATTTTGTTTCATTTGTAAACTCTCAGAGTTATGGGGGCCCGTGGCCTAATCCATACCAAAACTGGGGGTCCTTGAAAACGTTTGAGAACCAATACATTAAAGCATGGCTCAACAATGAAATGATGTAATTGAAAAACCACCGCTCCATCCGCTTCCTGTTTATCTTTTTCACAGTATCGTCCACTTCTCCGCTACTATGTGCCTCGCTATTGTGTCTTGCTAAACAGTGGAGTTTTCAATGGCTGATAACTATGGATTGCATTATGAATTGTAATGGCCATATGTTGCGTTTCTTTTTTTCTTTTTCTTTTTTGCACAAAAGCAGAGAAAGCGTGTGCGTGTCTGTGATCGATCGGTGGATCAATCAGAAAAAATATGTAAATATTCTGTGACTACAGTACTTGAAAAACACCATTGCTGGCAGTGGTTAGTAGTTTGGTTAAATATGCTTGGCAGTGAAAGAGTTAATGTGGGACCATCATTTATTAAACGCATGGTAAACTGAAGAAAGAAAGAAGAAAAAAACAACAACTTTATATTATGGTTGCATCTATAATGCATTATAAACGTTTTTATTAATGTGACTTTAAACTAGCGAGTGAAAACACAAAGTATAAAATCAAGTGTAAAGTCCGGCCAAAACCTCATTCACTTGAATGGAGCGTTTTCTTGCAGCCAGCAGGGGAAATAGCGACATCTGCTGGGCCATTATTAATGAGAACTGCAGGGGAAACGGCTCTTCCATATTGACCTCATTTTAAAAACCTGATACTTATTGATCACATCAGAGGTCAACTTACAAGAAGTAGAGAAAGGGTGAAGGACCTCCTGTCTGGGATCACTTCAAATGAAGTGTTTTTGTTTCACTTATTTTAATTATTATTATTTAATTTAAATTTTAATGGGAGCACTGAAAAGCAAATCTGCTTGTTACGCCCAGGTGTCCTAGAGGTGGACTTTGCTTTTAGACTTGAAGGTTAACAACAACGCAAACTGGCTCCTAATAATAATACTGATGATGGCTTTCAATATCATGCAATGTCTTGTCCGAGTGTGCTCCGGTATCCGAGTGGTCATCTGGCCAGACAGTTTGGAGGGTGGTGCATGCATGGGGTCAGCTACAGTGGTGGAAAAAGTACTCACATTCGCAACTTACTGAAGTAAAAGTATCAATACTGCAATATAGAAAAACTCTGTTACAAGTAAAAGTACAAAAGTCATCATGAAGGTGTACTCTTTGGCTACACTGAAGAGAAAATGAGTGGTATTCCCCTTTAAGGAAATGTACTTTCCACCGCCGGTCAGCTATAACAGTTAGGAACCTCACCATCCATGCAGTGACGAAGTCTCCCATCCACGTCCCCACTGCAGCGATCTTCATGAAACTCTCATTCCTGATGCCCATGTACTCTGTCACCATGTGTGGCCTGAGAGAGAGAGAGAGAGAGAGAGAGAGAGAGAGAGAGAGAGAGAGAGAGAGAGAGAGAGAGAGAAAAAGCGAGCAGTGTTAATCATCAACTAAATATAACAATATTTTAGTCGACTAAATTTACAGTTGATTTTGTCTACAGAAATTTATTTTGGCAGGCCTTACACTTGGTTGCATGCTGAAAATAGCCCATCTACAAGCTCTCGACGCGCGTCGCAGTGCGACACGTTGCGACCCGAGCGCAACCAAACATAAAATTACTTGTCTCCCTCCCTTACATTTTAGTCTAGTTTTTATTTGTTTGACGAAATTGTCAATTTATTTATTCTTAATTTTAGTCATTATAACATAGTTTTTATTTCGTTTCTACTTAGGCTTTGTCAGTGAAAAAAGGGAGTCGACGGACATCTTTTGTCACGGTTTTAGTCTACGACAGGGGTCTTCAACAGGGGGTCCGGGACCCCAAGTTTATTAGGTAATGACGGCTCAAGTGGTTAAATATCTGAAAACACAAATTGACATGAATCCAAAACACACTGATGATTGTGCTGTCAAACGATGAAACTATATGGAATCTATGAAAAGGTTGTGGGGGTCCCTGCTTCATCTCTCTCTCAGCTAAGGGGTCCTTGGCCTGAACACGTTGAAGACCCCCTGGTCTACGAAATTAACACCGAGAGAAGGAGAGAGAGAGAGTTGATGAGGGCAGTGAAGGCAGCGTAACGCCAGTGAGTTAGAGAGGTGGCGAGAGGTCAGTGGAGGGGAAAGAGAAAGCGATCACCACTGCTCAGTGTCATGATGCTAGCTGTCAGAGTCAATCAATATCACAGCGTGTGTGTGAAAACACTGTGTGATGGCTCTCTGCCTCGCCAAGAAGCCCTGAGGGTTGTAAACAATTTACATCGCTGTGCCGACCGTGGCATTCGCGCACAGCGGCAAAAAACTCCCCTCTCGTTCGGTCCTCATCTGTCTTCCTAATGTCTGGTAAATTATCCATTTATTTGGCAAATTTGCTGCGCTGTGTCACGGCGATTTGTAATCGTGCATTTGCCAAAACAATGAGACTCTTCTTCCCCCGCAAAACGCGAGGGAGTTAGTTGGCAGAGACCTGCTTATAGCAGCGGTAGCAGCACGATGCAGGCTGTGCTAAGCGAAAACGTGGGCCCTCCGCGGCTAAAAAGTGCATGCCATTACAGAGATACTTAACGATAGGGGCTCACTTTGTAGCGTTTGATAACAAATGACATGCATTCTTTCTCAGTCCCAGTTATGTCGGGATCTCCTCGGGAGTGGATGGAGATGAGAGGGTTTTCGTGTCGGGGATGCGGGCCCCCACTTCGTGCACGCACGCACGCGCGCACACATACCAGTACATCTCCCCAGTCTCTCCAGGTATTAACACAGGGAGAGAGAGGCTAAAAAAGTGGGTCAGTTTGCCTCCTCCACGGGACTGTGATCCTGGGAGAACAAAGGGGCCTGTTTGATCTCCTGGCAGCACCAGCAGCGTCTTCTCTTTAGATGTTTGAGTGGAGCAGGTGGGCGCTCATCCACCCCCACGCCCCCGCCCTCCTCCTCCATCCAGGTCACACTCTCATGAATATAATAGATGCGGTGGTTAGCGCTGCTGCTGCTGCTGGCTGCACACCCTCTCGAGGGGTCACATTTGAAGTCAGCGGCACCACCATTCGTCTTTTGTTTCAACTCGGGTCGTTTTCTGTATAGTCTCAACCAAAACGGCTTCCTATTGGCACCACTACGTCGGTGTGGAAAAACAAAAACATTGTGCAACACTAAAACACTGTGCCCGTGTTGGTGACAATTTGGACTGCGTCCGCTTACATTTCCACTTTTTTTGAAGATATATTTTCTGGGCTTGTTCTGCCTTTATTTATAGATTTGTAGTAGAGATGGGCAGGAAACCGGGGTAGTGAGACATGAAGCAAAGACTGTCGGGAGTGGGACTCGAACCCGCGGTAGGCAGTCAGGCGTACCGCATGTCATGCTGTTTCCTTTTAATTATCATCGTACTTTTTATCTGTTTGTGGTGTGCATTGCGAGGTCAACTCTATTATTACTCGCTCACTTCAGATTTGTATTGTTACATCTTATATACTGTACGGGTACAATTCTTTGGTTTTGGATCCTCACGATCGCTTCCAATCTTGAGGTTGAAGATTGCTTCAAAGATTGCTTGTGAGATTACTTAAAAAAACAAAGATGTGTGTGTGTGTGTGTGTGTGTGCGTGTGCGTGTGCGTGTGCGTGTGTGTGTGTGTGCGTGCGTGCGTGCGTGCGTGCGTGCGCGCACAGTCTTGATATGGCAAAGTGCATGTGTCTATTTTTCATTTTATTGGCCTTTATTTATTCGTTGAGAGCATGCTATCTTTTTCAAGGACGCCAAGAGTACAACATGATCACAACATAATACCCCCCAAAAAAAGTATGTTCTTAAATAAAGTGCAATATAATGAATAGCATAAAAAAAACATAACAATGCAGATAAATAAGGGCCATACGCAAAGCAGGTGCAGTCCTTATGTAATGCTAATGCATCCTCAAATAGTTCCCTAAATCAGTGGTTCTCAACCTGTGGGTCGGGACCCCCAGGGGGTCTCCAAATTATTTTGGGGGGGTCCCCAGATGATGAGCTTAATGTAAAACATTGTTTTCTCACTCAACAGTAAACAAACCAACATAAAATGTAAGTGTATAGAGGGTATCTGCACATTTCTAAAGTGACAATATTTAAAGAGTTTTTAACACCTCTAAAATAACAAATGAAACATTAGCCAAACTGTCAAGTATTAGAGGCTGAAATTGTGAAAATAGCCGATCTACATGCTCACAACGCCTCGCAACAATAGAACCTTGTAATACAAAATGAAATGCCTCAACTCTTAGTGCTCGTCAGGGTGGGGGGTCTCCAGTTAAAATCTGATTATTTGGGGGCTCGCGGCCTGAAAAGGTTGAGAACCACTGCCCTAAATGTCTCTCTAGATTCTTCTTACAGCTCTGGTATCATAAAGCTGATTTTCCAGAGGGAAGTTAACAGTCTACTGCCGGTCACTCTGTGGCTACAAAGCCACAAAGTCTCTGTAAATAAGACTGACAAGACAAGACAAGAACCAGCAGAGGATGATGCCATTATCGTTGGTTAACTTATCCCTGCAGTAATAATATAGGTGTTCATCTTTAATTCATGCTAATGGATCCTCATGTTTTTTACATTGGCTTATTAGTTCACAACAGAGGAAACATAATATATTTATTCGAAGACAATCTAGAACACACACGTGATGAGTTAAAAGCAACGTAACCGCACTAAACGCCAACTGTTTTCCAGCGTGTGTGCGCTAGGACTGGGGCGATATGACTTCAAATCAATATCGGGATTATTTCAAACTAGTGCCTCTATTACGACTCTAATGAAAGATTATTAAAAAAGATATACAACAATATACAGTGTATATATACTGACAATATACTTTTTTTCTTTTTTTTAAGGGTTACTGTCACCTAAAAAGTCAGTTTAAAAAGTCATCTTAAAATATGAGTTAATATTTTTATGATGTCATTGTGGGAATGTGCAATTATAAGCCAATCAAATTAATTGACTGCACTTGGACTACTTACTGTACTGGTCAGCTGTTGTTGGGGAGCGAGGGGCAGATTACACTGTGACATAAGTTTCAGACTATTTCAGACCGTTTTCAGAGAGACCACGTGACCTACTGTATCTTACTATTATAATTTCGGGGCGTGTCAGCGGGCCTTTAACTAGCTTTTCAATTATTCTGTAGTTTATTGGTTCTAAATATCGGTTTCGACATACAGTATTTCCAGTTAATTGCCCGGCCGGCCAGCCCTAACTGGGTCCTGGAATTGTGTATACCAGCTCTTATAGTGGAGACAGAGGACATTATATAAATCATACATCATCAAAGCAGTGTTCATTAAACATCTTCTGACAGGGCTTTCATTAACGAAAGCGTGGAGGTAGCGCAAGGTGACTTATTGCCTCGACTCTGAGCACCGCAAATAAAAATGGCCTTGATTGGAATGGACGATTTATACGTGCATTAAGTCAGTTAGACATTCAGTGACTTGGCAGCGGCTCCAGTTACCAAGGAGATTCCCGCTGGGAGTCGTTTACCCGCAGCAAAAGAAAAAGAAAAAAGAAAAAAAGAAACTCTAATCGATACTTGTGGAGAAAAATGCTGTCTGGCACGACACGCTCGCCTTTAAATCGTCGCTGTAGCTGGCCCGAAACCTTGTATGTCCAAAACGGTTACTTTTCAGGAAATAGGAGGGGAAAAAAAGAACCTGTGTTCCCAATGGATCCAATGTACAGTATATATTTATAATTTGTCACAAGATCTTGTTGCTCAAAGATGCTAAATCTGGAATGAATGTGTTCTCTCATCTTGTTTTTTTGTTAAAACTCTGGCTGCCGCATTCTGAACAAGTTGTAGCCTGTCAGTGCTTTTTTTAGGAAAGCCAGAAAAAAGTGCATTACAGTTAGTCGAGCCGCGAGAAGACGAACGCGGGGTTTCAAGTTTTTTTGCATCCTCCCTGACAGAAAGGCTGTAATTCTTCAACGTTTTCAGGCCAAGGACCCCTTAGTTGAGAGATAGATGAAGCAGGGACCCGGCCCCCACAACCTTTTCATAGATTCTCTCATAGGCGAGCGCTTTAGCTTCCAGGACCTCACCTTCCAGGACCTCACGTGTGCACGTTCATGCACGTCATGGAAATGTCCCGGATGATAATGCTAACAGAATGGCTATTCCCATTTTGTCATCTAAAAGATCATTTTTGGGCGATTTCGCCGTAAATAAACCTCGCTTCCCTAAAGACACAATCCAGAGATATAAGCCTTCAAAGATGTGGTCTTTCATTGGATTAGGCAGAGATTGGCGATTGCGTTCGCAAATGACGGCCGGCCGGGAGGTTGCTAGCTTTCGGCTAGTAGCTAGAAAAATCAGGCCAGGCTTCAGAAGGCCTCTTATTATTTTATTCATTTAATTAAAAAAAGCCGGACTACTTCGGGATCGGCACACTCGTGTACTCATCGGAAGCGGCGCCGAACATCGGGTGAACATTGGGGAGCTCAAAAATGTATTTTAAACCATTTTTAATGGAATATATCGTCGGACAGAGTAGAATGGCTAGCTGGCTAGCGGCTAGCGAGCCAGGACCACCCACGACTCTACAAGCAGCTCGGGGTAAGTGAATTAATAAAAAAAAAATTGTATTGGATTGAAATAAAGCCGAACTAGTTCGGGATCGGCACAGAATGAGTTAATATGAAAAAGGAGGAAAAAAAAGTTCCTATCACACAAAGATTTGGAGGACCCCCTGTAGTAACTCTGAGGACCCCCTAGGGGTCCCGGACCCCCTGTTGAAGACCCCTGCTCTAATTCTAGCGATGTTTCTGAGATAAAAGAAGGCAACCGTAGTAACATTTTTTATGTGTGCATAAAATGTTTCACTCAGAATGGAGGAATATCACCTACAGTAGGTGTAGTGAAAATACTGTAGCTAATCTACAAGCTCGCCAATTTGGCGCGAGTAGAACGGCTACTTTCGGCACTTTTGCGTGGCACTGTTGCGCGACAAAGTAGGGCATTCATTTATGGAAGAAAATTAAAAAGTTGAAACGTGGAGATACCAGGTTTCTGCCCGACAGCAACGAAATCCCAGCCACCAATTTCAACCCATACCTCCAGTAGTCATGGAATAGTTATCAGAATACCTGTCAAAGCTGGAAATAAATTCCTTACCAAACAATTTCTTCACCAATGTGTTCGTAAAGGTGTCTAGTAACATACATAACAAAGATTGAAATTCAACTTAGGAAAATCTTTGACAACTAGGGTAATTTTCGGTCTCATTCACTTACTATACACTATACTATAAAGGACAAAATGACTCCCAAAAAAAATCAGCTTTAAGTGCGATGTGAGGGGTCTAACTAGGTGTTTTTAATTATTCTGAATCCATTGCAAGCATTTGTTTTGCACAAAAAACATTCCTTGGGCTAAAAACGGCCCCCCAAAACGATGGTTTAGTGATGAGTCATCACTTTTCACAGTTTTGTCAGGTCCATTTTTAGCCCAAGGAATGTTTTTCGTGCAAAACAAATGCTTGCAATTTATTCCTAGGTTTTATTAATATCCCCTGACTACAGACATGTCTAATTGGGCAAATATTTTCTGTTTTAAAAGGGATGGAGTTTTTGTTTTTGCCTTTTTTTCTCTGCAGAGCAACTATGATGAGTTTGGGGACTCTTTGCTCTGCGTGATCAGAGGCAGCACTGTGACTTATTCATGCTGGCTTGAAAATGTAATGGCCTTTGGAGCTGTGATGACCTAATGAGAGAATCCAGATGCATGGTGCAAGCAACGCCGCCCCGGTACAGTACAGTAGCACCATGAATAATCTGGCCCAAAATGGCTCCTCCTGTGTCTCGAGCGCTGCTGAGCCCTGCTCCGCCGCGGCCACTCCGCATCACAGCACGGCGAGCGCGCCAGCAGCGCCATGCAGCCATGCAGCCGTGCCAGCCGGCTCGGACAACCCTCCGTAGAGAGAGCGTTATCAGGGTCTGCACGCGCGGACAGTCATAAAGAATTCAAGGCCGCTCTCTTTCAAATGACCTTCAAAGTCTTGTTCTGTCAAATTCATGGAATGAAATTAGGTTGGGCTTCTTTTTTTTTTCTTTTTTTAGCTTGGATGTCACATCGGGTTGATGTTAACGTATGTTCTATGAGATTTGTGATCAAAACCTTCATGTGTAGACAACTGAATTACAGTGGTGGAAGAACTTTTTTTTAGCACATTTCTTACTTGAGTAAAAGTATCAATACTGCCATGTAGAAACACTCTGTTACAAGTAAAAGGCCACAATTCAAAATGTACTTGAGTAAAAGTACAAAAGTATTGGTATTAAAATGCACTTAAAGTGCCAAAAGTAGAAAGTACTCATCATGCATCATTTCACAAGTTTTCAAATGTGTAAAATGTATACAAATCTTTTGAAAATAGCAGATCTACAATCATCAGCTATTTTCAAATGGTCGAAATGTATATAGCTTAGGGCTATATAAGAGGTTAATGTATGTTTTGTAATAATAATCCAAATCTGCAAATCTGTAACTAGTAACTCAAATTGTATTTGAGTAAAAGTACAATAGTTTTCCTCTGATATGTAGTGGAGTAGAAGTAAAAGTATTGAAGATCAGAAATACTCCAAAAAAGTAAAAGTGCCTAAAATGTTTACTTAAGTACAGTATTCAAGTAAACGTACTTAGTTACTTTACACCACTGCTGTGCTGAATTAAATGGAAAAATCAAACCCAGTTTGAAGTGAGAGGTGCATTTGAGCAGTTCATTTCATTAAGCTATGTGTGTGTGTGTGTGTGTGTGTGTGTGTGTGTGTGTGTGTGTGTGTGTGTGTGTGTGTGTGTGTGTGTGTGTGTGTGTGTGTGTGTGTGTGTGTGTGTGTGTGCGCGCGCGCGCGCGGATGTGCACGTGTGCGTGTGCATGTCTCTGTGTATGTGCATTTCTGCGTGTGTGTGTGTGTCTCGGCTGCTCAACAGCGCCACCTGGTCACCCAGGCCTGCCATCCAGCGGTATTGCAGCTCATACTCATACATAGTTACACATGCTACATATCTTATATACACAGTTACACACTCAGTCAAACATTGGAGCCGGTGTTCACCGCTCAAAACAAAACAATGCAGATGTGCTATCGTTTCTGTTGTTGTTTGTGTGCAATAGAACAGCGATTCCCAAACCTGTGTGGGCCGGGAGACAAAGTGGTCAGATGGGTAGACCCAGGGCTGTCGCACCAAATTCTGGGCCCTGGGTACAAGGATGCACTCACATTTTGTGCTTTAACTATTGAAAAATAGCAGATATACAAGCTCACAGCGCGGCACCGAGTGCCGCGCTGCGAGCTTGTAGACCTGCTATTTTTGAAAAATCAAACCTTGGTTCGAAGTGAAGCGGTGAATTTGAGCAGTTCCAGATCTGTTTTTTATTCTATGTGTTCTAGATCTATGAATTTAGTGTTCTAGATCTATTCATTCTATGTGTTCTAGATCTATAATTTCTGTGTTCTCTAGTTCTATATTACCCATTTGAAGATATCTGCTCCAAAATATGTGCAGAGTGTGCGTTATGGAGAAAGTAACTAACTGGTGCGAGTATGAGAATATGTAGGAGCATCATGATATAAGGAGCAGCCACTGGAGGAGTGCAGTGTATTGAGACAGCCAGAGTTGATTAATGAGTTCTATCCGTCTGTCATTCAATGTTATATGAGATACATAAAGGATTCCTGTGTAAATCAGCAGAAAAGATTACTAGGATCCTTTTAGTTGACCTTGTACCAGTGAATTGTACTGTCATGAAACATTACTTTTTCCTATGCAAACTTCTAATAAAGTCTTCAATCAATCACTCAATCTCTCTTGAAGAAGTTGCACATGAACTATGCTGCCGGACTGAGGCGCTCCAACAAGACCACTCTGACAAGCTAAATGCTGTGCGCAGTAAATGTATTTGTCTGCATATAGCCTAATGAGCCGATAATATTAACAGCTACATGTTTATTTTATTTGTGGGCTATTTATTTACTTCCACAAAAAAGGAAAAATTGTCAATTTTTTTTTTTACAGTATACTCAATCCAATGTCCCGTTTTTTTGCGGTGGTCAGAAAGTGAAGGCATGTTTTTTTACAGTGTAGGCAAGCAGAAGCACTGTCTTCTATCAATGGATTTACACTTTTATTTCTTGCACAGTTGCACACGTGATTTATAGGGGCATGCAGCTCATTTTGTGTGATAACGGCACTGATCACACAACAGCCTATAGCACGACAGTGCATGCGTGGACTCTCTCTCTCTCTCTCTGTTTTCTCTGTGCGGTTTGTAAGTTTCACTTTCGGTTTAGAAATCAGCATCGCTTGCTCTGTCTGGCTCTCTCTCTCTCTCTCTCTCTGTTTTCTCCATGCGGTTTGTAAATTTCACTTTCGGTTTAGAAATCAGCATCGCTTGCTCTGTCTGGCTGTCTGTCTCTCTCTCTCTCTCTCTCTCTCTCTCTCTCTCTCTCTCTCTCTCTCTCTCTCTGCGCAGATCCTGTTCGTACTGGACGGTGAGTGAGTGAGTGAGTGAGTGAGTGAGGACAAGGCAATGGCATAGGACAGACATGACCATATATTGGAAGCGGCTAGTCACCGCTTCAAAAATCTTGAAAATTTGTGCAAGTCTTTGAATATTTCAAATCCTTCTAGGTTTTTGGAAAAGCCTATGTGTTTCTGTCAGTGCATGGTGCTGAAACATTTTTGTGAAGGACCCCCAAAATTATATGTATTTGGCCACAGACCCCCCATCTCAAAATATTTAGTTCCAGGGACCCCCCAGAAGCAAAACTTGAGTTACAAATGTTCGCTTAAAAAATACATATATTCAAAGATTTGCACACATTTTCATGATTTTTCAAAAATAGCAGATCTACAAGCTCACAGCGGGGCACTCGGTGCCGCACTGTGAGCTTGTAGATCTGCTATTTTTCCAATAGCTAAAGTATACAATAATTAAGGCCCCTCCACCTAGGGCCCTAGTAACTCAGTCCCACTGGGACTCAGGGCCCACTCTCAAGTGGGCCCTGATGCTCCAGAATCCCACGCTGCAATAGACGTTTACATCAATCTGAAGCGAGAACCATCCTCTGGTCTGTACTTGACCTTTCGATCCAATCACACACACTAGCATGAAATTGCCAATTACAACTTTTTTTTGCAATGTCACACGTTGCTATACGAATCAAGCACTTTCACGAGGCCCAGTCATCCATTTTTAAAACGACTTAAAGCACAATTTTATTTGATCAGCTGTTACTACTGGTTGATTGTTCTGTGTTCTATGGATCATGATATGTGATATCTTAAAACTATATACTTCAAAGTTATATCATCAACTGATTCAAGTTATATCATCAACAACGTCATCACATATATATTGCATGTTTTTCTTAATATCATGCAGCCCTGTTATCACAGTATGTAATTATCTTCTGAAAACACATATTCGATATATCGAGGTATTCTGCCAATATTATCCCCCATCCCATCCCAGTCCCTCACACCTTGTCATCTTGTGACCTGTCCACTCCACACCATTCCATCTCACACTCCCGCTTTTATCGTTTGTTTGCCCCGTTTAAGGCGGCTAGTGATTTAGTGGTGGCATGGTCGGCGGAACGACCTTTCGTGCCCTGTAGAGGCCAGTTTCATTATATTCTTCTTGGTCCGCCTCCATACGCATTGCTATGCATTGGCTGTGTCCCCTCCAGCCCCTACACAGCCTAACAACGTAGTTACAGTACATGGCGCTGAGCAGCGGTAGTTACCACAGGGCATAAAGCTGTCACCATGAGCCCACTCTGCTATCACTATACCATCTCCCCCAGGCTACTAAAAAAACCTCTATCTCAATTCCAATTGGCCCTGGCTGGCACAGAAACAATAACCCACGTGTTCAGTAGTGGAAGAAGTACTCCCGATTGTTTACTGAAGTAAAAGAAGCAATACCTCATAGAAATACTTTGTTTACAAGTAAAAGTCCTGCATTTGTAATTGAGTACCAGACACCAACATACTTAAACTGACAAAAGTAATATTACAAGTTTTATTTTATTCATTTTACAAATTAGTCAATGTACAAGCTCACAACGCCTTGCAGAACGGTTATTTTTGTAATAGACTGTGTAAAGAAATAGGGCTTATCTGTTGTTCTGTACAAATTATTTAAACCTACAAAGTAACTTAAAGCGCCACTATGAAACTTTGTCCAATCTGTATCCACCTGTTTCCGCGAGAATTTACTGGAGAACTTTTTGCACCACACTTCCGGTTAACAGCAGACATACAAGCTCGCGTTGCGTCGCAGATGACGGCTGCGGCGCCGGAAGCTCCGTCCAACTTCTGCGCAATGCACTATGGGATGTTGGAAACTTGTGGATACTAATACAATATAACTTATAGAATTGGGGTGGTTGTATTTTGTCTTCCTGCTCTTCTATTGAGACATTGTGTCGAAGGTCATCTCTCACCTAGACACAGGATCTGACATGACAAGTATATATAAGAAAATACTCTAGTAAAGTAAAAGTAGTGATGTATATCGGACCAGTCACCCATATATGGAGACCCCGGCCTGCATGATAGTCAACAATGTGATATATGGGCATTACCAAATATATGGGCATTACCAGATGCCCTAAATATTGATGACATTGGGACAGGGATCTCCATATATGGGCATAAAAGCGGACAAGGACGTAATTCATTTGCAAGTGTGACTCGTGATGACATCAGCGATCTCCATATATGGGCATTAAAGGGACATCAAGCCAGAGCGTGATGTCAGAGCGGCAAACCCATTCTGTTAAGAGTGGTTCCCCTAACATCACAGTGACATCAGAGCATGATGTCAGAGTGACAAACCCATAGAACCACAGACAAACCCATAGAACCACAGACAAACCCATAGAACCACAGACAAACCCATAGAATCACAGACAAACCCATAGAACCACCGTGTCGGGTGTGACGTACAGCCAGAGATACGTGACAAGATGTGCCGGTTTTCATAGTAAACTTGCGACCTATGGTCGCAATAATATAATACAGTGGTTCTCAACCTGTGGGTCGGGTCTCCCAGGGGGGTCCCCAAATTATTTTGGGGGGTCCCCAGATGATTCACTTAATGTGCAACATTGTTTTCTCACTCAACAGTAAACAAACCAACATAAAGTTTAAGTGTATAGAGAGTATCTGCACATTTAAAGTGACAATTTAAGGGCATTTCAATACCTCTAAAATGCCAAATATTACAGGCAGAAATTTGAAAATCTACATGTAGATCTGATATTTTCACAAAAGAACCGTGTTATACAAAATGTAATTCCTCAACTCTTAGTGCTCGTCAGGGTGGGGCGTCCCCAGTTAAAATATGATTATTTTGGGGGTCAAGGCCTGAAAAGGTTGAGAACCACTGATATAATACTTGGGTAAATGTACCTACTTTCCCCCATTTTGACTGAGTTGTTGAGCCCTTATCCGTTCCCTGGCTGATGAGTGGGACAGACAGACTCTAGCAGTCCCAGACCGTACTGCATCAGGCAGCTCCCACACCATTAGTTTTCCATTATAACAATGGGCTTCAAAATGAAGTCTCCTTCTCCAAACACCACATAAATCCGCCTGTCCATTTTCATTGTCACGCATAAACAGCTACATAACACAAGACACATGCACAGTGGCGCATGCACACGCGCGTGTGCACACGATTTATTACGCACGCTCACTCACGCACGCATGAATGCACGCGCACGCACGCACGCACGCACGCACGCACGCACGCACACACACACACACACACACACACGCACAGACTCGTACATTCACACACACAGACTCGTACATTCACACACACACCATCATTCGAGAGAGGTCATAAAAATTATTGCTCGCTGAAATATTAAAATGGTAGGAATGCTGATTAAAAAAGAAGTGTTTAGTATTCTTGAAGACTGAATTTGCTCTGCACTGTGTGGTATTTATAAATGCCCAAAATAGTTTTTTTACTAATCAGCTTTGTAATGGAAAATTGGCTGAGGAACAACAGCAATCAAAATGATGCAAGCCGGCGCGCGTGGCGCTATGCTTCAAGACAATGCTTTTCAAATACCCAACACATTAATCGCCTGATGGGAAATATAATGAATCGAGGTGGAGAGAATGAACAGAAAATTGACTCGCTCGCACACAAACGTGTTTGTATACTATGCTTGTGAGGACGTAACAATTTTAGGATGTCAATTTAATGAATGGCAGATATTCGGCCGTTTTTTCGGCCGAATATCTGAGCGAATTTCGGAGCACGTAAATAAAAAAAATCAACCTCACGTTATGTCCTAACTCTTACCCTAACCTCTATGGAAGTGCAGCCACTCAGACAATTAGAATGTCAATCACGTTTGCACACTGCCGTTTATTTTCGGGCCGAGATTTTTTTTTATTTTCGCAACTGTTGCCACTGGGTCTCTCTCTCTCTCTCTCTCTCTCTCTCTCTCTCTCTCTCTCTATCTCTCTCTCTCTCTCTCTCTCTCTCTCTCTCTCTTTTGCCTGAAATTTTTTTTTTTGCAGATTTCAGATTTCCAAAACTCAACGGAAAAAAACGCAGCAGTGTGCAACCAGCTTAACTCTAACCCTCAACCCTCAACATTTGATGGCAATGCTTTTGTACTTTTACTCAAGCAAGAAAATGGACCCATGCCTTTTACTTGTAACAGATATTTCTTCCACCACTGCAACAAGTACACACACAGACTCACACAGACACACGCATGCACGCACACACACACCCACACACACACACACACACACACACACACACACACACACACACACACACACACACACACACAGTCACACACACACTCTGCGCACACACACACACACACACACACACACACACACACACACACACACACACACACACACACACACACACACACACACACAAAAACACAATCCACCTCCCTTCCCTGCACCCTGCCTACACATAAATAAAAATACATACACAACAGGAATATCAAAATAGACACGCTAATGTGTGCACGTACATGCATGCCCCCTGCCTCCGTGACTCCCAGGGGAGACTAGCAACACAGTTGTCAAGGTGACGCCGTTTGCTGTTTACAATTGCCGCTGCCTTTGCGCTGACCTGTGAGGGGGAAGCCAGAGCACACACACATACTTGTCCTACTTGAAAACAGTGAAGACAAGGTGAGCCGAGAGAAAAAGGGCCAGAAAGAGAGAGACTTAGAAACAAAAATGATAAGTCACGATAATGTTCATCTTATTCAGCATACATTTTGGAGGTGATTGATTAACCATCATGTTTGGCCCGGAGTCCCTCAGGGCTCTGAGCTAGTGTCTTTTCTGTTTTCTGTTAATGTGGGGAAAGCGTTCTTGGTGTGCGTGCTTGGTTGCACTCTGAAAATATTAGATCTACAAGCTTACACAGCGTTGCGCTGCGGCACGTTGAGATCAGCTTGTAGATCGGCTATTTTCAGCATGCAACCAAGCCAACACGAGGCCCATTATTCTGGCGTCCCGATAGTCTGACAACATGTTAGATTACTAGTGTGAGGTTTGTGTTATAGGCATAACTTTTATGGGTTAACGTCCTTTTTCCTAGATTTTCCTAGAGAGAAGAAAGCTTTTGGGCTTGTTTAAATTGTGGTCCCTTTTTACAACTCATACTCATACAACATTAAATGACAGACTAATAAAACACAGTACTAAGTGAAAAAAATATCATCATAAGTCGGACAACAAAATTAAAAATAGAAAATGGTATTTACAGTAAAAAGGTCAGGGGGAGGCAAGTATAGGCTTTGCCTTTGTTTTGGACCAGTTTCGAGTTGCAGCCACCTGTAAGTGACTTTTCTGAGCGGTTTTAAAGGAGGTATGACTCCATGTCTCCATTTATCACTATTCAAATGACACTTTAGCAAAAGTGAAAACAAAAAATAACAACTCATTCACGGTGCTCATTCAGAGCACCGTGAAATCACTGCGTTATGTGGCAGATTGCAGAGTCCTCTGGTCATGGATAGATAGGCCCAGCTAAGAGGCAGCAGGGAATCCCCTCTCCGGCTGCGCACAACAGGGGGGAACCTAAATACCACAACATACCACTTATTGTGCTCTTTTTAAATCCACAAGCATTACAACAGCTCAGTGCCAAAGAGACAAGCCAGGCGGCTGAAAAGGACCAGAATGCCTTTTGGCTCTACAGGGGGATTGTGGTAAGGAGAGACAATGCTCTTATGTATGGCGCTGTAATCCAGATCAGTGCCGCGTGTGAATTCATACATAAAGAACGGCCACACTGTTTCTTCCCTGACTCCCACCCTGTCCTCTCTATAGGACACTCCCTCATCATCATCATACCACTCTCCCTTTGGCTCGTTCTCAATTTACAGTTTTACAACATTACAATTTAGGCATTTGGCAGACGCTCTTAATCCAGAGCGATTTACAATAAGCAAGGACAACACAAGGTGGTACATCAAATGCAGTGGTTTACAACCTTTTCATGTCCAAGTCCATTGTTTATTCGGCATTTGAGCCACGGACGACCATTTGATGAGATTTATTCTCTCAGACCCAAAACGTAGAATATTAAAAGTCCTTAAATTGCCACTTCACTGTCACCTAGGGACCCGACCCACAGGTTGAGAACCACTGCTCTATCACAGCATCCCTCCTTCCTGTCCTCCCGTACAGCAGTGGTCCTCAACCTTTTCAGGCTGCGACCCCCAAAATAATCATATTTTAACTGGGGATCCCCCACCCTGACGAGCACTAGGAGTTGAGGAATTACATTTTGTATAACACAGTTCTATTGTGAAAATAGCCGGTCTACATGCTCACCACGCCTCGCAATGCAAAGTGTTGTGAGCATGTAGATCTGCTATTTTCACAATTTCTGCCTCTAGAGGTAAAAGTCCTTAAATTGTCACTTTAGAAAACATTTTGTCGGGTTGTTTACTGTTGAGCGAGAAAACAATGTTCCACATTAAGTTAATCATCTGGGGACCTCCAAAAATAATTTGGGGACCCCCCTGGTGGTCCCGACTCACAGGTTGAGGACCACTGCCGTACAGGATGAAAAGGACAAAAGAGGCGTCCTTCGTCCTGCCTGCACCGGGGCGTCACTGGCCCCCTTATCCCAGCACAGCTCCGCTACGTGCTTCCCTGAATGCCAAACGCAGCCCCATCTCCCCACTTAACATACACTACCAACCACCTCTCTCCTAAATTAGCCATGATTAATGTGTGTGCCACGTCTTAATTAAATAACACCATCTAATTAGGGGGGGGGGGGGGGCTGATTTCTGCCGGGTTCCATAATGGCAACCGCAAGACGTCGTTGGGAGGATGATGGGGATTTGCCGGTTGTGTGACAGAACGTCGACAGCGAGAGGCCGGCACTGCCGCCGTCAAACTCCCCGGGCGGGCGGTCGTCACACTCCTCCGGGTTCAACGCAAACAGACGTCCTTAATCTGACAGTTGCATTAAAATGCAAATAGGCCCAGATGTGTGTGAGGGACTGTGGTAACAAGTGTGGATTACCTCCCATCCCCAGGGGAGCCACAATGGAGGGGCCCGCATTCTCCCCACCGCCTAGATAGACGATAAGCCCGGTTGGAAGCTGGCAGATACAGCTGTTGACCCGGGGCTGGGTTGTATCAATATTGGCTCTGGGCATCACTTGTCACTGATACGACGTGTGCGGTTATATCGACGCTGTGGGGGGAGAAACCACGTATGTCCACAAAGACTTTACCTTTCAGCAATGGTGGAAGAAGTACTCAATTACTACTCAATTGTTTTACTTAAAGTAGGACTGTCATCTAAAGGGGTCACTTTAATTTCAGGCCGGGTACACATTTTAGTGTATGGGAGGGGCTTACAGTACATGTACAGTATGTAGCAACATATTTGTTTTTGTAGGCTAATTTCTGATTAGTCCTAACTATAGGTTAGGCCTAAATGGGTTAAAAAGTAATCTTAAAATATTAGTTAATATGTTTATGATGTCATTGTGAGAATGCTCAATTATAAGCCAATCAAATTAATTGACTGGACTACTTACTGTACTGGTCAGCTGTTGTTGGGAAGCAAGGGGCAGATTACACTGTGACATGAGTTTCAGACTATTTCAGAGCGTTTTCAGAGAGACCACGTGACCTACTGTATCATACTATTATAATTTCGGGGCGCGTCAGCGGGCCTTTAAGTTAAAGTATTCATACTGCAGTATAGAAATGTTCTCTGTGAGGGGGCATGGTGGCGCCTGCAGTCGGTAGTGCCGTCGCTTCACAGCTATAAGGTCCTGGGTTCGATTCCCGCCGGGGACGCCGTAGGCGCTCGGGGTATGTTGTAATAATAATTCAAATCTACAAAGTAACAATTAAGTAGAGTTTTCAAATAATTGTGTAGTTGAGTAAAACGTACAATATTTGCCTCTGAGATGTAGTGAAGTAAAAGTATTTAAAGGAGTAGTTTGCCCCCAAAATGACATTTTTTTCTATTGATTAGTTATGCCATGGAGACTTGAGTTCAATAATGTTTTTTTGTATTTCTCGCATTCCTAAGACAAAAAAATTGATTATAGTAAGTTTACCGCCATTGATTCTGGAAGGGGGACCAAATGCATGTGCCTGGATGGGGACCCAAATAAGCCCCTGGATGCGGACCCAAATGCATTTGGGTCAGAATCAATGGGGGTAATTTTAGGGTCAAGGGTCAAGTAAATATATCCCCATTGATTCTCACCCAAATGCATTTGGGTCCCCATCCAGGCCCATGCATTTGGGTCCACTTTCATAATCAATGGGGATAAATTTACTATAATCAATTTTTTGTCTTACGTACTCTCTGTCTCCATGGTATGAGTAATCAATAGAAAAAAAGACATTTTGGGGGTGAACTACTCCTTTAAATTTTGAAATACTCCAGTAAAGTAATATTAATACATCAAAATGGCACTTAAGTACAATACTTGAGTAAATGTATTTAGTTACACTACCGTTGCTCGCCATTCTTGTACGAGGAAGTACCGTATGGAACGAGATAATTCAAACCTAACCGGTTGAAATATGGAGATACAAGGTTTCTGCGATATGGATATAGCCCTGGGCGATCTCTCCGAGTCCAGAGATAACGCCGCCGAAGAAGGAATCAATTTCTCCATGACTAATCGTGGAAACAATATCTGGGAAATGGAACATGATGTTTACCCCGCCTACCGACGATGGTTTGCACAGGGGCCGTTGCTGTCGCGGCTGGATAAGGAACGGCTTAGTTTATCTGAGTTGCGTGGACGTACACCGCTAGCTGTAATTAAATCACGCTCAGCGCGGGTCTGAAAGGTCAGGCAGAATGGAAGCATATCAATGAGGGCGGCGGGAGCATACGCTGTGAGGTCAGAGGGACCAATGGGGGACAGACTGTATGCCCTTCCCCCACCCTTGACACACACACACACACACACACACACACACACACACACACACACACACACACACACACACACACACACACGCGCACACACACACGCACACAAAAAGATTTTAAACAAGACTTGAACTAACTGAAACTATTGTTGTTGTGCTTACAAAACTAACTGAAACAAACTAAAAAGAGAGAAAATAATGACCTTCATTTCATGTCTTTTCATGCCAATTTCTTACATAAGCCTAGTATTTTGGCTGTGCCAGAATCTGGCAAACAGAATCTGGCACAGCCTCAAAAAAACATTGGTTGTGCCATATTCTGAATGTGACTCTCTGCTTTCTCCGCCACATCGCAATCAAACTAAAACAAATGTCAAAACTATTAAAGCTGAACTGAAACCAAGCCTTTAAAAAAATAGTAACACACAGACACAAAAAATTATAATTAAAACTAAACTGCAATTGAAAAATAAAAAGTCAAAACAAAACAAAGATATGCGCTAATGAAAATGCTGGACTGAAATGACCTCGCGGTAACGGAAACCTCTCTCACGCAAAGTGCTCCGTCTCTTTCTCTCCACTGAAAAGTCTCTCTCAGGGGTACCATCATATACAGCATGGGTATTCAACTGGCGGCCCGCGGGCCAAATGCAGCTGCGGGGACCTTCCTTGTGGCCCCTGGAACAATAAAAAAAAAGAATAAAAAAAAGCATAATCACAGTAATCCCTAATCATATTCCATCATATTCAAGTGAAGTGACTCCAGTCAGAGCACTGCAGCAGAGTGGAGTGTGTGTGTCTGCTGCGACCCACCTGATCCTCGTTGAGCATCGTTAAAGCATCAAAGAAGGAATTGTGTGTGCACTGTCAATAAGGTCGACATCAATGCCAGGTTGGCCATCACTAGTGTGATGTAGTTAGCACTAGGTTTTACCAAGAAAGCATGTTTACAGTTGTCAACTTGTTGAACAGAAATTAAACACATTATCATGAAAAGTATTCTACTTGAAAAGTATTCTGCTTTGCAATGTAGTTAGATGAAAATGTGGTTGTGAAAATGTAGTGAAAATGTGGTCGTGCCGTTGTTTCAAGTGTACAATAGCTCGGGGGGGGGGGGGGGACATTAGTGCGGCCCCTGGCCCCTTGGGTTTCTGTCAGTGTGGCCCCCTGGAAAATTTAGTTGAATACCCCTGATATACATGCTGTATTTACTCAAAGCTGTCATTATGCCTGCGCTCAGAAAGCATGCCAAATCACCTAACCTTTTAAAAAAGCCTCGGCCCATATAATGACACCTTTCCCCTGGACTGTCCATCCTTTCAGTCCAGATTGTGGAGGACGAAAAAAAAAAGCATTAATTCTCACCCAGGGGTTGCGTATTAGGCGACAAAGAGAATCTGTACTTTCTCTTTTGTGTTGTGTGGAGCTACAACGGATTCACAGCGGGTGGGGGGATGAAAAGCAGGGGGTGGAGGTTGCGGGTGGGGGTAGTGGCGGTTTGCAGGTGGGGGGGGGGGAGTGCGGAGAAAGGGTGTGGACACGGATCAAAGGACCTTTCACCGCATGATCATCAGTGCTGGAGCACCACTTCCAGTCTTCCATCACCTAAAGCAACAATGAAAGCCTGATTTATCCCTGGCTGTTGCTCACTAAAATATAACCTGATCTACAGGCTTTCAACATGTCACGAGTCGACGCGACACGTTGAGCGCTTGTAGATCAGCAATTCTTTGCGACACATTCCCTCCCTCCCTTCCCTCACTGTCACCGCTTCATTCACGCTGCTGTCCCAGCCCCGCGGAACCATCCTTATCCGAAGCCTATAATTTATAGAAAACAGCAGACCTACAAGCTCACGAGGCGTCGCGGAGGCGACGCCTCGTGAGCTTGTAGGTCTGCTGTTTCTCGGGGCGAACGCAGGCGCGACACCGTCACGCGACGGAGCACACATCCTCCGTCCCGGCAGAGTGTGAACAACTGCTCTTACACGTCGGGGTCCTTTTTTGACAGAGACGTAAACACTAATGGTTTTTGGCAGGAGCCGGGGTCCCGCGGCGGCCATGCGTGCAACGCACTGCTGCTGCTGGGGCATTCATTATACAGAGGGGAGGAAAAACACACATAGAGCCAGCTAGGGAGGGAGGGAGGGGATGGATGGATGGGGGGGATTGTTGGGAGGGTTGCGTGTGTGTGTGGGGAAAAAGGGGCAAACATCTGCAAAGATCAAGTGGGTTGGTGCTGCTGGTTGAAGGCAAGGCTATAGTGGCTCGCACTCGCTTTACAACAGTGCCATCTGTCTTTGTGAGGAGAGCTTTACAGCAGGGGGATATAAGGGAAGATAACATGGATGTGGTTGTGAGAGGCAATGTTAATTGTTACGGCACATTCGTCTTTTGAATGAGATTTTATTTAGTTTTAGTCATATTCTGGTCATCTGAAAAGTTTTTGTTCTAGTCTAGCAGGCTGATTTGCATGCTGAAAATAGCCGATCATCATGAATGCAGTTTTTACTATGGTGAAAGAAATACAAATGCCTTCCTTTCCATGCCATACCTGAAGGCAGCATTCAAGAGAATTGCCTTGTCCAATCTCTCCTGAACTTGAATGCAGCATCTTATGTTGAAAGAATTGCCTTCGGTGTAGAAATCCATGCCATTACGCCACATCTCCAATGTTGACTTGAATATGCTTAGTATAGTTCAGTGTGATATCAAGCACCGAAAATCGCGTTGTGAGTGTGGAGGTCTGCTATTTTCAATATTTTCACCAAAAGGCCCTTTTAGAAACATCAGCCCCTGCCTCTCTAACATTCTCTGCACGTCCCTGCTCTCTTTAGTGCAGGGGTTTTCAAAGTGGGTGACGGGGCACCCTGGGGTGCCGCGACGGCAGTCCAGGGGTGCCGCGAGATAATTTGATAATATTTGGAATTTATTTGGACACTTGAAAAAATATTATTTAGTATAATAAGTACAAAGTTATTTTCAGTCAGTTCTAACCAAAATGGCTATTATTATCTCAACGTTTTCCTCGCAACATAATCACTAAAATATCATCACTGTCGGGCAGAAACCTCGTATCTCCAAGTTTCAAATGTGTACGTCTTTTGCCCTGCTTCATCATTCAAGACCGTCGCTCAAAACTAGTGAAAACAGCCGATCTACAAGCACACAACGGCGTTGTGTGCTTGTAGATCTGCTGTTTTCACTAGTTTAGTAAATCTTTTAGATGATAAATAGAAATCGAAAGGTTTTGGACAACGACGATATGCTATAAATATATAAAGGTGCTGGGAGTGAAAGTTATAATGTAGGGGTGCCTCGGATTAAAACAATATTTATGGGGTGCCCTGAGACAAAAAGGTTTGGGAACCCCTGCTTTAGTGAACCCACTAAAGTGGGAAGCGAAAAGTGGAAGCTGTCCTGAGCGAGCAGCATGCGTGGCCCTCTGCCCCTCTGCTCAGCCAAGCAATCCCCTTCCTTTGGCCAACAACCCCAAAAACAAGCTGACATGATGGATACCGGTGTCGCGGCGCGGGCCAAAGTGACGGATGGGCCGATTATACAAACTCATCCCTCTAGTCCGTGGAAGAGAAAACACACACACACACACACACACACACACACACACACACACACACACACACACACACACACACACACACACACACACACAACACCTCTCCTTTGAGCTAATAGCCTTCATCTGCCTCTGCCTTATGGACGCTAAGCCGTTACGATGGGATGGGGCAGGGGTGTCGCATCAAATTCTGGGTACAACGCTTCACTGGATTATTTTGTGCTTTAACTATTGAAAAATAGCAGATATACAAGCTCACAGCGCGGCACAAGTACCGCGCTGCAAGCTTGTAGATCTGCTATTTTTGAAAAATCTTGAAAATTTGTGCAAGTCTTTGAATATTTCAAATTCTTCTGAGGTGTTTTGAAAAACCTAGGTTTACATGTCAGTGGTGCTCAAACTCTTTCACGTGAAGGACCCCCAAAGTGATATGTATTTGGCCACGGAACCCCATCTCAAAATATTTAGTTCCAGGGACCCCCAGAAGCAAAATTTGAGTTACAAATACATATATTCAAAAGATTTGCACACATTTTCACGACTTTTCAAAGATAGCAGATCTACAAGCTTGCAGCACGGCACTCTGTGCCGCGCTGTGAGCTGGTATATCTGCTATTTTTCAATAGCTAAAGTATAAAATAATTCCAGACCCCTCCACCGTGGGCCCTAGTAACTCAGTCCCACTCCCCCCCTGCCCCCCCCCCCCCCCCCCCCTTGCGACGCCCCTGACGATGAGATGGGGGGGGGGGAACATCAGCCAACATCAGATGGGACAAATCCCATTATACTAGGCTGCGGTTTCACCCCTGACAGCTTGCATTTGAACAGACACCTGTCACGTCGATGCTTTACAACCCAAACAAACCTCCACGGTAAATCACAGCAGCCCCCCCCCCCCCCCACACCCCCACCCGCCATGTGACCTCCAGGCTGGATGGGCATGGGCTGGCCGGCTTCAAGGGCATGTTTTTCCTCCCACCACCCCCCCACCCCCGTAGACAGACATGTTGCAAATGCACAAACGGATTCCTGTCAGCTTCCTGATATGTGCATGTGCTCCGCTTTACGCGTGGCAGTTTCACAGTACGTTAGAGGACAAAGGGGGGGCGGTGGGGGAACGACAACGTTTTCCTTTGAAACCAAAGCTGTCAAAAAAAGGTCAATGTTCTATATAGCAAGGGTCTTCCAACAGGGGGTCTGGGACCCCTACGGGGTCCTCAGAGTTAATACAGCGGTCCTCCAAATCTTCCAAATCCTCCAAAATTGCCGATCTACAAGCTCTCAACGCCTTGCAGCGCAAGGCGTTGAGAGCTTGTAGATCGGCTATTTTTGGCAAATAGATTTGAGTTAAAAAAGAGCAGACCAAGTACAGAGTGAATGGTCAAATTTACTAAGCATCAACGATTTTCAGACAACGATTATGTCTGAAAAACACATTAACACATATCCAACATAGACTGATGACAATGCTGTCAAGTCTATGAATCTATCTATGAAATTGATGAAACTCAATTTTATACAACATGTAGAGGGGGTCCCTGCTTTATCTCCACCTCAGCTAAGGAAGGGGTCCTTGGCCTGAAAACGTTGAAGACTGCTATATAGGCAAGAGGCAGATGTGTGTTGAAGTCGAGGTGATGGTTCAGGTTAACCACCCTTCCCTTGAAGGGGGGATGGCCTTCCCTGTGTAATTTATAGGCTGCTGGTTCATTAATCAGACTGGTATTGAGCCTCCACTCAGCCAAGATGTTTGGATCAATTACAGAAAGCTAACGGGAGGGAGAGAGTGTGCCGCCGGGGGCTCTAACCGATGGCGGCACAGAACTAGGGGTGTTAACAGTTAATCGAACTGGCCCATTTAATCTGATATGAAAAGAATCGACAACTGATCATTTAATTAAAACAATTATAATCAATAATCCTTGTTTTGCTCACGACATCACAGGCGAAAAGTAAAAAATTAATGTAATCGAAAATGCGATGTGAGCTTGTAGATCAGCTATTTACAAATAGCCACGGTATAAAATAGGGCTAAAGTGGTTAATGTGTGTTTCATAATATAATCATTTAAGTAATTATAGTAACAAAAGTTGTCAAATAAATGCAGTGGAGTAAAAGAACAAAATAGCGTTGCGAGGCGTTGTGGGCATGTAGATCTGCTATTTTCACAATTTCTGCCTCTAACATTTGACAATTTGGCCAATGTGTAATTTGTCATTTTAGAGGTATTAAAAAGTCTTTATGTTGTTTTTTTTTTTACTGTTGAGTGAGAAAACAACGTTGCACATTAAGTTAATCATCTGGGGACCCCCCCCCCAAAATAATGTAGGGACCCCCCTGGGGGAGAACCAGTGCTCTACACAGCACTGAGCCTACCCCATGCTGCCGTTCATCAGCAGGAACAGGTTGTAGATGTGGGAGAAGATGAAGAGGAACAGGATGGTGCTGAAGAACATGGTCATCCAGGAGCCGTGGTCCTCGCGGAACATCTTGAGACGCAGATATCGACCTGTTTGGGTGCAGAAAGAAAGGACAAGGATGGTTAGTTGCACATTCTAATTCAGATTGCCTGTCTGTAGGCTGGAATAAAGGCAGTGGTTACTGCAGCAGAACACTATAGCAAACATTCTCTTCTGTTCTGTAGCCTGTTTCGTGGGGCACTTTCTACAAGTGCCGTTTGAACAAAAATCGTGTGTCGTCAAAAGAAACTGTTTTCGGGAACAGTTCGAATCAATCGGACCTCAGTGTGAATCCGCCCTTTTGGCCCACGACTTCAAGTGATTTTACAATTGTGGGCCCCCTGCCTTCTCTAGTTGAATACCCCTGCTCTAGACGACTCCCTAATAGCTGCCACATTGTAGAAAGTACTTGTTGTTTGGTGTTTATGTTTGTGGACAGATTTTTGCCACCACTTCCCATCCCTCACTGTCAACAACAGAAGCCGTCTCCAAACCGTTTAGTGAACACCTGTTCCAAAATCACAGCAGTGCCCCCCCCCCCCCTTCCTTCCTTCTAAGCCTGACCTCGTTCTGTGAGCTGCAAGGCAGGGCAAAGGCTTCAACCCCAGCTCCAGATGCCTTCGCTGTGCAACACCGTTGTACCATGGAGCATAAATTAAGCATAGGCTAATCGTCTCTGTCAGGTGGAAACAAGATAATTATGTCGAAAACGTGTTACTTTTCACGATTAAAATTCAACTAGCAAGATGCAATTCTGGGAAATTGCAAGTGTGGTTGCCCTGACGCGAGTCACGAGGAATCCGCTTTCAACCTCCTAGACACATGAAAAACATGGCACCACCTCTTTAAGCGTCTTGCTCAGGAGACACTTTGCTGGCCTGGCCTTCCTGCCATGTGGAATATTTAATTATTCATGCATTCATTTGTATCTTTATTTATTATAACTTGTATTATTGTATAGCCCAACATCGTTCCCAAACAGCTCTCTTGCTTGTAATTGTCAGATTATCTGATTGTGTATTATGTCTGTTTTTTTTTGGGGGGGGGGGGGGGGTTTATCCCACAATTTTGTAACCCATTTTTCACCCAGTGTCAATTGCCTAAGCTGTAATCCTTGCCGCTACCATCCCTCTGCCAACCATTATGTCTATTTCCTGTCTGATTTTACTCATGGCCCCAAAACATTTTTGATTAATGCATGTTGTATTGAATTGAACTTTGAGTTCAAAGATGGGTTCAGTCTGGGCGAGGGAGCCAGAAGTATACAAGGTCAACAGACACTTGCTAAAGCTCAGCTGATCATTTCTAGAAAGTAGAAATACTTAGGGCACTTGGTGCGCTACTCCTTCCACAGTTTTGCAGAATCGACCGGCTTCATCGGGAATCGTGTGGAATCATTTTCTGACGAGAACAGTTGTATAGTTTAATTGATATTAATTTATTAGTGAATACATTATCCCCATTGACTTATATATCCATATCCATATCCATATCCATATATGGAGCTATATCCATATCTGGAGTTTGTGATGTCAGATGTAGAGGTACTAGAAGGTCGGCCGGCTACGCCGGCCTCCCCTCTAGGTCGCCGCGTTGCATCTATCGGTGTTTTTTTTGAGAAAAAACATTTTTTTTGAGAAAAAAAATATTTTTGAGAAAAAAAAAATGTTTGAGAAAAAAAAAATTTTGAGAAAAAAAAATTGAGAAAAAAAAATGTTGAGAAAAAAAGATTGAAAGAGAAAAGTGGAAAGTTGTGAGCTAACTATTAGCTATTTGTGTGTGTGTGTGTGTGTGTGTGTGTGTGTGTGTGTGTGTGTGTGTGTGTGTGTGTGTGTTCTGGCTACGCCCCCCTCGGTTGAAATTGGATCCGCCGGTCCCATAGCTGGGAATACGAGCCAATCACCGGTCACCATGGCAACGTGGGGCCAATGATAGAGTTATGGGCGGTTTTATTTATTCCCTACGCCCTACCTATGAGTTGGAGTGGATGTAAAGGGGGCGTGAACGGGCTTGGAAGTGGGATGCGGCAATAGGAGGAATGTAATAATAGATTGGCCAGCTCCATATATGGAGATCTAAGTGATGATCCAGTCGTCTCCATGTTTGGCTATCAAGGGTTTGATGAGGTCAGTGTCGTGATCTTCACCGGTATATGGAGATACAGGTGATGATAGTCAGCTCCATATATGGAGAGAGGGATACACAAAATTTAAAATTTTACTTTTCTGAAAACCTTCAAATTCGTATTCAAAATATTCAAAATGAATGATGTTGATATATGTATAGTAAATACTAATGACACACAGAGGCAGCATCCGGTATGAAAGGTAAAACAACTTATAGGTGGCGCCAGGTGAAATGAGTTAATGTAGGCCTAGTTTTCATCCGTGAAAAAGGTAGTCGACAAACATTTTGTCATAGTTTTAGTCAACACAATCAACACTGCTACTGTACCAGGTTCTCAATTACATTTTCAATGTACGGTAATTTCAATGTTCTTCAGACTTGGGCAACCTCCAAGAAATAACAAGTGCTTTCATTCTGAGGAGAGGAGGACATATGGCGTTCCGGGGCGGGGTTTTCATTCATGTTTCTACGAGCTGAGTTCAGCATGAATAGAATAGATTAGAATAGAATAGAATGATTATCCAAACAATTGTGACCTGTAGTGTTATTTGTGTGTGAGTGTGAGTGTGAGTGTGAGTGTGTGTGTGTGTGTGTGTGTGTGTGTGTGTGTGTGTGTGTGTGTGTGTGTGTGTGTGTGTGTGTGTGTGTTTGTGTTTTCAATTTGAATCAAATTAAGGGGAGATCTGTCTCTTGCAGGGCATGTGATTAAATCAGATATTTCGGTGTTCTGTTCAGAATACATTATCACCGCCCAGCTCATCATCCAGCAGCGTCACCCCTTGGAGAGGTTTATCAACACACAGAGATCAGTTCATACAAAAGTCAGCACTACGGCAGAACGATAGGTGGTGCACCCAGTGCTAACCCGATTAAGACCTGAACAGTACCTAAAAATGTCTACTAAATCCTAATGGTTTTCTGAAAAACATTGTTTCTTTATCTGTGGTCAGGGGCGTATCTACAAGCTCACAAGCAATCTACAAGCGAGCTTATAGATCTGCTATTTTTTAAAAGTTTTGAAAATGTGTATTTTTTGAATATATGTATTTTTTAAGCAAACATTTGTAACTCAAATTTTGCTTCTGGGGGGTCCCTGGAAGTAATATTTTGAGATGGGGGTCCGTGGCCAAATACATATCATTTTGGGGGTCCTTCACATGAAATAGTTTGAGCACCACTGACATAGAAACATAGGTTTTAGAAAAAACAATTTTAGAACACTCCACAAGGATCATTTATCACCTTAAAATGTACAGTGTTGCAGCTCCAGTTTTCTTTCAAGTTTTAAACTTTTTGCATCGCGACACATTGTGAGCTTGTAGATCTACTATTTTCAAAATGCCGAAATGCATATACAGTAGGTTCAGGGAGTGGTTAATGCATGTTTTGTAATAATAATCAATATCTACAAAGTAACTAGTAACTAAAGGTTTCAAATAATTGTAGTGGAGTAAAAGTACAATATGCCTTTGAGATGTAGTGGAGTACAAGTAAAGTACTGAAGATTTGAAACACTCCAGTAAAGTACAGTACTTGAGTAAATGTACTTAGTTACTTTACACTGTGGTTGGTCAACTAAATTCCAAGTCCAATCAGTCGATTGTATTCTGGCTTGGATCAATGGAATTAATACTTTAAGTTCCTTTAGCAGTTTCACAACGAAGAAGAAAAAAGTAAATATCACAACATTATTGTATGTTATAATCTCATTAAACTCTTAGGGGGTTTACCAATTATTAGGGGGGCCACTTGCAATACCCTCACAGCCCAAAGAATCACTGCTGTATTAATATAGCTACTGTATTTAACACTTACTTTAAAGACAGGGTGAAATCAAAAACATGTTTTTCACACTTTTAGAGTATATCTGTAGTGATAATATGGCCATAACTAACACTAGATGCCAAAAAAATAGAAAATAAACAATTTTTGTGTATATTTATTTCAAAGGTCCCTAAATAGACCATTCTTAATTACTTCCTGTGAACAGAAATTCAAAAAGTGATATAAATGAACCTTTGATTACATTCACCTGTTTGTTTCCCATTGCTGGCTCCCATTACTCCCATTACTCAGATTTTAAATCCCATCGCCTGAAGGGCTGGTCCCCTCGGATTGGTTGAGAAACACACAGGCTTCCTTTTCAAACTGAAACTTAAAAATAAAATACCCAAAATAGTCATTTCATTGGGTCTTTAACAAAAAATATATCTAACTTATTCTTACATTAAGACGAACCTGCAGTGACTTCCGCTAGTGATGCTCGATTCCAAATTGAGCATCACTGGTTTGGTTAAACATGGCTGCACTTATCACGTGACGTTCATCCATTCCCCCATTCGCTCATACATGACGTATACGACATGACGTATACGGAAGAATGCACAATAATGCTTCCCAGCCACCAACAGGCGCTGTTGCAGCTAACATTGTAGCAAACGAGGAAAAGCAGTGCACTTGGTAAAAACTAAGTTTATTTAAAAATACGAACTAATAGATTAAACAAGGCTTCCGCAGAAGTCGCATACATCTTGCAGAACTTCTGCGGTGTGCTATATTTCGCATTTGTGCTTGTGTAGAGCCGCAATTGCAGTTTTGCCGACCATGCCACCGAACTGTCTGACAAGTCGGTAAGACGCACTTCTGCTGTCGCCCCAACGTCACAATGCGAAAGTCTCTGCAGAATGCGTCTTAATGTAAGGCTATATCTAACTATATAACCACCTTTAAATGAACATGGACAGGATTCTACAGCGTGTCTTATTGTGTATTCATAAAGCAGTATAGGCTAAATGCCAGCCATCTGCCGCTCAAAAGGACATTTAAAACAAACGCTGTGAATTGTGTTCAAGTAGCATTTGCCCGAGACCTGCCACCCCGTCAGCTGCTACAGTACGTACAGCACAGCCCCTGCTGTGCAACATGTTGCTCTCACACACACACACCTACACACACACACACACACACACACACACACACACACACACACACACACACACACACACACACACACACACACACACACACGCACACACTTCAAGGCACGCACCCTCTTCTGATCCTGTGCCAGAAACGCAGCCATCTTCCAAGGAACAACCCTTTGTTTTGTTTGGTCACAGACTTCCAGCTCTGCTAGCCTCCCCTTTTCAGCCTCAGCCCCAGGGAGAGAGAGAGAGATGCTTTGTGTCTGTGTCCACACGCGCAGTCGCGCACGCACGCACACACACACACACACACACACACACACACACACACACACACACACACACACACACACACACACACACACACACACACACAGACAGAGCGAGCAGAAATGCTCCATTTATTTTCCTATTATAGCCAGACGCGTCTCCAATAGCTTTACATGCTGTTCGGTCTCAGCTCCTCTTTATTCTCTCCGTTGCACATAATAAAAACCAACATGTGCTTCCTATGGAGATGAAGAAGAACGTTTGGTGTGGGTTTATTTGGCGAGCATCGTGAACGCTGCCGTCCTCTCCCCCCCTCGTATATACCCGGACATGGAGACTGACTGTTAGGAACAATTGCAGCGCTGAGGGCATGTTCTCTCCTCCGTGTCATCAGTGCCCAGGGTCGGCGAAAGGGCCTTTCTGTGTGGAGTTTGCATGTTCTCCCCGTGTCCCCTATGGCTAGGTACCCTCACTAAATACAGGCAGTAATCCTGGTCTCTATACCGCCTCCCCCTGGCCAGGGGAAACTCCCCCATGTCAGGTGAAAAGAAGCAGCTTGGTGAAAATGTAAGAACAAAAAAAAGAAGATAGATAGATCCATTCGGTCAGTCTTTGAAACATCTATTTATTCCAGGTTAAGTTACGGTTGACCTGGCCAAGCAACCATTAAATGGTAAATGGTGCATTTATACAGCGCCTTTATCCAAGGCGCTTTACAATGATTGTGCATTACCTTCAGCCATTCACACACATATTCATACACCGATGGCAGAGGAAACCACACCAGTCACCAACCTGCTCATCGGGAGCAACTAGGCAACTAGGGGTTAAGCGTCTTGCTCAAGGACACTTCGACACTAACTCTGAGGGAGCTCGGGATCGAACTGGGAACCTTCAGTTTCCCAAGCGGCCACTCTACTCCTGAGCCACTGCTGCCCTCCACCGTTGTGTGTCTCATTGTAGATCTTCAAATCTGCCGGCACAAAGGACTTTCCAAGTCTTTCAGATGGGTGGCAGGCAGTGGCTCAGGAGGTAGAGCGGGCATTTGGGCAAACGGAAGGTTCTCGGTTAGATCCCACCAGTGTCAAAGTGTCCTTGGGCAAGACGCTGAACGCCTTCTGCATGATTTCCTCCACTGTCTGTGTGTGTATGAATGCAATGCACGTTGTATAGAGCTTTGAATAAAGCTGCTATAGAAAACCATAAACCATTCACCATTTATGTACGAATGCTGTAACAGCATTCAACACTTGCCAATGATCATAGCAGGTGCAACAAGTAACATTTCTTCATGTGTAAAACACTTCATTGCTCTAGTCTAGACTGGACATACCAGTACCAGAGACATACCACTGCTATCGATCAGTTAAACGGTAGGACTATTACTCATGGTTTAATATATGGTTATTTCAACTAATTAACTTAATCTAATAATCAAATTCCTATTAAATAGGATGGGTTAATGCAGAGGACAAATTTCACATCTTGTCAAAAAAAAAGGAAAAAAAGAAAAGAAAATACCCCAAAGGAGTGGGGACTAAATTATTGTTATTAATTACCCACCGAGATTAAATTACTCAAACCCCGCAATTTTGAATGAGTCCCAGCCAGCCAGCAGCGATGTTTTGAATAGTTTTTCTTCTATTTTGGCGTGAAAGCCACAGCATACGTTTCACTCTGTGCTATTTCAGGGCTCATCACAGTTGCATAATTGAATTGTCTTGCATGGGTGAACTTAATTGCCTCGAGTGCCAATGAGCCTGTATGGCTTCCGAATGGAGGAGGGTTCAGGGCGCGTGTTTTTACAGAAGCTCGCCATGCCAGCATGCCCTCTCACAGTACATCTGGAACCTTCTATGGACCGCTTGAAAATCTCAAAAGTGTCCGCATAAACGCAAGGTCTATGACAGTGGTTCTCAAGCTTTTAAGGCCGCGACCCCCAAAATATTCATATTTTAACTGGGGACCCCTCACCCTGACGAGCACTAAGAGTTGAGGCATTACATTTTGTATAACACGGTTCTATGGTGAAAATAGCAGATCTACATGCTCACAACGCCTCGCAACATGCTCACAACGCCTCGCAAATATGGTTAATGATACTGCTCCAACGATGCAGCGTTATGTACCCAGAAAGACATGTTGGGTTGTGGTGATGATGTCACAATGATTCGTCTATCCACAACTTTCCAACATCCCATCGTGCATTGCGCAGAATGTGCAGGCAACTTCCGGGCGCCGCAGCCGAGAGTGATCTACAAGCTCACAACGGTTGCACCTGCGACGCGACGTGAGCTTGTATGTCTGCTGTTAACCGGAAGTGTCCCGTAAATAATGCTACGGTAAATTCTCGCGGAAACAGGTGGATAGCTTGAAAGCACAGCACCAGCAGCCATTTTGTGGTTCCACCGATCTAGAGCCCATACATTTTTTCCCCATAAAGACTTCCAAAAATGTTCATATTAATTCTTTTTAAACCTATAAACAAAAATAAAGATGTATTTCTTCTTCACAGAATCAAATGTTTTATGGTTATGAATCACTAGGATTCAAACACTAAAATATTAGTGTTTTGCCAATTATTTGGGGGCAACATCCTCGCAGCACCGCCCAACAGGGTTGGAAATCACTACTCTACTGCTATTCAGGCAAGTCCTCCGAAGCCAGACTTATACTTCATCGTAGTAACTGTACTTACCACGTGGCGAAAATATAGCTTGTAGATATGGCTATTTTGGGCGCGCGTGAGTGACACGCGTGTGACACGGACGTGCTGGGGGGCATGAATTAGGCATGACGTGTCACACCTCCTCCTCCTCCTCAGCCCCACATAGGCCTGGATGAGCAGTGATTCATGCCCACCCTCTCCTCACTGGTGGCTCCAGGGACGTGCAGAGAATGCTAGAGAGGCAGGGGCTGACATTTCTAAAAGGGCCCTTTGGTGGAAATATCGAAAATAGCAGACCTCCAAGCTCACAACGCGTCGTGCTGCGACGCGTTGTGAGCTTGGAGGTCGGCTATTTTCGGTGCTTGATAACACACTGAACTAAGCATAATCAAGTCGATACTGAAGATGTGGCATGGTTTTCTAGACAGAGGGTAATTCTTTCAACATAAGATGCTGCATTCAAGTTCAGGAGAGTTTAGACAAGGCAATTCTCTTGAATGCTGCCTGGAAAGAGGACATTTGCACTCATTTCACCATAGTAAACTAAAAACTGCATTCATGGTCTGGAGAGGGCACTTTTTACAGACGGGTAAAAGGGCAGGGGCTCAAGCCCCCTTTGGTGTCTATGTGTGCACGTGCCTGGGTGGCTCAGCTCAACAGGGAATGACAGAAAAATGCACACGCATGCACAGACACACACACAAGCAACTATCAATATGCATGCACATGCACTGGGTGATTAAATATACACATAAACAGTCTTTTAGTTGGGATTCATTCTCTAGTGTTGCCTCGGGGGGCTTCCACGTCCCTGGACAGATCCCTCAGCATTTTCTCCTGATCAGCCTCATTATTTACTCCTTGTTCTAGACATGTACATTCAACCATGGGGAGTTGTCTCCATCTAGTGGAGAAACACTGACATACATTACAGACTCATTTCTATGGAATATCATCAGCATGTGTTGACCATTAATCTTATAAATTGTATCTTCTTGGCACAGGGGCAGCAGTGGCTCAGGAGAGCGGCCACTTTGGAACCAAAAGGTATCCAGTTCGATTCCCGGGCTCCCCCAGAGTGTCCTTGAGCAAGATACTGAACCCCTAATTGCTCAGGATGTGCAGGTTGGTGCCTTGAATGGTTGCCTCCACCACCGGTGTATGGATGTGTGTGTGAATGGCTGAAGGTAATGCACAATCATTGTAAATCGCCTCTGGATAAAGGCGCTGTATAAATGCACCATTTTATATATTAGGCAAAATGCACGCACCGGCACACGTGCACACACACAACATTATTTCTTTATTTTTGGTGTGATGCGTTGTGAGATTGTAGATTGGCGATTTTCAAAATGTTTAAAATGATTTAAAATTTATAATAAAAAGGAATGGCTTTAAACATACAATTGGGTTTCCAGCGACGACACACAACAATTATATAATTATTTTTATCAGGATTACCCTCCCTCATGACGTCGGTTATGCAGTCACACACGTCCACACATCTCTAGGGGACACAATCATGGCGTCCAGTATGACTCAGTGTTCTACTACTAGCCATTTGAACACTCCAGTGTAGCAGCGGGGTTAATTGTCTTGCTCAAAGGTATCCTAACAGCAGATGTTCTGGGAGAAGACAACGTGTCCCTCTGTATTGACCCAGTGACAAGCCTGAATCTCTCATGCAACTAACGAGATAAGATTCTGGTCTCATTCACGTCCTAATGATGTCATCGCAGCATGCAGCCTATAATATTGGGATCTACTCTATTTGGCTAAAGTTCTCCGAATATGGACACTTGGGTTCAAGTGGTTAATATAAAAAAGGAAAGGAGAAAACACTTTCTATCACTCAAATATTTGGAGGACCTCTTGTAGTAACTCTGAGGACCCCTAGGGGTCCCGGACCCCCTGTTGAAGGCCCCTGCTTTAGACTGATGATACACCTACACACATTTGTATTACAATACTTGTGAGGAGATCAACAATTTTATGAATGCCATTTTTATTGAAATAGAGCTAAAATGGTGATCTAAAAGCAATGTTGAATTGCTTTTGCATGTGACACCACAACTAAATATAATTGTGTGCACATCTTGTACCTGAATTTAGGCCAGGTGCTGGACATCAAGGCAAGAATGAAGAAAGTAAAACATCCACACACTGGTTTAAGGACGGGAACGCCTTTTTGTGTTTTCACCCTTCAGGCAGGGAACATATCGTCACTGTCTGGCCAAAACCTCTTAACTCCATTTTTGAGGTTTTTGATTTTTTTTTTGGCATAAATCAGGGCTATTGAACACCCTTTAGTGCTTGGGACAAAACCTCCTAACTCCACACTTTCTGCCAAACCAGCTAACTCCACCCGATTGGCCCTCTCTTTTTTTTCATAAATATGTGCTATTGAACACCCTTTACGTCTGTGAGTTGGTTCAAATAATATTGAACCAATGAAAAGTAGTTAAAAGCCCTGCGGTCAAAACTCCACTTGAGCTCATTTCCCCTGAAAATTTACATTTTGGAGTTTTCGGCCTGACAGCAGAGATATTATCTTTGAATAAATATTTGACGTTTTTCAGAAAACTTAGAAGGCGTTTTTAGAATCGGCCTTAGGTCTAAATGGGTTAAATCTCCCAAAACATATTTTTACTAATGGCACGTTTCCACAACTTTATCAGGCATTTTTTTTTTACCAAAAGAAAGAAACAAAAAAACAATTTCTCTATAGGACCTGGAAATGTGTACACGCACAGGCGCACCATGCACACACACAACACGCACGCACACACACACACACACACACACACACACACACACACACACACACACACACACACACACACACACACACACACACACACACACAGACAAACGTCATTAAGAGTTAAGGCAGAATGTGTCAGCAGCAGACAGCTGGGAGGCAAACAGCTGGTGGAGGTGGACGCATTGTAGTGTGTGTGTGTGTGTGTGTGTGTGTGTGTGTGTGTGTGTGTGTGTGTGTGTGTGTGTGTGTGTGTGTGTGTGTGTGTGTGTGTGTGTGTGTGTGTGTGTGTGTGTGTGTGTGTGTGTGTGTGTGTGTACGTGTGTGTGTGTGTGTGTGTGTGTGTGCTGTATGTGAGCGCTGTCAACACTCAACATGATGATCCCACGTTTCATCAACGCATCTTTCATCGACATACAGGGTAAGTACAGCATACGGCTGGTCAATTAACTCTCTCTCTCTATATATATATATTCAAAGTAAACTGATATTTACATAATAACAATAATAACAATAACCCACTTAATCTTGCGCATGTAGGTTAATAGAATAACCGAGAAGCTGTTTTTTTATGCCTATAGACCTGTACACAGGGCATCGACAAATCAAAGACACTTTCTTTTTACAGTATCAACTAAATTGATTAGTCTGATTAACCACTTAACCCTGTACAGTGGTGGGAGAGTAAAAGTATCAACACTGCAATGTAGAAATGCTCTGTAGACCTACAGTATAGTAAAAGTCTGGAATTCCAAATGCACTTGAGTTGGTATCAAAATGTACTTAAAGGAGTAGTTCACCTCCAAAATGACTTTTTCCGATTGATTACTCATGCCATGGAGACTTGAGTTCAATAATATTTTTTAGTTTTTTTGCCACATTCCTAAGACAAAAAATGTGTACCCCCATTGATTCCGGATGGGGACCCAAATGCATTCGGGTCCCCATCCGGAATCAATGGAGGTAAATTCACTATAATCATTTTTTTTTTCTTAGGAATGCAACAGTAATCAATAGAATCAATAGATAGTCATTTTGGGGGTGAACTACTCCTTTAAAGTTCCAAAAGTAGAATGTACTCATTGTGCAGAATGTCCCATTCCACAAGTTTTCAAATGTATAAAATGTATAAAAATCTGTTGAAAATAGCAGATCTACAGTTCACAATGCGTTGCGAAGTGACGCATTGTGAGCTTGTATATCGGCCATTTTCAGATGTCCGAAATGTTTTGTAATAATAATCACAATCTACAAAGTAACTAGTAACTATAATGTTTTCAAATAAGAGTGAAAGTACAATATCTGCCTCTGAGATGTACTGTACTGTAGTGTAGTAGAAGTACAATGTACGTTGGACAATGGTGGTGTACAGAAATAGTGAAAACGCTTTTACATCTGCAATTTTTCAATAACCAACGCTAAATTCTAAAATGACAGATGCTTTTAATGGGTTAACCACCTCTACATACTTCTGTAAACTAAAGTCCGATTTGCATTGGACTAGCATTACAGACATCGTCGATTCGCAGCAGGGTTAAAATAACAGACCTCCTCAATGATTATTACATTTTACATGGGGTCCCTAGGCTAAACTTATTCTTATTTCTGTCCACACCAAATCTCTTTGCCCCAAAAAAATGCTTGTCTGCTGAACCTCAACATCCATATTCTGGGGTGACATTACTTATATATATATACTGTATATATCCGCAATATTATTATTATTCTTTTTTTTTTTTTTTTTGGCTAATGTTCCCCCCGGAATATGGAAGCTGGGGTTCAAGTGCTTGCAGCAGCAGAGTATAATATTTGTCCATTCTATCTTTCACTTGTCAAACAGACAGACCGACCCACGGGGGGCAGGGGGGTGTGCAGTGTACGTATGCTGAAATGTGATCACAGAGACTGTTATACCTTCCGCTCAGCCGGACAGGATTGAATGCACTATCTCAGATTAAATGCAAACAAGAGGCTGCGATTGGGGCCAATAGATCAACAACAGCCCAGGTTTCACTCTCTTGGCGCAGGAGGCAGACGTTCAAACAATTCGGGTTCCTGGAAACTAGACTATGGAGACAGCTTGGCTTTGGCTCTGGGTTGTAAATCAATTATCACATTGGCCCAAGGTTATCCAAACGCCCGGCTGAAGTTGGATAACAAAAAGCTAACAATGAATGGCGGCCAATTTCTTCCCCGCATACGCGTGGCCTTATTTATTCACAAAGAAGATGAGAAAACGGCATTTGATCAATACTTCCATTATCTATTTGATTAATAGATTAACGCTTGTGTGACAGATTCCCTCTGTCACACAAGTGTTAATCTATTAATTAAATAGATAATGGCTTAGTTGTGCTGCTCTCCTGATATAAGCCATTTAACTACTTATCTCCCAGTATACTTTGTTGTACAACGAATAGCGGCCGTAGATGAGCGGGTAGAGTGGCCACCTGGGAATCAGAAGGTCCCTGGTTTGCGTCCTGCCCTCTTATGTGACAAAGTTCCCCTGAACAAGACACTCAGAAAAAACGAAACGCCTTCATTAAAAAGTTAGTGTTATAATTATGATTGTAATCATTGCTATAAAATGTTTGTTCAGTGACAGTCAGATCCACGCCTGCGCACGTCTGACGCCGCCGGTGTGGGTAGGTTCATTGCAAATAATGGGGACGGCTGTTTTGACTCCGTCCGCAGCCGGTGTGTGTTCCCCTTTGCTGAACAAAAACTCTATAGCAATGAGTTAGGGTAAGGTTTAGGCATACAGTAGTAGCATTCACCAGGTTAACATTCACCAGTTTAGCATTCACCAGCGTCGGCAGGATAGCATTTCACCAGGTTAACATTCACCAGCGTCGGACTAATGGAGCCTCGTACTATCGACCGTCGGAATAACGCTATAAACTCCTTAACCCATTTAGGCCTAGAATTATTGAATGCTTTAACCAGTGAAAAATAGCAGATATACAAGCTCACAGCGCGGCACCGAGTGCCACGCTGCGAGCTTGTAGATCTGCTATTTTTGAAAAAGTCGTGAAAATGTGTGAAAATCTTTGAATATGTATTTTCAAAGCAAACGTTTGTAACTCACATTTTGCTTCTGGATGGTCCCTGGAACTAAATACTTTGAGATGGGGAGTCCATGGCCAAATACATCATTTTGGGGGTCCTTCACATGAAAAGGTTTGAGAACCACTGACATAGTAGTCTCTCAAGAACAGATTAACTGAGCTCCAGTTAAGTGAAAAGGACCTTTTCTTTGACGATGGCTGGCCAGATTGCTGACATAGAAACATATATATTTTTTTTAAATCTTAGAAGGATTCAAAAGACATTTATAGAATCAGGTAAAAATCCAAATTTTCATGATTTTTCAAAAATAGCAGATCTACAAGCTCGCAGCGCGGCACCGTGAGCTTGTATATCTGCTATTTTTCAATAGTTAAAGCATAAAATAATAATATACTATAATGTGTACCCGTTACAAAATAACCTTATACAGCAAAAAAAAACTCATCTCTTTTTCCCACACTCCCAGAGCCCTTCCTGGAGTTCCTGAACCACACGGTGTTCTGCAGCCAGTTCGAGGACGGGAAGTGGTACTGCTACATCCTGCTGGTGTTCTTCACCTTCGCGCTGCCCGTGGGCATCCTGGGCAACATGGCCGCCCTGGTCAACTACACCTGCTGCCAGAAGACCTGGACCAGCAGCCGCGTCTTCCTGCTCAACCTGGCCCTGTGCGACTCCGCCTGGATCTTCACGCTGCCCGTCACCATCTACTTCAACATGCAGAGGCCCTACCTCAAAGGTACGCACCAAGTCTGTGGTTCTCACACTTTTTAAGGTCTCCCCTTAACTTTGACAGTGTACAAATCGAACCAAATGGACCCGTCCATTTGGTTCCATGTGTACACTGTCAAAGTTACAGACTTGTAAGGGTCAATTCATAAAGGATCCTAGAGAGTCCCTGAAATCCACTTTGAGAACCACTGCACCAAGTGATGATTTTGTCGGTTTGGTAAAGTAAGTGCAGTGGTGGAAAAAAAAAAAGTACTTGTGTGTGTTTAAGTATCAATACTGCAAAGTAGCAATATTCTGTTGAAAGTAATAGTCTGGAATTAAAAATGTACTTTAGTAAAAGTACAAAATGTAGCCTACTTAAAGGTAGGGTAAGTGATTTCTTTCGGTTTCAATTTCTGTTTTCATGTAGATGTAGCTTTCCTCCAAACATGATCAAGTGGGGCGGGCCTTGGTGCGCGTAAGGCCCGCCCCCACTCCACCATGATTGGAGGAAGGCCCCACTCTATCCTGATTGGAGGAAAACCTGTCACCCAAACTGCTTTTTTCTCCTCACAGGAGATAAGGCTCAAGTCCAAATTTGGACCAAACACTCTATAGTAACTAGTATCAGAACATGGACCCATTTTGTTATTATTTGAATTAAATGAAATCACTTACCCTACCTTTAAAGTACCAACAGTAGAAAGTACTCATTATGCAGAAAGTCCCGTTTCACAAGTTTCCCAGTATATCAAATGTATAAAGATCTTTAGAAAATAGCAGATCTACAAGCTCACAATGTGTCGCATGATCTCGCATCACGACGCATTGAGCGGTGCACCCCATCAGCAGATCGGCTATTTTCAAATGGCCGAAATGTATAAAGGGCTGAAGTACAGAAAATTGCAAACACTCCAGTAAAGTATTGGATTGTAACATTGTACTTGAGCACAGCACACAGAGTAAAGATACTTACTATTACTTCACACAATAAGTGTTAAATAGATCTATACTCGTGATACTGAGCATTGCTGTGTTTCCGTTATCGGTCTCTCCGTTTCTCCATCTCTTTGATAAACAGAAAATACATTTTCAGGTCAGGATCAGATACCGATGTCATCCAATCAGGAGAGACTACCCCACACATATCATTGATCAGCTTTGTGTTCCGGTTCCCATTTCGTCTGCTCATCACTTCCAATTTCACTTGTTGATCCTGTATCCTGTGTCCTGTGTGCGTTTCCTCTCCTGATCTGATAGGATAAGAACCTCTAGAATTAGATGTATTTGGCTGGCCGACCCCCATTATGTATCAGGAACCCCCCAGAAGCAAATATTTGAGTTACAAATGTTCACTTAAAAAAATATATATTCAAAGATTTGCAAAGAAAATCATGATTTGTCATATATAGCTGTAGCAGATCTACAAGCTTGCAGCGCGGCAATCGGTGCCGCACTGTGAGCTTGCATATCTGCTATGTTTTAGTAGCTAAAGCATAAAATAATGGTTAACGTGGTTACAATCTAAACTAAGTGACATAATTCCAGATCTTAAAGGGTTAAAGATGTGGAGAGAAGGGCAGACCCCGTTACTAAACAAACTGTGGTCCGTGGACCACCAGTGGTCCTTGAGGGGGTTCCAGGTGGTCCCCAGCTAAACGATGGAGAGTTGGTAAACAAATGGACCTTTATTTGATATTTAACCTTAAAGGAGTAGTTCACCCCCAAAATGACTTTTTTTCCATTGATTACTCATGCCATGGAGAGTAGAGTTCAATAATATTTTTAGTTTTTTGTCACATCCCTAAGACATAAATGTGATAACAATAAATTTACCCCCATTCATTTCGGATGGTGACCCGTTTCGAAACGGGTCACCATCCGAAATCAATGGGGGTAAATTTACTCAAATCAATTTTTTGTCTTAGGAATGTGACAAAATATTATTGAACTCTACTCTCCATGGCATGAGTAATCAATGGAAAAAAAGTCATTTTGGGGGTGGGTGAACTACTCCTTTAACTAGATCTCTAACTTAATTAACCCTAGATCTTTTACTCTTTTACTCTCCCAAATGGGCCCTTATGTGTCCTTGGCTCAAATGCCGAATATAAAATGGACCTTGATATAAGGTTGAAATGCTCTAGAGCAACGATTACTATCACACCACAGAGCTTTAACTTCTTAACAGTGAACGTTTTCTGTTTTAACCAATGCGAAAATCCCTTCCTCTCCCTTTTAAAAGACTTCCAGATCTTCTGCCAGTTCAAGAAGGTCTTCTTCAACATCAACATCTACGGCAGCATCCTCTTCCTCACCCTCATCAGCTTCGACCGCTTCGCCGGCACGGTGCACCCCATCGGCTCGCTGCGCTGGTGGGGCGTGGGCCGCGCCAAGCTGTGCACGGCGTGCGCCTGGCTGGCGCTCTTCCTGGGCTCCATCCCGGAACTGTTCGTGACGTTCGCCGTGCGGCGGCCGGGCGCCGTGACGGTGTGCATGGACCACATCCAGGTTACTTTCTACTGACCATTATATCAAGGGTTTTCAACAGGGGTCTGGGACCCCTAGGGGGTCCTCAAAGTTACTACAGGGGGTCCTCCAAATCTTTGTGTGATAGAAACTTATTTAACCACTTGAAGCCTAGCGTCCATATTCTGAGAACGTTCACCAAAAATAGCAGATCTACAAGTAAGCTAAGTACAGTGAAAGGTCAAGTTTATTAAGTATTGACCGTTGAAGTGCTTAAATATCTGAAAACACACATTAACATGAATCCAAAAAACACTGTTGATTGTGCTGTCAAACAATGAAACTATATCTATGTCTATATCAACTAAGGGGTCCTTGGCCTGAAAACGTTGAAGACCCCTGCCTTATATCATGAGCTGTTTTTTTTTGTTTTTGTTTTTTTTTGTCGTGTCCACAAGACAGTCAGTTACAAGGCTTGGCTAGATGTGGTTCAGCCACAACTGAACACATTGCTGTCCCTTCTCATTAAACTCTGTCAAGTCTGATGCTGTGCAGGGCTGTTCCAGCAGGGGGCATATCAGGAGGGCTGCATTGTTTGTGGTTCAGTGCCACACAACGTCCCTGTCATTTATGTATCCCCATTTGGCGAGAGTGGCTTTTGCACGTCCAACACCAGATTGAATTCTGTTTAGGCGTGTTTTTGAGTATTAACCAAATATATACAGTATATATAGGGGGTGCACAGGGTGATCCGATAGTCTCGCGTGGCCAAGACTGTGGTTGCCTCCCGCAATTTTTCAAAATGCTTCCGGACCGGTCATACAGTCTGGAGTGATGGAAGCTCTGTTGATGAGTATGGTGGAAAGCGGAATTATGTAGCTTGCTGCTTAACAGAAATGGGGAGCAAAAATAAAAAAAATAATGTAAAAGATATTTTAAAATATATTTTCATGAACGCAAAGGCCGTCGGGATCTTCGGAGCCTAGGTGCCCGGACCGCTACGCCAGCAGTCCAGGCCGTACTTTGTGTAGTTTCTGTTTCCATGAATTCGAAGCGAACATGATATTGTTTTTCGGTGTCTTATTATGACGGAAGCAACAACTAATTTGTTCGTTCCTCCGTTCCAGGGCCCGTTCGTCTACGTCAAGACGGTCACCATCGTCAAGACGCTGCTGTCCTTCGCCGTGCCCTTCGGCGTCATGCTGGTGTCCTACTGCCTGACGGTGCGTGTGCTCCGACGGCGAGGCCTCCCCAAGGCGGGCAGGAGGCGGAGCCTGCGTGTCCGGGGGAAGCCCCTGCGGCTCCTCACCGCCGCCCTGGTGGTGTTCGTGGTGTCCTTCGTGCCGTACCACGTCATGATCATCACGCTGGTGTTCATGAGGTCAGTGGCACTGGTTTCCCAAACCACTGGGTCGGGAGTCGTGGACCCATATTTGTGGGTCCTTAAAATTTTTAACATTTTCCGACATCATGATGAAAGAAATTGCAGTGATCTTTCATGAATAGATAAAAGAAAAATCGAATAAATTCCATAGATTAGAAAACAATTAAGTAGTGAAAATAGCCGATCTACAAGCTCACAAGCTTATAGATCTGCTATTTTCAAAGCATTTAAAAACAATTATGCGTATGATACCTTGTGAAACGGGGCATTCTGCCTAATGAGTACTTTTACTTTTGGTACTTTAAGTACATTTTCACACTGATACCTTTGTACTTTTACTCAAGTAAATTTTGACTTCTAATTTGCCGTATTGATACTTTTGACTTTAAGTACAACATTTGAGTATTTTCTTTTTTCTCCATCACTTGCATGGAGGTGCCGCGGCCAGGTGACGGCGGCCAACACCAGCGTCCTGTACGCCTCCTACGAGTTCTTCGAGGCCCTGTGCAGCGTCAGCAGCTGCCTGGACCCCATCATCTATATCCTGGACAGTGAGAAGCTCCAGAGCCGCCTGCTGGCCTGGAAGAGAGGCCAGTACAGGAGGGCGTGCTGCTGCAGAGCCAGCCGGAGGGTGCACGGGGTGATACGGTAGTCTCGCGTGGCCAAGACTGTTGAACTTGTTTTTCCGGTTTTTCAAAATGCTTCCGGTCATACAGTCTGGAGCGACGGAAGCTCTCTTGATGAGTATTGGTGGAAAGCGCAATTATGTAGCTTGCTGCTTAACAGAAATTGGAAAAGAATAAAAAAAAAATGTATAAAAGATATTTAAAAATATATTTTCATGAACAGAAATTACGAACGGATGCCAGCTTCCTGCCTCGGATGTCGGAATGTGTAGTTCCGGACTCTATAGACTAGACAGAGCATTCGGAGATTCGTTTTCTGGCTACGCGGCACTAGTGATTAATTTAGCCCCTGGAACCCCCTCATGAAAGTGGGGTCCCTGGACTTTAATAGACAATAATTCATGTAAAAAAGCGCTTGTTCATTGAAATTACCAAACCTGCCTTCCGATGAAGGCAGGTCACCCGGTAGTCGAGTTTCTGAACTGTCCACAGCCCTGGCTCTGAGACCAAGTAGACATAAATGGTACCATATTATTATGAGCATTAATGAGGACCAATTATATGAAGATAGGTTGAACATGGGCGAGGTGGTCCTCTAATGCACCTTTTAAAATAAATGTATTGAGGCTTTTCTTGTGTTTTGCATGCGTCAGATCCATCATTAGACCATGAACACTCAGTTTCACTGCTCTGTTTTATTGCTATACATGAAGTGGAAGCCGGTAGTGTACCGGTCTGTCCCTATAGCCACAATAACACCCTCATTACTCTTGCTGATGGAGAGTTTCTCTTTCGAAGGTCAATTGAACCACTTAAGCCCTATATTTTGTCATGTGACAAATGGCATTTTTGTATTTTTTCTCAAGTGAGAAAACAACATTCAATCCTCCATTGGTAGCTGTGGTGAGATGCGATGTTGTCAGTGAAAAAAACAGCTCCTGTTCAGATGTAGTTTTGGCAGTGAAACTCAATCTGCAACAATGGATGGGAATGGAAGCAGTCATGATGAAAGCAGTAAACACAGCGGGCACTGGGAAACCAAAACATTCCCCTGTGTCTGAGTGTCATCGCTGATACACCGACACGCACTTCCTCAACTATACAACATAGCAGGTTTTTATTTCCACCATTCGCTGCTTCTTGTCTTACAGCAAGCATTCGATTCAAATAAACTGAGAATGCATGCGGCTCGTGTTAAGTAGGTCAGATGGGTGGACCGCAAATGCTTTTTTAACCCATAAAGACCCAAGCCTGGGTTTCCGAGGCTAATAAAGACCTGAAAAACAGAAAAAGATATGTTGCTACATCAGTGGATCTCAAAGGTTTTCATGTCAAGGACCCCCAAAAATATGTATTTGGCCCCCGATTATTTGGGGGCCCTATTGCAATACCTTCACGACCCACCAGTGTGTCCCATAGGTTGAAAATCTGTTGAGGAGCGACACTGACACATGACAGGCTACACCTTTAGGTTGGGCTTTGCCTGCTGTATCTCAGAGCATGCTGTGATGGAAGAAGTACTACATTTTTTACTTGAAGGGATATTCCACTTTCAAAAAAACTTTTGGTTATTTTATCGTCTACTCAGGCTTTTCTAAAAACCCTGGACAGATTTTAATTTGCTTTATTCAATATCTAGATATTTGATATTCATTTTATCAGAGCAGACCAGACCATCCAGAGTCCCTCCCCAACACACCCATTGTAACTTCAAACTCCATTTTAACCATGATAAAGTACCTAAAAATCTTACAGACCAATTTCCATTTCCTAAGGATACCCTGTAGAGTGCCGCCATTTCTGCGGTGTAAACAGTAGTGTAAAGTAACTTGTAGTCTACATTTACTTAAAGGGGAAGACCACCCATTTTCAATATTGAAATATGTCATTAATATACCTTAGAGGAGTTGTATGGAAATAGAAAAAAGTTCCCCCCCTTCTGTGTTGCCTAGAACTGGAGGATTGATTTTGGGGTTTGTATTGTAAAGTACAATGTGTGATGTCATCAAGTTGTAATTTACAATACAAACCCCAAAATCAATCCTCCAGTTCTAGGC